>NC_083657.1:14299110-14647931 GCF_963576545.1 Limanda limanda
GGCAGGGCACTGACTTTGAGTGGTAATATGTGGGTAAGATGGTGACAGAACTAGGCTGGGAAGAGCAGGGGGGGCACCCTCATACACTCCACCACTCATATATCATGGTGATAATTGCTCCCACTGGTGAGGTAGGAGACGGAGGCAGTTTGGGCTCAGTTTGTGGAGGGTTGGGGGGGGCTTACTGCCTGATAATCGAGCTCCCAATTATCTTGTCCTGTAAACATAAATAAGTATGGTATAGTGCTAATGATAAGGTTGCGGCCTTTAACGTGCCCTGAACACATTCTATTGATAACCTTATCAGCAACACAGTGGACAGAATCCAAGTCATGTCTTTAAGCCTTCACCAACCAACCACACTGATACAGTTTAATGAAGCCCCCATGCTTATAGTCTTAATTGTATCTCATTACTATTGGTCTTCATCAGAGCGGCTGTGCTACGTTCATCTAAATATATACTCTTAATTAAAAACTATAATATATTGCAAAAATAAATGCTGTAAACCACAAATAATCACTATGGTTCAAAGTAAAGGGGCACATTTTTAAGAAAACCTACCGAGTAACAGTATGTAGGGTTTTATGGGATTTTACTCATATTCACATGCTTGCATAGCCATCTTTATAGGGATGGATTTTTTTGCTAAATTTCACTTTATTAGAGCTAATCAAATCTCATAATTGAATTTGTACACCAAAGTCCAGGAAGTGGACACATTCAGTTATTAGAAAAACATTTTTAGCCAGAGTGATAGTGGATTTTTACAAGTTGTATATTAACCTACAATCTAAATCTCTAACTCTATTCCAACATTTTTAGACTGGTGTTTGTTGCGTTTGAATAAAACAGGGATGACATCAAAGATTCAAAACACAACTGCTCCAGATGAGAGTCCATAACCCCCCATATTTTTGCTTTTTGTTGAGCTTTATGAATACTATAGGTACAGTTGTCTGACTGAAATTAGTCAGTGAATGTTAAGAACAATAAAGATATTTCTTTTGACTTGATAAAAAGGCGTGGTGGTGTAGCATGTCTGCCGGTTAGGTGCACAAAAGCAAGAGTCTTCCTTGGATGGTGTCAATCGGATTTTCCGGTCCACCACCATCTTTAACCTTTTCTCAGGTGAGTCCTTATTGGCTTGAAGGTCCCCGCCAGCGTGATCTGCCGTCACATGCAATTAAAGCTTGCTCTCTACCCCTGCTGTCACTCTAGGAGTGGGAAAGTGAGTGAGAAGTCTGGCTCACACACCCCTGTCACTTGTCACTTGCTATCCATCGCGTGTCTCACTAAGCTGCAGGAGAAACATATGGCTAAAAGTAGAAAGGAAAATATGTCCTTGTTGCATTAAATTCTCATGTGCGTTGAGACCATGTCGGTGAAGCATTATGATTATTCAAACATGATATACAATATTTATATTTACAGATGAGATTATTGACATTTATGACACTTGTGATTTAATAGTATGTCTAACAACGCATGGCTGGAGTACATTAGACAGCTTTCCTAATGGAACAACAAAGCCGATCAATAAAGGGATTCTCTGATGGCTTGTTTTCACTCCGTAGCATCAGTGCCATAATATACTCACGTCAATTGCTGACGATTTCATATACATGGATTTTTTGAGTATATCCGGTGCGTCACTTAATGCAATTTACTTTTTTTTCATACCCTCAGGGTCTGACTATTTGTGTACGCCGTTAATTAAGAAGCAGGTGGCTCTCCAGAAGCTGCAGTCACTAGAGAATGTTCCTTTTCAATATCAGCGACTCCATCCTGCCATTTGTGAACAAACTGAGACCTTACCTGCACACCGAAATCATTTCATATTTAAAGATTTAAATACTGAATATCTAAATTATTCAAATGTAGGGAACTTGTTTGCTTAAAAGAAGTTCCATGAATGCAAGGCCACTATCTTTTAAAGTTGTGAATGTCCATATGATTTTGGACTGTTAAACGGCATTGGGATTCAAAGTCATAATGCACAGTGTAGAGGACAATATGTTTGCAAGGAAATGTGGTGGGGAATGCAACGTTGTAATATCTTTTTATATGTAATTGCACATTAAAATTCTGCGGTATTGGCTCAGCAGTTCCTCTCTAGCCTTCTATATTACTCACTTTATATTAAAACACTTAGTAATCATGAAAGAGCACAAATGTGAGCAGTGCATTTCTATCCCCAATTTTACAATGGCTGCTGTGGGCTAAATGTCAGTTTATTGCTTTTATTGTTTGCTTATTAGAAAATTGTGATTCTCCTTTTTATATGCACTGCATTTTTTCAATTGGGTTGTACACTAACTGTTGTGTTGTAGTTTTTGAAGGGTAACTAGTGAAACCAAATAAATCAGTAGGTTTGTAAGGCACACACCAGCAACATCCTATTTACATTTATATATTCAACTTGCAACCTTTTGTAAGTTCTGTCCTTCCGTTATATGAACTCAATCCTCTGAGGAGCTACTCCTCATGTTTACCGTTTGTGTTTATCACAGTCCAGCAACTTGAGTCACTGTGTCCTTTCATAGCTTCTGCACTCTAAGCCTAAACCTGAAGGGAGCAAACCATAGCTCGGTTTATCGAACCCACGTGTGCAAGGATGTAGAAAGAAAGTCAACAAAGAGAGGAAAGAGAAAGATAGCGAAGCATTGAGCACAAACATGACCCTCCTCCCTGAGTTCCTGCAGACTCTTAATTTTGCTCCTCAACCCCAGGCTGCTGTGAAAAAGATGGCTGACTGGATTGTGACTGATAAGAGATCCATTTATCAGGTGACCCGCTGTGGTCCTCTGCTGGACAACTTGTTTGTGCATTGACTCTGAAAGTTGATACGTGGGAGGCGGAGAAGAAAGGTTCAGGGTCGGGAGGGGGACACAGCATGGTGTAAAAAAAGGCGTGAGAGTACAGAGGAGTGTTGAGACTCAGAACATGTTGCTGTCGACACAGACTGTGGAAAACCTTCACGGCTCCTGAGCCCCTGCCCTCTTCCTGGGATCCCACTTCAATCAAGCACCTGCCAGCTGAGCTTCAAAAGAGGACTGTAATCCCCCTCCCTCCGCCTGCCAAAGACCCCTGCCACTGTAATATGACAATATTGATAAATGGAGTGGAGAAGTTTCTGATGCCTTCTATGGTGCCCCTTAACCCTGACTGAGTATGTGGCTTATGACACCGTTGATGCAGGTAAAATAAGACCCTGCTCTAGAGTCAGCATTTAAAGGAAAAGGCCCTGATCACAACACGCGGGACTCAAATAGGCCCTTAGAGACTTCTTAAAAGAGCAAGGCCTCCATCTTCACAGATTTTTGTAAAAGCAGGGTGGCATTCATTATTAGTTTATAGATCTCCTGTGAACCGCAGTGGCTCTATGACATTTATTTATTTATCGAGCCTTCCAAACAGACGGGACCACCTATGGAGTTAATACAGCGTCGGCGACATCAAATTACTAGGAAATGAGGTCTGATTGCTGATGTGCTGCTGCTGTAATGCCGTCACTCAAGTTGCAAGCTGTTTGCGCTTGTGGCTCATCAGAGCTCTCCCGCCTCGCAGCTAAGCGAGACTTGACAACATCAAGGATAAAACTTCTGCTTTTATTTATTTATTCATTGCGTTGCTTCAAATTTGACTCAAGCATTTTTTAATGAAATAAGTGGGCTTATCGAGGAACTGTGGCTATCTGACAGAGCCTGTCAGAAAGCAAGAGACATAATTCCCTTCCTGTTCTCACCGACTAAACTACAATTAGACCCGTGTTCTCTGCATTGGGCAATAACCTCGTGAATCAGCCTAATTTCCTGACGCGTCGGCGCCATGTTGTACAGAAAACAGGGCAGTGAGTGATAGAGGTCACAAATAGGATTGCCAGTAATGTTTCACCTGCAAAATTGAGATAAGAACATGATGCGAGTAACGCGAGAGTTTTGCCAAAGGTGGAAGCTCATCAGTCATACAGCAGAGCATGGGGATAGGGTTTGGGATGGTGCATGCAGAGAGGACAACATTGTTAAGATGGCTGGTTTGTGGACAGAAAAAACGCTGCATGACACAACAACACGGCTGTAGTAGTGACACAATTGTGCCATGCTCCCAAGAAGTGGCTTATGTCGCTGATGGATTGCCCAGAGTGATATTTGTCAGGGAAAATGAAACCGCTTGAGGGGCACACTGTGAGTGCTGGGGGCAAGTAGTGATGCCAGCCTGTAGATTGTGTGTTTAGACCAGGGGATGACTGTGGGGAGTGGAAGTCTGACTTTGTGGATCAGTGGTGAGACTTTCAGACTCGCTTGTGTCTCCCAGGCAAGTCGATAGAGGGTTGAAAGAAACTCGCAAAAAAAGAACAACAAAGAATACAACAAAAACAATGGGATAGTCTCTGACTGTGCTGGGGAGACTTTTTTTCTCTGTAAACTAGTGTTTTACCAGACAGACTGGAACCTTAATGACAGTTTTCATTTTTAAAAGCGTCAATATGATAATACGCTAATTTGATGCATGAAAACAGACATTTTGAAATGATTATTGTAATTATTCAGTCTTTGCATGCTTTTTGAGCGGTAGTCATAACATAGCACCGCACATTTATTCACAGCCATCCTTCTCAGCAAAAGGACTTAATCACGCATTTCCATAAACACACAAACACATTGACACACATCTCTGGCGTCGCTGTTCACAAACTTAGCGGGGAAGTTAAATATTGACTCACAGTCTTCTTGATAAAGGGCTTTTTGACTATTGGAGCCTGAAAAGGACACATAGTGCACTAATTGCAAATAGTAGAATGCCACGGGCAGTATGTGCTAGTGATAGTGGTTGACCTCTCTCTTCTCCCCTCTCCACCAAGTAGGCTTATTGCCAGGGAGCAACTTAAACTGAAGGGGTGGGTTCAGATTGGAGGTCATTCTGGATGTTAGGAATTACATGACTTCTCTGTCAGTGCAGAAACATAGTTCCTGTGAAAATAGGGTTAATCTTGTTATACCAGGAGTTCATGCCAAGTTTATACAATGAGCACAGCTTCTAGTCTCATTTTCACTGCCAGCTGTTGTCTCTGTTTTCCACTAAGCCATGCATTTATTTGAATCATCTTTCACAGCTCGAAGATACAATGAATGCATCGCCTTCCCCCGCATGCTTGTTGTTTAGCCTTGGTTTAATTTTGGCCCGTCCATTGCAACAAAGTCATACAAAGTCACCAGTTGCATTGTAAATTGTGAAATACTGTAAAATTAGACTTAGCTCATGAATATGGGAGAAAGTACAAGAGCGAGACAGAGTAGAGAGAGAAGATAATATAAATCACAGTCCCAAAGAGAATTGTTCTAGTGTTTGCATGTCTGATCAAGCTTAAAAATGTTATTACTCTATTGTCACTGGAGCTGTTCTCTCTGGTTTAACTCCAGAAGATGCTCTGACCCTTTCAACACTTTACCACATCTGGCCTATTACGTGCCGACAGCTCACCTTTCCCTTTTCTTGCAAGAGGATAATGCCAACTCCCCGTTTCATTGTGATGAACAGGCAGCGCTGGCTTTAGTGTGATTCCATTTCCTCCTGCTCTTGGAGCTTCTATAGGCAGAAGCCTTGACAGTACTTTACTTGAAAGCAATCACCAGGAACGACTGTTGCTTTAGTGTGTGATTGAATACCAATAAATCTGACCCTCCTTATTTCCCTTTGAACACCGATTGGTGGATGGATGCCAGCTTGTCTAGACAAGAGAGTGGATTAACTTCCTTAGTGGACCTTAAAGTACATGATCCTGCATTATGACGCAAAGCTTCCATCGGGGACATTTTGACTGAAGCCGAAATTCATATAGTTCTTGTTACATTCATAATAGCTCACCCATTGTTGTGGGTCTCTGTTGTTCCCACCACTGAAGTTCCTGACCTTTCCATCTATTTCTATTCAGTTTTCTCTTGACTTTTTTGTGTGATCTTGCGTTGTATGTATACAAAATGAGCAGAGACAATCACCTTCTGCATCTGCACACTAAAACATGATGATTTTGTGAATGATGGCAGATGGGGCAATAATGAATTACATACACACAATACACACATTCCCATGATGCATTTAAGACAATGAGACCTAATAGTTCTTCTCACTCTCTCGTAATGAAGGATCAACCTGGTATTATCCCTTTATCTCCTCCCACTTAGATTTTAATAATGAGCTATGACTGTGCTGGGTGTTAACTAAGGTGACACATTTATTGTTATACTTATTTCACACACAAATATGCATGCAGGGGAGAAACAAATAAACCAGCCCTCAATCGGACACAGATTGTACACGAGCCGGTGGGCAAGAGATGGATCTGTTTATTTTGTCTGTCTTTAGCCAGGTAACTACTGTGATATGGCCTGGTTTTTCCAGGTGATGTGTGTGCAGGCCTGTGTGTGTTGTCGCTCCGCACAGGTGGCGGGCAGCAGGGATGGGAGCAGGCCAGTGAGCAGGTAGAATCCCACTGAGGTGGAAATAACACAGACTGGACTCCTCCGCTGTTTGGAGAGGCCTAGTGTGAAATGTTGCACGTAATGCTGACCGCACACTGTTCCTCCCCCTGCGCTGGAAAAAAGTCTGGTACAGGTGTAGCTGTGTGTTGCTGTATGTCTGGGAAAGACATACAGCTACAGTCACTAACATGAAGGCACAGAAGAGCAAAGGAGAAAGATCCATGCACAATACTCCACATGCATGAACTAAAAATAGCAGTTTAATTTTGTGATCATCAAATGTTTCTACATTGGTGACTGGAGACTTAAAGCTCTTTTCCACGACTGGAGTTGATGACGCTAACTGAGCTTGCAGCTATCGTCACGCAACCCACAAATCTGAATTTACATTGCTGAAGTTGGTTGGCAGACATTATATTATAATATCAGATACCTAACCTTTTACTCTAACAGACATTCCCATTGATTTGTCTCACTCCTTCTCTCTCAGCAAATTCTTGGAAATGTGGAACATATTTCTTATACATTCAGCATTCCTCTCCAATCATGATCCTATCTGATTGAATGCTGTACATTTGAAATCTGCATAGCTGTGATTGGTAGGCACAGAAGTCTTCATTTGAAGATCAAGCAAATAAAGGGAAATAAGTGATTGCATTTTAGAACAAAATCCAGTCCCTGACATTCCACTGATATGATGAGCTTTGAAATTTTACCCTTGGAAGGGAATTCATTAAGATAGGTATCATAAAGAAAAAAAAAGCAGGGTGAAGAAGACATGAAATAACATTTAACAGAAATCCAGATTTAAACCCACTGTCAAATGAATATAACAATGAATTATGGACCAAAGCGTCAAGACTAGATTATACTATAAATGCCATGTTTTTTATTTGATCATCAAAAAACTCAATACAAACTTTGACAGAAGGATAACAGAATCTGAAAAGGAGCTTATACATTAATCAGTGCATGGATTCTTAAATAATATCAATCTTGTCTGCATGTCGAAGGGCGAAGAAATGCACCAGAATAAGCTGTTTCAATAGAATTTCTCTCCCCAAGCATATTCTAACAGTGGAAACTTTTCACCGATGTTTAATTATTTCCGTTTTACTTCAAATGATAAAGATAAAGGCCCTTTGAGTTGTAATAACTGTCGCTCAATATTATAAGCACATCTAGCAAGATCAAATCATGTAATCGGAAAGCTGATACACACTGGTCTCATGAAAACTCGACAATTATCAGATAACATGAGTGAATTGGTCAGTCCTATTCTAGTGGTTTGCCTTAGATATGTAGAAACAGTCTCCAATCAAAATGTGGCCTTTCATTTTCAGTGCTTTGCAGATATATGGGTTTGGTCAAAATGTTATGCAGCGGATC
Organism: Limanda limanda; assembly: GCF_963576545.1. Lineage (NCBI taxonomy): Eukaryota > Metazoa > Chordata > Actinopteri > Pleuronectiformes > Pleuronectidae > Limanda > Limanda limanda. The sequence continues at coordinate 14,306,982 of NC_083657.1, forward strand.
TGGGTGATCTATTCAAAGCCCGTGGCCTCAATAGGATCCAATGACCTCAATTCAAAATCGTTCATCTTATATTGAGGAACAAAACATGAATGTCCAGCTGCAGAGCTTTTATTCATTCTACTTATTGGGACATTAGCTGAGGAAATGGGAACTGAAATTAATTTTCATAAAGAGGTGAAGAAATTCAAAGGTATAGAATAATACTGCATTGTGATCCTTTACCTTTCCAATATGAATTGTCGTTTTTACGTATAGTGTTCTACAGTTTCTTAACTATTCCACTACTATGTTTCCTTTGATTGTGAGCAATATAGTGAGTTATTTGATCCCATCCTACAGAGCATCAACATTAAACAACAATCTTGTGATACATGACATGAACCTTTAAAAAAACATAACATTAAAAGAGTAATCTACATGAATCCTTGGAATTGACTCAGCTTCTACAATAAATCAATCGCTCAAATGTAAGCAGTCATGAAATGAAAATAATTAAAAGATGATTGAATAACCAAGAACTGTCATACTTTTTATAAAAACCACAAAAAAAAGCTCTTTGAATTAACCAATGACCATGAACCTTCAAAAAGTGAATCCTTAAGTATCGTAATTTTAATGTTGTCTATTAAAAATACTCCTCCTTTGGACATATTGAGCATATACACTCACACACATTTTAAAACATGCTCTTTACTTGCAACGAGTTGAATAAAATATAGTTCAATATTTTTACACAATATTAAATTACAGCACCATCATCCCATTTATGACTAGAGGATGGTATCTCCTGGAATGATCGATGAAAAAATCAAGGTACAAAGCTCAGACTAAGGCAATTTAAAATGCTTAACAGATAACATCAGGCTGTGTTACAGCTCTACAAATGGGAATAAGGGACGACTGCAAATGCTTTGTGTTGCTGAAGGAACTCTGCTCCAGTTGCTGTGGGACTGTTTGGCAAAACAAACCAACCAATGATCAACTCTAGTCACAATACCTGGAAATTAACATTATTTAAAAAAATATAAAAAGCATTTCTCTTTATTAATGTGCACAAACAAATATAGCCAAATATAAACTGTCCTCAATAATGTGGAATGGAATAAATGGTAACCTCTAGTTGGCTGGAAGGAGGAAACTCGTACCAACATTGTGTAGTATGATTCAGAGAATGCTCTGTATTAATAAATAAAACATTGATTTCCCTTGATATCAGGCACAACTTATATCTAGGCCAAAACAACATACATAACGTTATTTATAGAAAATAGGCTAAACATGCTAACAGCGTTGTGTTGATTTACTCTCGGAATGGAAACGTATTTACTGTTCATAAAAATTATTGTGAGAGCAGAAGTTGGCTTTTCAGTATTTTATCACTGTGTCACTGTCATCGTCCTTTGACCTGTTGCTCACGCCCAAAGCCACCACACAGTGACCAGCTGAGCAACACTTGAATTTCCAAAAGACCGGCACCACTGCCATACATGTCTCATTTTCTTCAAAGCTTTCTGTTTCGTAGCAGTCTCCAACTCTGATTGCATCAAACACACACAGCAGACAGATGAAGGACAGCCTAAGTGAGAAAATCAAGCACACTTACCAGCTGGTAAAAACAGTAAAATCTGACACTCACGCTTGACGGCCTAAGTTGCTGAAACATGTATTATACGCTTGACTCTTCCTGACCTGCATACATGAGTGATCAAGCTTTTTGGAGTGTGAAAGTGGCTGCGAGGAGGAGGCAAATAAAGGAGAGACCAGTCAACTCCCTTCTGTTCCGTCTCCTCCAAAGCCCTTCTTTTGTTCTTAGGTTTTTGGCAGCGTGCCTCGAGTCCAGTCAACTTTTACTGCAGTGATTTTGTCTGTGACACATCAGTAGCTCAACACTCTCATCTTAGAGCGTTTAGGGGGGGGTGAGTGAGTGAGGGGTGAGCATGACTGCCAACAATAGTTATCCTGTAAGGCCTGCCTTTGGTTAAAGTTGTCACTTCAGAGGCAGTTCTCACCAGAAAATAAGTCCACCCTAACTAGCAGACAGAGAGGGATCGATGAACAGGCAGGCAGCTGGCCATGCCGTGTGTAATCCCACCAACAAGCTGTCTTCAATACTACATCCGCTCTTATACCTGGAGATTCAGCATCACGTTATGTCAGTTAACATTCCTTTTGAATAACGATTTTAAAACAATACTGATACAGTTGGCCATTAAACATATTGAGAATGCAAAGTGTGAATTCAATTGTCATGTTCATGTGCAGCAAAATTTAACAGCACCATACAGAAATGCAAGAAACCAAACAAAAAAGCAAGAGTAATTCTAAAAAGAACACACACACACGGTATGCCATCATATTTGGTTTATATGCAAATACAATGTCCATTAATGTTGGATAGATATCATCGCCTGCTCCATTACTGTAAATATGTACACAACCTGAGTTTATATCATCCATATCTCATGTGGAATAATACTGCCTGCTGCATTTTGCTGTCTGTGAAATATTTTGGGGTCACTTCCAGTAGAAACGCTGTACATCTGACATGCCACCCATCGTTACACTTCTTCATCCTGTATGTATTCCAGTGGCGGCTCGTCCCGCTGTGCTCCCAGCGGAGCCTTCCTGTTTGGTGACTCACTGACCCCCTTGCTCATATAAAAAATCTGCACACTGTCCCTTTACATAACACCCACAGCCCATTTCACTTCCACTCTGTTGAGCAGGACTGAAACAATGGCTGGGTACACCCTCCACCCCACCTCCTCCTCCATATTCCCTCACCATGGTTCAATGACTGCTGTCTCATTGAGAGACGGAAAAGAGCCTATGTGTCCGTTGCTGAATTCACATACGGGAATGATGAATGTTTTCATCCGATGGGGGACAGCGAGGGGCTGGCGATGAGGTCAAGGGTTGGGAAGGGACAATAATGCAGAAATTTCAAGCAGAGATCATGTCTCGAATCCAGAACAAGAGGCTGGAGCCCTGTTCTGGGCACGGCACTGCCACAGGCCAAACTCATTTCCTCAAACGCATTTAGCTATTTCTGAAACGTTGAGGCCAGAGTGTGTCTCGCTGACTGTCTGTGTCTGGCCAACACAAAGTATTCCGTTCAGAAATCACATTTATTTTCTGGTGCAAAACTTTTATCAAAGGTTCTAATGAGCAGAGCGAGAGCCTTTGTGAGAGATTGTGTTGGTGTCAAAAACGAATCCTGTTGGTGTATGGGTCCCGAATCTGTCTTAATTGTTATATCCAAGAGGCGTTGTCAATGGCCGCAGACCAAAAGGCCTTGTGGCACAATAGGATTGGCCCACAATTAATTAGAGCAACAAAAAATGTGAAGAAGCAACAAAAGCTGTAGGTGCAAACATCAGAATTTATTCTGTCATTCGTCATATTAAACAGGAGATCTGTTAAAATGGGAAGTGGTTCATCCAGTGAAATAAACTGATGATTGGTCTTGTTTGAGGGGCTGGACAGATACTGCAGTGGTTGTGCTCCACATAGAGAGCATCATTTTGAAGAGAGGTTTTTTTATTCACTGGGGCCGGTCACAACAAGGCCGGATTTTAACATTGGTAAAATCAATTCCCTGCTCTAAGATGACTGAAAGAGAAGAAGTATGTATTTTACTGGAGGAAGGTAGTGTGCGTCATTAAGAGTGAGAATGTATTCTGTACCAAGTACAAGGATGCTAAGATGCAGGGGTTGATGGGTACAAAACGACAGGTGATGACATGCAATAGCTTTCAGTTACTCATCCGTGGAAGGCCGAGCAAATCAAATTGATTCAAGGGCAAACCGCCGTCCAGACTGATTCACATATCCTGCTATCGGGTCATGTGCTCTTGAAATAAAATGAAGACTGCAGCCAAGTCCATCATCTTTACCCAAAGCACAAAGCAGTATTCAGAATAATGTTATTCTTCTTTGCTTGAACCTCTTTCTGACTATAACACAGATTTTTACAGGCCTGGTTATGTATGTCTGTATGAAAATGTGTTTTTTATCCTGATTATGAAAGTGTAAATATTGTTTAGAGAAGTGCTTTACATATGGAGTTATTATTACTTGATTCCCTTTGCAACAAACATAAATTATGGAATGCACAATGGTGCTAGAAGCTCCTTGAGGTAATTTACATCAAGATTGAAAAACAATACACTCTGTAATAGCTTTCCAGTTGAGATCTATCTTTTCTCGTCAACATCTATCTTCCCTGCAGAATTGGATTCCCTGTTCTCTCAGGACTGAACACAGTGGCTCACAGCAGCAGCCCCCCCCCCCCTTCCGGCCCCTTATTTTTCTGACATTAAAGGCAATAAGATAATGGAGCTCCTTCTAGTAAAGAGCAGGCTAATACACCTCAGGGCCATCCAGTAGGCCACATAATGATTTGTTAGCAATAATTGAGTTTATGACTATATCAGAGAGAGAGGATTTGATAGGGTGGGTTTTGGAAGTCCTATTGTTGTTTTGAATTAAGTCCCTCATTCACAAATTGTATTGGTATCAAATTGTTATTTTGTGCTTGTCCTATTAAACTGAATCATTTCACATAGATACAATTCCTACAGTAGTCATATCGATGAACAGCTACTAAATATATTGTTGAAACAGAATCAAAAAGCATTAGTTTACCTACACATCAGCAATATATGCATAACTTGTTCCACCAGACTAGAAAATATACTAGAGTGAATATATCCCATTATGAGCAGACCAGATTTTTACAATGATGTTGAATCTAATATTTGTCGATACTCCTTAGCTGACCATCATACTTTACCTCTTTGCAATGCCAGGCACCAATGTACTCTGTACTAGCAGAGTAGAAATAATGTAACTCGCTGACACACTGCATCGGGTTTTTACAAGTAACACTTCTACATTTGCTGCAATCGAAAAGCAACTCACCAGTTCCGTTGGACACTTCCACCCAAAAGCCATTGGCCCTGCCTGTGCCTGGCCGACTGTAAAGCACACTTCATTTTGACATTCGTCACTTACTGACTGCAGGGAGCGGCACCAGTGTGGGCTCACCACCGTCAGCGGCTCCTGCCTCAGAGTGCGGTGGCATTTTGGGAGATCTATGAGGGTGTTTATGAGCAGCTTGAAAAGGGCATTTTGCAGATTTATGGATGACAAGGCTAAATGATCTATGGAAAACAGGAAGGGGGGGCATTGATGTTGATTGGAAAAGAGTGTTTGGCAGTGTATGTTTTTTTTTGTTGGTGTGTTTAAGAGGGGTGTGTCAATTCCTCCCTATCCCAGGGTATTGGGGACATTCCACATTTGACAGGAGGAGGGGGTTGGGGGGGGGGGGGGGTAAATGCATAAATAAAAAGGTCACGTCAAGCCATTTTCATAAAAGCTCATTAACTTTTATTTGCTGCAAAAGATGTCTGTGTAATTAGAATAACAGTGATTGAGCTAATGAAATTACAAAAAGTAGTGGTGAAGTGGAACCAAAAAATAATGATGCACATCTTACGCATGTCTGAGACTTAACTGCACGTTACTGGCAGGTGACCTTTCAAGGAGATTGCGGTAGATACCTGGTTTTTGCAAGGTTCAGTTTGAAGGGTTTGTGTGCATGCGGGACCATGTGTGTAGTCAAAGTGTTTGAGCACACAGGACTTTCTCTTGCGTGCGTCTGTGACAAGCTGCAGTTACGGTAACAGAGAGCAGTTTTTATTGTTGCTCTGACCTTTATTTATTGCCCCTATCATTGTGTGGTGGTGAAGAAGTAGAACAATATATGTTCTACAAAATGGCAAGTTATCGAAATGGTTTTCTCCACATATTGCTCAATAAAATTGAATAAATCAGGAAGCTCGGGCTTGTCATTTATTAGCGGGGTTAATAGAGAGGCTCCAGTCACAGTTTCTCAGGCTCACAAAGTACAGTGGCCTGGCGGAGTCGTGCTGAAGAAGGCCAAGACAATGAGGGTTCCCACCGCAAAACAATCGGAGTATTCAGCATAATCTCAGCTTGAAAAGAAGGAAATCTATCTGTGAAGTGTGTTCAGTGCAGTGATGCAGGAGCTGCCTCACACCCAGCCCGATGTGATCACACTCTGTGGTTGACATGATTGGACGTTAGCGCTCTGCTCCCATATATTATTGAATGCGGGCAAGTATAGGTTTCACCGCCGTCATTAGCAAGGGAAGCCATTAATGATGAATGTTACCTGATCCCACGTTTGTAAGAGGTCAATGAGTGGAGCTCTCTGAAAAACAGTAATCAATGGTCAGCCAGTTTAATCACCTCTACCTCCATGGTTATCTGTCTGCGACCTTCAGAAGGGGAAGTCAGTCAGGTGCAGTGATGCTGAGACATTAGAGCAAAGGGAGACATTTCATTCAAATTTAAAAGAATGTGTCTAATTGATGAATTAGTGAGTAAAAAGTGTTGTTATTTGGATTCGATCAACGGACTCGCCTGAAAGTCTCTTTGACACCAGCAACCTGCTGTTCCACAACCTCATCTTTCTAACCTGCGTGATTCGTGGCTCGGTTCCACAGATATGAGGGAGATATGTCAGCCTCCCTGTCTGCCCGCTGTGTGTTCTGATAGCCTGGCAGCCTGGTTGTTTGTTTACTCCCTGTCTAGGTCAAAGCTGATGCCCTCACTCTTCTTCTCTACCGTCCCACTCTCACTGAGCTTCTGTGAATCGTGGTCTCTTGCACTCACACTGTGCTGACCTTTATAGAGAACTGTATATGCTGTAAAGTTATGCCACAGCACCCAATTTCCAAATCCTGTGTAAGTTGGCCAAAGAAGCTAAGGGTTGTCTCTGGTGATGGGTAGACTCGTGAATCAGTTGTTTTTTTGAAAAACAGATAAAGGTGAACAAGTCACATGGCTTTGCCAAAGCATTAGGAATCCCAATGTTGAGGTCAGTTTTCTTTCAGTAGGTAGATTGTGCATCTATACATATTTATTTCCTGTGTACACACTAATGTAAAAAAGATAGTTTTGAGTGAATGCTACCAAGAAACAATAGATAAAGCCTGAGTTGACCGTAGAGGCCTCTTATTTCAGCAGGATGGTGCAATGGTTAGCACTGTGGCCTTGTTAGGCAAGACGCCTGTATTTTGCCTGCGGGGGGCTTTCTTTGTTCTCCCTGTGCACAGGTTTCCTCCAGCAACTCCAGCTTCCTCCTTCAGTCCAAAGACATGCAGAGTGGGGTTAGTTTGCGTCATAGGTGTGAATTTGAGTGTGAATGGTTTTTTGTCTCAGCCCTGGTTTTGCATCTCAGCCCTGAGATGTGCTGGCAACCTTCCCAGGATGTACCCCGCCTCTTTTTTCCCAATGTCAGCTCAAACTGTCTCAAGCTTCATCAACAGCAGTCAATAGGATGAGCGGTAGAGATTATGGATGGGTGGATGTTTGAGGGGTTGGTAGTATACCTGTTTATGTTATATCACATCCTGCCATTTGTGGATTTTGCACTACAATTGCAAATGAGCATGCATGTTTTTTCTTATCACACACTGAAGGGAGCTCTTTCACTACGTCAAACCCAGAGGTTACATACAGACAACAGGGTCATCTTGTATTGATCCGCAACTTCCCTGATCTTACTCAAATCGCTACACTGATTTTAGATGTTAAATATCTGTTCCATAGGTTAATGTTTATGACCAAACAGCATGCTGAATTTTATGATGGTCCGTGATGGTGCAGCCCAGAACTGTGGTTATTAGACATGGTAGGGTTAGGGTTAACTCTAACCCTAACCCTTACCCTTAGGGTTAACCCTAACCCTAACCCTAACCCTACCATGTCTAATAACCCTATAATTAAATAATCTTATTCTCTGTTTTTGGCTGGTATATTTGTGGTGTGTCAGATAACAAATGATGGGGGGACTAAATAACGGACTTGGAAAAACGTATACTCAATAATCTTACTATAGTAAATGTGAAAAATTTGTTTTTGCCCCAATTTCATGATTACATCCAGGTTGCACAGCACCACAGTTCACAGCTCACACCCCAAACAACACGATGGCTGTTACTAATAACTCTGAGAATGAATCACATTATATTTACTCATTAACCTATATTATAAGACAGGCTACTCCTCCCTGTACACATGTTGGCCAGGCTTTCTACTCATTTTCATTTCTATCTTAAGCCAAACACATGCATATTTTTGATATGTTTTCCCTTCCATAAGAAATGTTCATTACTTTACCAATATAGAGCGAAAAGGTCGAATTATATTTTTGAGTTATGTATATTTAAAATGTTGCAATACTGTGATATTACAGCATTATATCCCTATTTTTTTGACTCTTATTGTGTGCTGAATGTTAACATTGGAATGATTAATTTCATCAAAATAATTAAAAAAGTATATTCATAAGCTATAAAATGGATGAGGAAATATTTGGGACTGATAATGTCCTGCAGATGAGCTTATACCGGGAGAAAGATAATCCTCATGATTATATTCTGAAATATCTCATGAGCATGGCTTTGATGTGACGCTCGACCAAGAGGATTTAAATCCTGCAGACGAGAACCTTACTAGCTGCTTTTTTCATTTTGTCTTCTGCTGATGTATTCAGAAATGTTCAGCGGACCTGAATCATTTGTAGCCTGGGCGTTATGCATCACCCCAAGTACACAACCTTGACTTGCAGTCAATAAGGAAAGACATCATCATCCCAACCGTCTGAAACATTTCGAGAAACTCGTGGTGCTCTGCCTCATGGACCTCCTCAGATGCTTCTTACACACACACATCAGTGCAATGTGCTGGAGCTGAAGCTCACTCATAGCATGTTAGTGTTTCAAAAAAATACGTATAAAGTACACGCTGGGCTATATGTGTCATTCCTTCTGTAGATCTATTTATTTTGTTTTGATATGGATTAATGACTCAAAGTTAACTCTTTGTCTCTCCGAGGACCAACAAAATAGATAAAACACAGATATAAATAACCTAACTTGCTGACTAGAACAAGGGTATTAGGGTTTTCCCACATGACTCCCACATCAATTGGTAAGAAGAAAGAAGACAGGATAAATACAAATAAATTAAACAAAATATATAACTGAGCATCATACCAATGATGATTGTGTATATGTAACGTACCTGATCTAACATTCCCATCTTTTCCAAAAAAATGCATTCTGATTCAACTGCAAATCGAGTACTGTGTACTGTAGTGCAAATGTCCCAACAGAACAGTATTGAATGTAATACAGTGTGTTTCCTGGTAAGCTGTTCTGAATTCTAACCATGTAAAGTTATTCTAGTATTGAGTCATACGTTATGTAAGATAATGTAGGTCATGGCAACTCACCTGCCTTCATGTCATGTACAATGAGTATTGATTTACTCTCATACACCTTGAATGAAGGCAGGGGATGGGATGCCCCACACATCCAACAGTTTTTCAGAAACTTCACCTATTTCCTGCATTGTTTTCTTTCTGAATGCATATTTTCACAGAGACGGCAGCATTTCTGTTCACACAGCACTGAGTTAGACACACACTGGCATCTGGGACGATGGGTGAGTAGGTGTTGAAACTGTGAAGCATTCGTTTTGACACTGACGTGTCTGTTTTTTCTGAATTTGGGCGGGTTCAAAGTTAGTCGGCTGGTATTTTTTTTGCACTCTCTACATTTTTACCTTTTTCTCCTGTCTGCATCTGACAGAGATGCAGCCTCTTAAAAACGATGGTACTTGAAAGCTCAGCATTCCATTTTCCCACTTGTGACAACATCTTTCACATCTCTTTCACTTCGAGGTGAAGTACAGAAAAATACTGGACCTGCAGTGCACTAACACAGCAATTGACATTCCCTGCTTTTGACCTTGCACTCACAACAGTAACTTGCGTAGTTTGATTTTTAATATATTTGTATGTGCCTGGCTGGAAGGAGCGTTCATTCAAAGTGAGGTCGGCTGACGACAGGGGGTCGTTCATAATGGCCTCAAATGTGCTCAAGATGTAACATGAAAGGAACATTGTGTGTTTCATTGTTGTCTATTATGTAAATTCATTGGACCTCTTCAGTGGGTGAATAACTTTAGTGCCTTGACAACAACTGAAAGATGCACATGGCCCAAAACCCAAAAAAGCATTTGCTTTTTTCAATAAAGGGATGCACAAAAACAAATACATTTTCTTTCCCCTTATTAATAAATGTAAAAATCTTAACTTAAAAACTTAAGTTAAGTTTCCTCAGAGTAAAGTTCAGGGCGATCCTAAAGGTGCTCTTATTGTGACTTAGATTGCACTATATTGTCGTCATGCCCTAATTTTCTGCTAGGCATCTTTTAAAGAAAACTATGAAACCCTTTGACTAGAGGTATATACATTATACTGATATGTCTTTATGTAACCCATACAAATCCTACAAGATATTAATCCATAAACCTGTAGGACAAGCAAGCAGAAAGGTATATTTATTGATGAATACAAGTATGCATGACGTGAATGATTGAATGGGCTGATATGTTGCAAAGAAAATGGAATATCAGTTTATCCGAATAGTTATTTCTACTCCAAAAGGATTACTATCAGCTTTCCAGATTGAGCATTCATTTGCCCAAAGGCATTAACCAAAAAAACTGTCTATTAGGCATTAAAACCGCTGGTTTGTATTCATTTTTATTTATTTTGTTTAAAAATTTCTGGAGAAAAATGATAGGTGTTCTCTACAGCACATTGCTTTGCACATAACATCTCATCTTTCAAAGCTGTGGAGAAACAAATCAATACTCCTCCGTTGATACAGAAAGCGAGAAATAAAACAAGAATTCCAGCTCACCTGGGCTCAAAAGGTTCTGCTCTTTGTTTAGCTTTTGCAAACAAAGAAATCAGATATTTTCCGCTTCTGCCTACTCTGTATTTAATTCTTGCTCTCTGTACTTTTCTATTTTAGAATCCCTTCGTCCATGTAATCCAGGGGTGTGCTGCGCGGCAGCTCGGGGCCCACCGGGCTGTTCCAAACAAAGTCACATTAGCTTCTCTTCACTTCACAGCTGCGTTGGGCTCGTGGCGAGGGGGGGGGGGGGGCAATTTGCTTGAGTCCCGTACTCAATGTTAATAGTTTTGCAAGCACAAGACCAAGAATGTAGAGCATGGACGTGAGGGTTACAACAGCTTACCTGGAGATTACAGCATCAGCAGCTCTCTCTCGAAAAAGCCCCCTAGGATTTGACTCCCATTACCCCCCATGGTGATTTTTTTTTTACACCCTCCATCTGTGGTAGTCGGAGATTGAGTGTAAATTCAATGGGCAGTTATTAGAAAGCGGATTGATCTGTGGCTTTCCATCCCAACGGAGATTCCTGACAGTTTGAGCTGCTGTCCCCTTAATTGGAGCATCCTTTCTATTACATGCGATGATCAGCCATTTCCTTTCTGCTTTGTTACTTGTGTACGGGCTTTGTTTTGTCTCTGGAGGCACATGGCGGAATCCTGTGAGCACGCCGCACGCTCCAAGATTTGGTTACAGTGAATCCACAATGAGGTGTTTCAGACAGTAGACGGCTATTTCAGAGATGGATGTTAAGAAATGCGAATTGGCGCCCTTTCCTTTTTCTCTCTGCAGAAATCCCAGACAATACCAGCCATGTTGTGGGACTGGAGAGGCTGGCTAGCTCAATCCTAACTCTATCGAGGATCATCAACAATTGTCACTAAATCAGCCCCTTTAGTCTTTAGCCTCTCTCAATTCATTACAAGTGAATGGGCTTTTATTGGCGTGACCATTTTAACAGGGACTCAGGGAGTGTGTAGAAGCTTGTAAGGCTGGATCGACACAGGCAATTTACTAGGGGATCGAGGGGCGACTTCAGGCCAAAACCAGCACAAAACAAACAGAGCGACAGAGAGATTAAGAGATTTGTCACCCCCCAACCCACTGTTCCTTTTTTTATTGTCCCTCCCTATTTTCCTTAGCTCTCAGCTTGTTTGTTTTGCTCTGCTCATCCCCCTTCAATCTTGGATGCTGTTTGGTCTTCCAGGCTCTCTTGTCACTTTTTGTGCGTGCTTTTTTATTCTTTTAGATTTCTCTGGCAAATACATATCCCCCACTGAGACTGATATTCAAACTGTATTATCTTATCCCATGCCTTTTTTTTTTTGTTGTTTTATCAAAACTGTGCTGAAGGCTGATTCTTTTAAAATGCAACAGCAAACAGCAATTCTTATGAGCAACTTTGAGTGTGACTTCCCCCATGCGAGCAACTTACTTTTTCCAGTAATGTTAAAAAACACATATCATGTTGTTTCCCCACAGCATTTTGTGAAAACACAAAAAACACAAATACAAAGTGTGGTTGTCTTTTTTCAGTGTCTTCTTTTCACGAACAAGAATAAATTTGTCTTTGCAGTCAAACGAGTTGAAGCGGGTCAAACCTCTCGTTTATGACTACCGGTGAGTCATACAATGACATGCTGAGTATAACACATTATTTCCTGCCAAATAATCCTTGACCTATTACCGTTGGGTTCCGAGTGAAATCCATAATGATGAAGAAAATGTTTCAATTTGAACATGTTTGCTCTCATTTGTATCATGGCCGTATCATATTTTGGGGTCAATTATCATTTTCTTCTGTCCTTCTGCTTTGCTCTTGCAAACAAAATCTTTTTTTTCCTGAAACATAACTGTGGTACTAGTGGAGCGCACACCACCATTCATTTTACACATTCAGTCATCATTCATTTGCTATACATCTATGTTGATATTGAAAAAAGAAAAAGTAAGATTGACAAATCACCTGCCTCTCTCTGAATCTCAAAGGAAAGTAGCCTTGACATTCTGCATTCAGCAGTTGAACATGCAGTTATAAGGATATTAATCACAGTATATCAGCAGGGCTTGCAACTGTGTTTACACTTGCCATAGATATATATTTTAACTTGACTTTGACTGTTTTTAATTTATGTGACACACAGCTTTCATGTCAAAGTAAACAAAAAAAGCTAGTCGTCAGATAATCAACTACCTTTTTACCACCTCCAACTGTACCTGTCTCCCAATGTCTGTCTTCAAACTGAATGGCTTGAGACAACAAACAGGTGGGGAGGGAGAACATTATGAGTTCAATAGATCTAATGCCAAAGGAATAATAACTCCTTCCAGTGGATTGTAGCTGTCCTGAATGTTACTGGACATAAAATTAGGTTCCTTTATTTGAGAACGAAATTGTCTGAGTCTGCGGACCATCTCTGTAGTTTATATCGCCCTCGTAAATACTAATAATGTAATAATGATAATATCCAAGTCAGCCCATGTGATAAAAACAGCTGGAGAGTATCCAGAGGATTCACCGCAAGCGCCACAAACACAAACACAAACATTTGATATGTCTTGAATTTAAGAGGTGTCATAAACATTGAAGACATGGACAAAGACGTCAACTTCGTAAGACAATGCAGTTCGAGAGGTCTTGGTGATATGGGCCGATGACGGTATGGATATGTTGTATGTTTTCCACGGAATTCACATGTTACGCCACGACTCCCTTATGCTGCTCCACCCCCCTGAAGCTTCTGGAGGTTTCTGTGTTGTGAACATATGTGTTCAGAGAATCTCTTGCACCGTTGTTCATATGGAAAGGTATACTCTGAGGAATGTCGGCACAGAATTTGACCTGGGTTATGGCTAGAAACGGCCATACCATACTATAGCGTCTCTATTTACCATTGCACCATCGTGCCGTCCTATAATACCATCAAATTACAATTATATTAAAGTTAGTAACATTTCAGTTTCAAAGTTTTCCAGCACAGCTTGTGTGTATACTGATTTCTAGGGTAATTTCTACCCCTTAAAAACAAGTCTTCAGTCTCTTCCTGCTTCTTATTTTACATTAGAGATAAGCCCTCTGCCAAGGTTTCTTACATCTCATATCTCTCCACCCCCCCTTTTCCTCTGTACTCCCCCCACTCATCTCTACCACTCCTCCCTTTACCCATTATCTCCCCCTTCCTCCCATCTCCCCTGTCTTCCTAGCTTGGAAAAGATAAGATTTGCCGTCCCCAGTGAGTTCTTGGTGTCGATACTAATGTGCTGTTATCATCGATGAACTGTCAGACCACCTCCTCCCGTTCCTCCCCTGACCTTCCTGCAGTGATACAAAAAAATTGAAGCTCATGACACATGTTTGCTCCACATGACTTTGTTTTGAAGTACCAGATTGATCAAATATTTCTTCTCCCCTTGTTCACTGAAGCTTTTTAAAATCTGCATATGGTCCGTTGAGACGTCTATATGGTAGAATTAAACATGATAGGAACACTTCATTAGATCACAATAGAGCACTGTTTGAAACGGAGTCGAATCGCCCACTCAGTCGGGGGTCTGGTGGAGAAATGGAGCTGGAAACATGTCATTAAATGCGTGCTGATGTGTCTTTGCTCACAGTTGTCAGGCTCAGGGAGCGAGGCGAGTAGCGGCCAGATAACGGCTAGTGACATTTACGAGGTGGATCTACCGCTGCTGATTGAACCTAACTATATGTGTCATCCCGGTGAACCCTGTTGAATCCAAATCCAGCTCACAGCATCACAAGTACGCATATCTTTAGCACCGGGATCCCAAGCGGGGCCAGAGTCTCGTAGCCATTAGTGTAGAGTAGAGATGCTGGGCCCCCGGGGTGAAATGTCCCTGCAGGGCTCTGAAATGTGAGCCTTTTTCTTTTACAGCTGCCACAGAATCAGAGAGCATGAATGAAAGTTAAAACAGTTAAATCTTTAAAGTGCGGCAGCCACGCTTGCTGTTGATGCTGGTGCTGATGACTCAGAAAGTGGCTTCAAATAGGCAGTGACTTAAGAGATTATGCTGGCAGCCTGTCTCACACAGCCAGTGATGTCATCCTCTCTTAGTTTCTCCTTTTACACCAGTTTTGCAGTCAATACTGGTTAATCTTGTAAACGCCGGCTTTATTACAGGCCTATTGTTGGTCTCTGTAAGAGTTAAAGGCCTCATATTGGTTTCTTGAAGGCTCACAGTTTAATGTGTAGCCACAGATTGTGTGCACCATGAAAGTAGTAAAGATAGTTCATGGGGGTTATTTTGACTGATACCTGAGTTTGTTTTAGACATGATTTGTCGTTAGCTCTGTTTGCAGAGTAATTCTTTTCACCATATAAACCGTCTACATGTAGAAAATGAACACTAGGGCCACTACAGTAAACCTACGGTACTGTCATTATGTAATATGAGGGAAGAATATAATGTCCTGTAGCAGATTAAATGCTGATTTAAACCCCCCTCCCCCAAACACACCAATAATCTGAACATAGCATTGAATATTTGCGTAATCATCTAAACTTTGTTGTATTGTATAATCTGACAAAAGGATTTGTTAAAACCCCCTCCAAAAAAACATGATCTCTTCATGTCATTTGATGAGTTTGTGATCATAGTCAGAGATTTTTACGAGCAGTGGAAACAAATCTCTTTGAGGTCACCTTGAACAGGGATTAGTTTGAGGACAATAACTCATTTCAAATTTCCATGAAAAGTCAGAATTGTCAAGAGAACATAGTGTGTATTCTTGGAGAATAAATGTTTACCTAATGTGTCCAAAACTAAAATCATTCTTTAACATATCACATCTGCTGTATGTCCAGTATTTTGACATGATGCCACATTAAGATACTTCCAACACCGCTAGAATACACTTTAATAGAAAAATAAAACTCAATACGAAATGCCAGCAGTCAGGTTTGGTTTTCAACCACTTTTAAATAAAGAGTAAAAGCTTGCTAGAGCCGACTATAGCTGCCATTTTACATCAGTGTTGAGTTGTCATCCAGGGAGAAACTCATTGCGGTGTAGAAAATAGCAGAAAAGCACCACTGACAGCAACCTTAATAGCCCAGAGTTCCAGGCAGCCACAAGACATGTTTTGTTTGGATTGTGTACCTCAGCGTTCAGGTTTTTTTCCACCGGATGAAGCCGCTCTCAGCTGTTGCTTGTTTTTGTTTCTACTTCCATGAGTGACCTCAAGCTTTGTTGCATGCATGGAGTATCGAAAAGTGTATAGTGGGTGCAGTTAGCTTTTTGTTAATCCAACAATCTAGTGAAGTTAGTCGGTGATGAATGGCATCTCGTTCGCTGACTGAGCACTGGTCATTGCTTCAGAATTTAAATGCGGTATAAATTATATTAATACCAACTTCAATGGAGTTTAAAAGTCACTGTTAAATGTAGTGAAAAATCAAATGTCATTAAGTCCACAATGCTCAAGTGGCCTAATGGAGAGGAAAGCAGCCAAGCCAGGCCAATGCTTGACTGGTGAAAGATACACCAGGCTTTGCATACACACATGCCCACGCACACACACACCCACACACAATTTAGTACCTGCCATTTTTTTATTTGAAAAAAAAATCAACAGTGTTTAAATTTTGTTTTCAAGCTGTCTATAGTCCATTTTGTGCTGCTACTCACTGTTTGCACAAAGTCTAATTCCGTATGTCTACAGATATCACGCTCATGTTCTTCTCTTCACGTGAAGCCTTATTGCTGCAATCCATTCTTGTTCAAAGTGAAAAAAAGTTGAAAAGACTTTAAATAGTGGACAGATAAAAGAGTCAGATATCTCTCTGCCGTGCCTCAGAGGAGAGTTTTGCTTATCAGTTCTGAGTTTTGTCCCACTTTGCTTCCTGCCAATCACCTGACACCCACAGGAGAGATAATCGAGCAGATCTATATAAATCAAGTCATCTTACAAACTTTATTGTACCGTCCATGTCTTTACCCTAGGTTGCCTTTAAGTGGAACACAATTTCATGCTGGGTTCGACCTCACCCACTAAATCTCCTGTTTTTGATAAGTGCTCCACCTCCACTCCCATATCTTATCTGAGTATTAACTAATTGTATTTCCCTGCTGTCTTTCTGTATATTCCCGCCTCCTGCCTCTTCCTAGTGGTCAACAAGTGATCGTCTCTTACCTAATTAGCCTTTGTGTCATTTAAACTGTTTGGATTCTGTTCTGTTCATTCATTCAACTCACAGCAAAGAAAGGACCGTTTTTATCTCCACCTTTAGTCTTCATACAACCTCACAGTATCTTCCTCTCTCTCATTATCTCAGTTTATTTCTGTGTGACCTTGTCTATGATGACCCTGGTCCAATATCCCTGATATACTTTAACCTTTGCCTTTACCTACATCCTAGGACATGATATTGGCAGAAGAGACACACCCCCATTAATATATCTAAAGTTATTACCTCCTCCTGACCTCCCTCTGAAACCTGCTTTTGCTTTATGAGTCACCACTGTGCAAGGTTGTTTCCGGTAGCAAAGAGGAAAACCAGTAATAGGCAGACAGTGTTTCGAATGAAACACCAATGACAGGTTCATACCAACTGTCTACACCTGAATCTTGATCTGCACCACGGACAAATAACCACTCGCTCCTTGGCTCATGGATTAACCTTTCCACCAAATGTAAAGTCTATCCACAAGGTTTTTGAGATCCGCAGGTTTTTATCAAACTGACAAAAAACTTTCACCCAAAAAAGTGCTCCTTGGCAGAGCTGCCCCCAGGTTCTCTGTTATCCGGTTTTCAGACTAATAAAAAGCACCTCTTGTTCGTGTGAGAGCAAAAATATATAAAAATAGAAAATATGAGAAAATCTCAGATTTGTATTATGCAAATGATAGGTATCTGCCTTTAGCATTCTGTGCAAAGCTGTTGACATTGCTTTAAAACAGGTGGGATATGGAGTTTTAAATGATTTGAGATATTAAGTTAATCAAGTTCATTTAAATATTCTAGAGATTTAACACGGCTTTTTATGTTTCAGAGAGGAAAACCCCTAAATACTTGTTAAATGTTGCATCTCTCTAATCCCTTCCATTTGAACCCAGTTCTCTCTTCCCCTTCCTGTCATCCTATATTAAATGAGGTATACTGTATATGTTGTGCTGTTGCAAGATAAATCAGTCAATTTGTTTATTTTCTTTTTTCTCTTTATCAGGATTAGAAAAGCCTCAACTACATTTGTCGGGCGGAAGTTTAGTGTTTCGCTGTCGAGATTCGGTATGGAATCTGCAAAGGCCATGTCGTGCGGATTAACTTGTCACTCAGAGAGAAAGTTTCTGACAATGTGGGAGAGTTCAGGACAAATCTTCCCTCTGATTAGAATGTAAAGAGCGAGGGAAAGGGGGCCAATAGGGAGTTTGTCTGTGTGTGTATGTGTGTGCGTGTGATGTGTGTGTGTGTGTGTGTGGGGAGGGGGGTATTTCCGTGTACGTTTCTCTCCATCTGCCTCTCCTCTCTGTGTGCACTCCATCTCTGTTACTCACTAATGTTGTCATTTCTTTTCCTCCGTGCCTGTCTGAGGACATGTCAAACAGCCTTGGATGGAAACTGCCTTTTCTTTGTCTCTCGCCTTTTCTCCTTCTTGCCTTTTGAATTCACACTTTCCTGAGTGACACTGCGCTGGCCAACATAATAGACTTTAAAAGTCTCGCCAGTGCAACTAGACTAAATCACAAGACGGGGACCATGTAAAATAATGGTCTGTATTTGAAGTTTAGAAAAAAAGGCCGTCCTCAAAGATTTTAAACAGTTTTGGAATCCACTTTCCCTTTATGTGGCTACACTGTTGTGTATTATGTAGAAGTCAATACAAGTTATGCTGAAGAAATCAAAAGAGCCAGTGTATTGTTCACAGCGCTGTGACGCCTGTGTGTTTACAGCTGTTGGCCAAAAATCACAAACAGCCCACTCTCACTCCAGCCCAGTGTTGTTTGGGTAATGTGCTGTGTACAGATCCAAAGAAAATGTTGTGCTGTGTGCTGCCCTGGTGTCCACTCTGGTGGTGTGTTTGCTTTATGATACATTTCAGCTACATACCCCAGGTTAGCTACACTGCAGCTGGAAAACAGACAGAAACATGAGCCAACCGAACAAATGTGTTTACACTTATTGGTATGATGGAAATATTCAAACAATACCATTTGTTTTAATGTAAAACCAACCCCTTCCTCTGAGAGCAACCCTCCAAATAGTTTATTTTCAATCGTTTCAGAAACGTTAACACTATAGCCGTAACAGTATCGGAACTCATTATACCATCTGACTGTACCAAGAATATGTCAATTATCTAATCATATGTTTACTTAAATATGTTATTTTATGATTATTCATTTTTTTCAACAAAAACGACAGTCCATAGTTCAGCATAATGTATCTTAACTATACTGGATGCATCTTAAACAACATTATGTCCAGTTACTATATATTTAACCTCTAGGTTATTGTCTCTACAAGTAAAATAATACAACAGTGTATATGAGATGCTCCTCATATATCCTCATGCTTCAATATTTTAATTGGCATGTACTTTGTAAGAAGTACCTTTAATGTTTCCGACATAACAAAGACTTGATTGATCAATGCTTCAGTCCTTTATCTGAAAATATTATAAAAATGAAATATTATTTTAGACAACAGGACGTCAACAGTCACACAATAGTCACATAACTATATTTATATAATATTTTTTAATTATAGCTCGTTTACTTGTATTTAACATGCAGTTTAAGTATGATGTTTTAACAATTATACTGATAAATATAACAATATATTCAAACTGTTGAACCCTCTGCCCTCTCACGCCCTTTGTCTATCTAACCAGCAGATAATTGTGAAGCTCCCCTCACATGTGAGGAAATGGGATGATAGTGATAGAGAAGAGATTGTTTTTCAATGCAGCCGTGCTGTTTCTCCCCTCTGTAAATCCTTTAGTTAGCTTGGTGAGGATTAGGTCTGAAAAGTCTCTCATTTGCCTCCAAAGCCTGCAGGGATTCATTGGTGTAGAAATCCAGTTTCTTCAGAGCTTCCATCTGAATTTTACTTTGGTATTTATTTGCCTATTTATTTTTGTTGCAGCCCATGTCTGATTTCTGCTCTTTCATATCCTATGACTGCCTTCTCGTTTAATTTAGACTTTTTTATTGCGTTTATCGCTGGAGGTATTGCACAGTAAATTAGAGGTATATATGAAAGAATTGACACATTTGACTTGCTGTCGGTTTAACACAAGTTTATGTCTACATTTCAGCCTTTTAGAGTTATTTTTAGTCTTCGATTGGGTGAAAAAGGTTACAATAACTAATGTGTATTCCTCTTTTTTACCCCAGAAACAAATCTAAGACACGGCTATGAGCCTCTTTTTTGCACGAGGACATCTCTTATAGTACACAGAAAAGCTTTTGAGCATTTTCATTCGTACTCCATGCTCCCATATGAATCACAAAGTGCATTCAAAAGACTAAGATCCCAGTGGAGCTCAAAGCCTAAGGCTATGTGGGATAGACCATAATGAAAAACAGCTCTGGGATAAAGATAATGGGTGGTAAAGACTACTGGAAACTATCAATGGCATGAAAGGGAAACGCTCCAAAGGGTGGGGCATACCCCAGCAAGCGTCTGACTGAAATCATATTTCATCCTTAAGGCTAGATTTCAGAACTATTTCCAGGGAGAAAGAATGCTTGCTCAAAAGGATTATCTGTCAAGTCAGAGTCAACCTTAGAATGATATGGATTTAACAATTAGCGGCGCTTACTAAATCTTATAGGGGGGCCTCTTGACAGATCATTCTTAATGTCCTCAACAGACGAGGAGTATTTTTTAAATGCAAAATGGGGGATTTTACACAAGTGCAGATGAAAGTTTTAGAGCTTGAATGTGATTTGTTGACACACTATAGATGCATAGGAAAGTCTAGTGAGGGCTACTCCCCATGAATATAAATTAAAGACAATCATCATCCAGGTCAGTACAGAAATACATTTTAGTTTTACAGAGCATTTAAACACCCTGTTTGTCTATTTCCTCAAAGCGGTGTCCCTCTTTTTTAGTGAAATATGGACTTCCATGAAGCTTAGTTTTGACTGCGAGACAGAGGGAGCATAAAGAAAGTATGAGGGACTTTGTGGAGAGATGCATGGAGGGGAAATACAGAGTCATGGCTGATGATGATGTAAAAAAAACCTCTACTGTAGATCAAACATCCTCTGCTCCAGCTTTGGATAGAGAGAGAGATGGGAGGATATCAGGGAGGACAATGAAAAAAAAAGGAGGATGGACGATGATCAGAAATGAGATGAGGGAAAGGCAGTCATGGCCAGTGATTATATAAACAACCTCTCCTCCACATCAGACAAACGCAGTCCCCATGCTTTAAGCTGTGCAAATGCTCCGATAAGCCTGCTGGTTCCTTTCTGCTGTTTAAGTACACCACACCCCACTCGTACACTTGCAGAGAGCTTCAATTATTATCAATGTTGATGTCTTTATGGTAAATAGCAGCACTGGTGACATTCGCCTTGACTCGTCAAACTTTCTTGTCTTTCTTAAATGTCCTTGACTGAAACTGTTGTGTGTCCTCCATATCAAGGATGTCATCCGAGAATAATTATCTTTTCCTCCTGATTTCATTATTCATTAACCTTGTGGTTTCTAATAACTGTAAATTGCTATTGTTTGTGCTCAAAACACTTTGATCTGCTTTCATAGAGGGAGATAGTAGTACAGAATTCAAAAGCACACGAGCGATTTGCTTCATGCAGAGGCTGCATTCAACAGAATCCCTTTTCAAAAACACCACTGGTGTGTTGTGGGATATACACTTTTCTTACTCCTCAGCCCCGTCGGGGGCCAAATGGTGTGTTTCTGACTTTTAAATGGCCGCCATTATCATCAAATCTTAATGTTAAAAGCAACTCTAACTGTCTAGGCTTCCCAACACACAAGCAGCATATGCACCATATATGAAATATAGATTTGCCCTTTCCAACTCTATAATGTAGTATAATTTGACCTCACAGTTTTGCATAAATTGTATGCTGCTGTGGCACAAAAAGCCTGTGAGGACCGTGTATGCTTCTACTGTTTCTGTTTTTATTCTGACCGAAAAGATGTAGCTTGCAAACACAGTGAACCAGCTCAGTATCGTCACATTTGTCTATGGATGACCATGCTACCACTCATTACAGCAGCAACCCACGAAGACCCATGTCCTGCACACCCAACAGCAGATCAAAATGCCAAGTTTTCCTCTGGGATGCAAAGCTCCAGGCTGCTTTACATTCTCCGGCTGTGCCTCATCTTCGAACATGGGGTTTCTAGAGTGCTAGGCGGCAGCGGTTTTATATTCTAGCATTGCAGGCTGGCCTCTGCTGCTGTAGGGTAGCTTTTTTATGTTAAGCGTCCTGGTTGAGCCCCATCTCTTCGACTCCCCCTCACTGAATCATTAGCTGGAGTGAAGTGTGTGAGAGTCGCCCTCTCTCAGTCGGGGATCCTCTTTGACTGAAGCCTCCTGCTCCCTATGGGGGGGTAGTGTGGCTATGGAATGCTGGTCCTCCACACTCTCGTCGGGTATTTCTCAAATAGAGAAATATGTGTTAGTGGGATTATTGGATAAGTCACAGCATTTTAGGAAAGTCAGATAATAGAGATTAAATATTCAGGGGGGTAGACTTTATTTTGTTTTGCTGTCGAGGCTCCAAGACCTCACGCCCCTTTTACGGTCTTTATTTAGATTTTATCTTGTGAAAGTTTTCTCTGAAGAACTAATAGAAAGACAGTTATTTGAGGAAGAAGTAACCAACTAATGACTCTGCTCTCTGTCTCTTTCCATGCACTCCTGTCGGACCCTCCCCTGAAGCTGAAGAGTATGCTGTTGAAGGTAAGACAGATGTTTTCCACCTCAGGCCCTCTGATGGCTTCCCTTAATGCTGTCATGGATTCTGATGCTGGCTGATTATGAATGCTTTTTGCCCTCTCTCCAGGGAGGGGCATTGTCTGTTTGGACTGCGGTTATAAGTGACTTCCAGGGGGCCTAAATTATAGTTTCCGAATAAGACTAAAGCTATGGCTTTACTATCAAAATCATCCCTGTTTAATCTTGTTTATTTATACTTGTCCTTTTTAATTTGTTTTTTTTTTTTGGACTTTTTATTATTTCTATAGATACAAGCATATGGCATAATTCACACAAACATGTCAAGATGTCTTGACAATCTTGAGCCAATTTTGCAGTGAACAAGGTTTTGTCAAAGCTAACAAGATATGACATGGTGATTTTGAGATGCTGTCTTCCTGCTTTCCTCCCTGTCCTATATCCAACAACAGTGAACTAGGGCTGCAAGTGGGGGCCCCTGGGGGGCCTCATTAGCCCTTGGGCCAGGCACACCTTGTGGTGGATGTTGCCTGACTTGATGGATAGATCAGCTTTAGCTTGTCTGTCTGCAGGCTCCTGTCTCTCTCTACTCTGCTCTGATCTGGAAGAGATTCACCTTTTGTTTTCTGTTTGTCCCACTTAAGAGAAACAGGATCTCTGCTCTGCGTGGCAACGCCTTGTCTTGGTGTATGAGTATGTTTGCATGTTTTTGAGTTGCATTTCCTCCTCGCTGAGTTTGAGATGATGGATTACCTATCACACAGCCTGAACCGGCAGGGGAAATCACTAAAACAAACACCCTCTTCCACCAGGTTTTCTTTTAAAGCTGAAATCTTAAATGCCAGTTGTCTCTCAGTCTTTTTTTACGGTGCATTAGTTGTTTATCTTGTGGCATTTTGGAAATATGGAATCATATATCATAGTATTATTGCATTGTTATCAACTAACCCAGTGAGTTTTATTTAAATCCTGCTCTCAGCATGATATGTAGAAAGTGTACACTTGCAGCTGACATTTTCTCAGCTTGTTCCTTCATGAGAAATGCAAGTCTCTTGTAAAGACCGTTTATGTGTGTTTGTTAGTGTGTGTGTGTGTTTGTGTGTGTGTGTGTGTGTGTGTGTGTGTGTGTGTGTGTGTGTGTGTGTGTGTGTGTGTGTGTTTTTGTGTGTGTGTGTGAGCACGCCCTTGCTGCCGTGTCTCAAGTCACCACTGAGGCCCTTGATGAGATAATGTCAGAGGGAAGGTTGGGAATAGCAATAAATGGTGGCAGACCCACGATTCCTGGCAACAGTGCTTGACAGATTAGTGCCCCTAGACTGATGTGGAGTGAGGTGAGGGGCAAGAAAAAACCTTGTTTGTTAGAAAGAGGAGGTGGAGAGGAGCAGAGGAAGGGGATGAAGAGGAGTGACCTACTCAAGGAAGGGTAGGGCACCTAACAAGGGACTAGGTCGTCCTCTGTAGTTTTTCACCAGACTGCAGAAGTTAAACTAGACTCTCAAACACATTAAAATGTAAAGTTAAAGTACTTTTGTACGTTTGTATCAAAGTAACAAATAATATGGGCTGGTGTGTCTGTTTATATATGTCAAGGCAATGTCTCTCAAGACGGACCTTTTTAGGTCACCAGCTTCAGTTTTCAATACTATTTGGAGAAGGTTCTGCAGGTATTTCTTTGCACTGGAAGTTGTAGGTTAATTTCCTTTGATTGTATGCTCCCAGCACTTTGAGAGGGGGACAGGTTACAGGGCTCTAGCTGTTTTGTTCAGTGACACCGTAACACTAATGTGAAAGTGAGTATAAAGCTGATCTAAAGCCTTATTTTTTATTTCATGAACATTGACACAAAACACACACTCCAATGTGGAATATTCTAATGTGAAGATACACAAATCCTAAAATACATATGCTAACATCCCAAGTAGTGTGTGCTCTCTGAAGTCATGTAATTTAATTAAAGACACGGAGTTGTGTTCCTAGTTCCCAGAGTATTGTGTATCAACAAGACAGCTCAATAGATTTATTTAGTGGCTCATTGTCTCTGATTCCAAATCCACAGAGTGTACCTGCACTTCTTTCTATATTTCTATTTTTAGGGTTTGCCTCTGACCATATTTGGTCTAATTAGTGTCAGTGACCATGTAGTCAAAGGTTGGTTGAGATTGATGATGCAGAAATATGTGGAAACACCCCGGGGAGGCTGGTGCCCCTGGAAGGTGCCCGGTGGCCCTGGCTCCCCCACTGTAGGACCTCGATTGACGATCTGCTTGCAACACTGACCTGTTTTTACCGGTGAGCTAGCCACACGCTGCCATCTGCGAAACGCCAGGCATGCCCTTTCCCTGGAGGACTGCACGTGTGATGTATAGTTATATTATGTAAACTCTATTGTCCGAAGCAGCGGTGTTCCCGTGGAGGTTATTAAAGAAATGTCACGACGTGCTGAATGCAGTCGTAGGTTAAGTGAAGGGGTTGTGACCTCAAGGTAGCCATTTCAACTATTTGGATCTGTTGGTAGCAAAAAGTGCCATTGTGCAAGGCATTTTAAATCGTACTGAATTGGGCTGTGGCTTCGGGGGCATTAAAGACAGACTAGATACAAAAGAAGAAGGATAGTCATTTTAATTTAACTTCAACTGATGGTCTGACAGACTATGACCATGGACATGGCTGAGAGAAAAAAAATGCCTGTTATACAATTGGATAGTAACAGATCAAATCTATCCGTGGTCAGTGTTGCTGGCCCCGGAGACTGGCTGATAGATTTAGTGACCCACTGCTGTGTTTGGGTGAGGGATGTTCCAAGCTGGCCAGGCTGATCTTAATCAATCTGATCAAGGCTAATGATCTTTTCTCTCCGAGCCACGCAGACCTTCAACTTAATCTCACCCGCGGGGGAGGGCAGTAACATTTTTTTTCTTTTCCCCCAGCGTAAAAAAGAAAAAAATGGAGTTTGATGTTTGCCAGAGATATCGGATTATAGATTTGAGTGGGGTCTGTAGTTATAGGAGATTACTTTGGATCATCCAAACGAGATTATGGATTTTGTTCTTATTTGCTCAGGAGAAACAAAACAGAATCATTGACCGAAAAAATGTACTGTTCTCCAAATGCGTCTGCATCAAGGCAACAGAAGGAGAACACAAGAGTATGAAGCAAATATTAAATTTACTGATGTCATTGTGATATTAACCTAGATTTGATTTGTTTCTGGAACAAATGGTGCATGTACATGATCCTTATTCAAACTCCAGCTGCTGTTGTTATTTTGAATTCCATTGGCAAAAAGGCTCACCACCTGGGTAATGAAAAAGGTTCTGGTCTTGCCAAGAAATGGTACATTGCTACAGCAATTGAAGAACTATAAGGCATTTATTTATATAATAGCATTGCATAACAAAACCATTTGTCCATTCTTTCAGATCAATAAAGCTTACCTTTATTTTTCATTGAACGCACGGGAGATTTCCAGTGTTCAAATAAAGCAATCCATTGTGGAAGATTGCTGGCAACCATTCTACTACTTTATATAAGCAAGCACATATTCACACAGTAACCTCATTGAAAGGAAAAAAATTACCAGGGATGGAAAGGGTGGCACAGAGCTGAATGACTTCTTTCGTCAGCTCTGAAATTGCTCAAGAGCCTTTGGACAGCAGGATGCCTTGATGTTCCCTCTGCCTGCCCGGCTACTGCCAGATGTTGCCGGGAGATTATGCGTCCCCGGGTCCTGGAAGAGCCAAAGTCCAGCCATGCCTGTTCTCACAAGACGATAATTTCACCCCACACAGCTCAGATTTTTTTTTTTCTTCTCTCCTCTCTCTTCCTATTTTTCTGCTTTGTGATAACCAAGTCTAAGGGGATGGAGTGGGCGTCCACTTGTGAGCAACTCCAGATGCTTCAGTGTCAACATGCATGGCCTTAGGCAATATTGTTTGCCATGATGGAGAGAGAAATGGATTGGCCAATGCATGGCCCAGAGCTCTGGTGGGGTGTAGTGTTTGTGTGTGAAGGACAGGATTGCGTGTGCCAGATTGTGCTGCTCTGCTTGAGATTCCTCTTTTTTTTCTCTTCTCAAGTCTAGCACAGCTCTGTCAAACTTTGGAATGGCCACATATTCCCTACTTAAGCCTGTATTTGACAACTATAGTGAACATTTTATTTTCCATAGTAAACTATTAGATTGCCTTCCGAGTTTTTGTTGAATCACTCACTTTTAACTAGCCGATGGTTGCAACAGCTATTGTACATAAAACAAAAAAAACGTCATAATGTTTACTTTATCATATTCTTCAAAATGTTTTGAAGTCAACCCTCTTTGAGTTTATTATTTTTCTCCAGCTTACAACACAAAAAATTGAACCTGAGCACTTTTGCTATATTACCATGACATACCACAAGGAGCTTTGGGAGAGATTTGAACTCTCTCATCAAAGGACTTCTTTCCTCTGAGTGTGAAATGAACATTTGTTGTGCACGTTCGTACCTTTGTTGCTTTTGAAGTAGGATTAAAACAAAGACAGACTTTTTAAGCATTTCCCAGTGGACCTCGGAGTTGTGAGGTGTTTGGAGTTCATATTGCCTCATCTCTCGCTTTGTTGTCTGCAGTAGCTAATTTATGCCCGGTCAGGGATACAGTGGTGGTAATCCTCCTCCTGTTTTTGATCCACCCATCTATCATTCAATGATGTTTTGCTCTCTTCCTCTTCTTTTATCCCTTCACCCATCTTTAGGATTTATCCCCGTCTCATCAATCACTGTTTTGTCTTCTTGCCACCTATCTGTACCTTTTTTAAATCTCTCTCATCCTTTCCTTTAACAATTCCTCCTACTCTTTGTCATCACCTTCATCCCTCTCCTGCTAGATAAATATATAGGTTCTTGCTAAGAGGCCTACTGGCTTCGTCGCCTCTATAGGAAGTTATGAAATGCAGCTTTAGGTTATTAAAGGATATATAGAGTGGACACACTCACACATCACTGTATTTGGCACACCTGTACACCGCTATTCTCACAATTTTCAACAGTGCATAAAATCACATGTATATATAGGTCAGGAGCTTTTGTTAATCAATCAATCAAATTTGATTTGTACAGCCCATATTCACAAATCACTGTTTGAAACATACGGCTTTACAAGGTGCGACATCCATTGTCCTTAACCCACAACAAGAGCAAGGAAAAACTACTTAGAAACCTCAGGAAGAGCCACATGTGAGTAGAGATCCCTCTCCCAGGACGGACACAAATAGATGCTATGTAACGGAGAAAATCATCTACATAACAGTATTGACAACATTGATTAGAATAAATAGTTTTTAACATAATGGAGAAAGTGGGTAAAGTGAATGCGTGCTTGTTGGGGACAGATGGGTTTGTTTGAGGATTTCTGAAACTGCTGATTTGTAGAAAACACTCGACAACAAGTGAGCTGCTGTGCAAAGAAAATCCTTGTTGATAACAAAGGTCAGAGGAGAATGGCCAGTTGAAGGTGACAGAGACGCTTAAATATATCAGTACGTGTACAATTCATGTAATACCTCATATAACTCATTGTGATACAGAGCTCAATCCAAAATAAAAGCTCTGCAATGTGGTAGAACAGGAGATTGGCATTGTGAGCGTGCAGCAGAAATGATGTGATGCAGTCATGTTAATATGGAGCAGAATCTCAGAGGGATGTTTCTAACATCTTGTGGAATCTATGCCAAGAAGAACTGATGCTGCATAAAGAGCAGAGGGAGGAAGCACTCAGTACCAGCATCAGTGTGCTGTTCAGTGAGCTAATGGCATGCAAAGGACTAACAGGCTAAACCAGGTGTCTTAAACGCCCACACTGTATACCTAATATGATGAAATAAAAATTAGAGCTATAAAACATAATAGGATTGCCCTCTTATGGAAATATGTTCAAGTACAGCACCTCATGACACAAGTGTTAGCATCCAGTGTAAGTCCTTAATAAAGGCTTAACCTTGTTCTTTCGGTGGCTCCTAATGTTTGACACTATTATAAGAGATCATAGTATCTCATTTACAAAGTAGGTGATTAACCTAGCAGATCTTACGCCGGCAGCGGTGATGGTCTGGAGCTTATACCCTACTGGGGACAGCTCAGATTAACACGTGAAGGTTGGTAAAGTAATAACTACCTGAGCATCTCAGTCATTACTGTCTTTTTTAAATCCCAGGTATCATAGATATGTGCAGGCAGCCAAGTGAAGTGCTGACACATTTTTTTAATGTGTTGATTTTCAAATTATGGTAGAAGCAAGAAAGCAGACATCTTTCAACTTTCAGCTGCATATAGAGAGCAGAAAGCTTCCAAAAGGAGCAGTGACCATATTCACTGAGCACATGCATTAAGAAACCGTTGAATACAGCATGAGTCGAGGCTCCTGTCAGTGGAGTTTTTACCAAAGAATACTGGAGCACACATTTATGCTCTGTTGTCGCCTTTGTGTGTCCAGACAGGACTGCTGACATATTTAGAAGCTAACTCTCAACTATTTATTCTCCTGACAATGACAAACACTTTCATAACCAGATTTTTCCATAGTTCAAGCCAGGAGTCATTGCTCCACATTTTCTCCTTTCTCCACCAAACTTGTTATTTGTGTCACAACACTCCTGTTGTGCACCTGCATCCTTTTCTGAATTCAATTATGCCATGTAATGCCACTGACTGTAAAGCTAAGAGTCCATGCTGGCCAGGTGACACTGTGAGAGATTGCATTTGGGACGAGCCCAGCAAAAAGTCCATCTTTGCCTGTCCCAGAGTCGACAGCCAGTACTGAGAAAATAAAAGCACTTGCACTCACTCTCACTTCCATCTGACCGCGAAGCCAAAAGGTTGAGGCAAGTGGTTACCGCCATTCTTATTTCTTGTACGTGTGTGCACGCGTCATTTGTGTGTAAATGGGTTCCTCTCAAGACAGAACAGACTTTGCAGCTCTTTGTGCACAAATGTGTGACACATGCCTATGTGGTTGTGTGTGTTTTCCCATCACTGTAACTTGTCCGAGCCCCAACCCCTCTGATGTGTTATACCATACTAAAAATTCTATTTCACTACCTGACTGTCCAAATTGCAAAGGTTCTCAAAGAGAATCTGATGCATTCACCAGGTGAGCATTTGTTTCAGCTGTCTCGTTTCAGCTGGGCCTTTATTTATTGTCAAACACTCATTTAGCACGCCTACAATTATGTATGAAGGGCTGTTGGTGGCACGGAGGCAGTGCAGAGAGAAATGGTCTGGTAAAATGGAGATCAATAGCCCGGTGAGATGAATAAGAGTGACCAATAAAACAAGGGATATGGGGAATACAGCTATTCTCTCCTCATCCCTCCCTCCCTTTCATAATGGGAAAATTGTAACACTTGAGTGAGCTTGTTTTGCCACTGAGGACCTCCCTCCCGCCGCCTGAATGTAAAATTATATTAGTTAGGGATTCAAGGAGGGTAGATTGGAGAATGTATTTTTCTCTTGCTAAATCCTCCCCTTTGTTTCTCCCTCTCCCATCTCTTATCACTTTTTTGTCTCTTGCAATCACCATCTCGTTTTTTTTCTATCGTTTAATTTTTCTGCTTTCTTTCTTGGTGGTGCCTTATTTCTTTAGCTTATTGGGTTTCTTTGAGTCATCTCCTTTACTTATTTTCAAGTTAAATTCAGAAACCCTTTAAATGTGGTGGGATCTATACATAAAGATTAAACACAGATAAGTTTGTGTGTATTAATGGTTGATAAGGCATTGGCCACTACTGATTACTGGGTTTTATTGCATACAAAAATAGCTTTTAACCTTAATCTCAGGGGGAAATCAAAGCAAGCTGAAGCATTTTGGCTGTGAAACAGTGTTTACTGCTGGTCTGGAACACTGTGCAGTGACTTGAAGGCAGTCAAGCAATGCCTTTCACCCAAGTTTAAGCCTTTTATAAGCAGACACTTGATGCAAGCTGTTGAAACGCCTTCAGCGAGGCACTGAATCCCTACCAGCTGGTGGAATGCAGCACTGTAGCAAACCCTGACCTTTGACCTTGTGAGGATGAGCAGCATATAAATAAATACATCACATTTAACCCCCCCCAACCACACACACACACACAACTGCTCAAATATTTTTTCAAAGCTGCATATTTGTCTTCTCAACATGTCATAATCTGTACATATCTTGTGTAATACGACAGCTTTAAACCAAATATGCCATGCTGACGGACACATAGTAATCAAAGCTCACCACAGCTTTAACCTAACCTTTGGAATAAATGAGTAGATGCATATACAGCTGAATAGAAATAATACATTTCTAATTTATACCATGGTGTTTGTTGTTGCAGATTAAAGTGTAGAAGTGTATGCTCAGAGGAAGAAAAAAAACAACCCAGTGTTTTCCTTTAAAGTGACAAACATCCTACCAAACCTGTCAGTGCTGAACTTGGCATCCTTGTCGACCACCTACATAATCCTTTGTTGAGAATGGTTATGCAGGGGCAAAAAGCATTAAACTGACAAGGAGAAGAAAAGGAATTTATCCAGAATACAAATTATAAAAATTGTGAAAACAGTCACATCTCCCAAATCCCCAAAATATCTTAAGGCTCATCCTGACAAAATGTTTGACTTGAGAATCCAGATGTACGCAATGTTTGCCTCATTAATTCTGTCTCTAATATCCAACTGTATGGTGAGTTCCTTAGAGATAGACTGGGGGGAAAAAAACTCCATATCATTTCTCATATGTAGATAACAGGTTTTTCGTTTGACAATTTGACATAAGCTCAGGATTTAGTGTTTTTAGATCCAAGCCAGAAATTAAGGTAAACTTTTCAGGAAAGCTCTGAGGTCAAATCTGAACTCCTATCAGATCTTTTAAAGATTACACCGACCAATAACTCATATTCACACATGACTGTACAGATATGTTACAGTTCTGTGTCCTGAAACATATTTTTTTCTTTTTCCAACTCATCAATTCATATAGTAGTAGATGGGGGGGGGGGGTCTGTAAAGCATTTATAGTTCTTTGGTTGGCTTTTAAAATACACTATTGAAATTCTACACTACATTGAATGTAATCAAAGAAATGTTACCACATCATCATTTTGCTCCATTTGCATATGTTGAGTAAAAAGTACATTCTTGAAAAATATGTTCTTGTTTTTAAAGCCATACCAATTACCAACTGAACAGACACAGAGGAAAAAAAACATTTAACTGAAACAATTTTATATACATGCTATACACCAGTGTGAAAGCCACAGTTTACAGAACACAGAGGCCATTACGTCACATTATATATACATATATGTGTTTTCATCTTCTGTATAACATTTGCTTTTATAAGTTGATGTGAAATGGAAGCGGACATCTTAACAAATACACATTTTATAACTTTTTATTTTGAAATGTACTTGCAGTTTACTCATGATTACCACTGATAAATGAGTCCGTCCTGGATTCAAACTGCTGCTGCTCTGCATCTGTAAACACAGCTCTATCTTCTTCCATTGTGGACTGGTGTGAACTCATACTGCTTTCACATTGCTCTGCAGTTTGTATGATTAGGTCAACTCTGGGTGCTTAAGTACAGTGTGTGAAGTTACCACTTAGTTTACATTAAAAGAACCAGACATCTCTGATGGAAATGTTTGAATTGTCCCTTTTGCAACCTCTCTGCAGACAAGGCTCCTCATTTTTTTCCCCTGACTGTAAGTGTGGCCTAACCGCTATGATGAGTTGTTATCAGAAACACCATAAATTTGTTCAGCAGCTGCCACAAAGCCTCTTCGCCCTACCGCTGTTATTTATTTATCTGTCAGGTCTCTGATTCTCTGAGGGCCACAGAGGAGGAGCTTTGATACCAAAGACACTCAGTGCTCTCTTCTAGTGGCTTAGGCCTGGCCTACTTGATTTATCAGCATGTGATCATTTGGAGGTGGAGAAGTAGAAATGAGGGGAGAAGTTGTAGACAAGGGTTAGAGGGAGATGAGGGATGAACAGCAAAGGCTTGGACTGCAAAGAGGAAGGAATGGATATATAAAGATAGGAAACAAGAGAGAAAGGATAGAGCGAGGTAGAGGAGGGGTTAGCGGGAACCTCAAGAGCTGAGGCATCAAAGCAGCAGGCTGTTTCAGTAGGAGGAGACATGGCCTAGATACTTCACTAGGATTCACTGTTAATGACTGTTCAGCTAGACCAGGGTTTCACTTTGTCAAGTAAGCCACCGTCATCTACAAAGTGTTAGTATACACCACGTTACATTAAACACTAAATAAATAAACAACATCAATTATATTTTGATAATTTGACCCTCTACACGAATACACTGAGTGTGGTGAAAAACTCAGATTGTACTTTACAGTATCCAGGGTGGTCCGCCGGGGCAACAAGTGATTCTGCTCCTCGGCACTTTTCTAATCAATCAAACTTAGAGCAGATCTTTATAAAAACCTGCGCAAATCATATATCTGTGTTTATGCATTAACAGGGCTTCAAACTATGTGTTACGACAGAATCTCCTGGAATTATCAGTATAATCTCTCTTGTCTGCGTGAGTGTGTGTGTGTGTGAGTGTGTGTGAGTGAATGTGTGTGTGTGTGTGTGTGTGTGTGTGTGTGTGTGTGTGTGTGTGTGTGTGTGTGTTTCGATGTATTTTTAAATACGTGTCTAATAAACTCAAGCAACTTAAACAACCACAAAGTAAACATCAGTGCTGTACGGAACCATACAATTTCTGAATAGTGTTGGTGTTAATTATTAACATATAAAATGAGCGGCACAGAAGGGCTGCACAGGCTCCTGCCCGAGGTCAAGCAGTAGGGGCAGGGACCCAGGGACCATGGACAGCTCCACTGGCCCAGCCACAGTGCACACAGCCTGACCACAGGACCACCAAGTCTGAGGAAAAGCACCCAGCGCTCCAGGTCCCACCAGAGCGCACAGTGCCATGTGCAGTCGGCTGCTAAGCAATATCCAACGTCATTCTGACGCTCAGACCTCACTGGCTGTGGTTTTGCCCCGGAATGGCTGTGTGTCGCGGTTGTTCACCAATTCATCATTATGAATGATTATGTTGATTATGAGGGTGATCATAATTGTGGTGCCCTATGCAAAGTGCGTCCTAATCCTAAAAGTAATAACTGTGCATAGTACGCCAGAGACGCCCCATCATTTTGCTGTTGAGGCTTTCAGGGAGTCTCAAGTGTCAAATGCAGGGGACAATCTTGGATCCCCCAAGATCCCCTGTATTTCGAACATGTGTATATCTGCTTCTCTCTCAAGTGTCTGATGACACACATCAGCTGGTTCCACATTCAATTCAGCCTCAGTTTGCTGGACTACCACACAATCTACTATTTCAATCTATCATACAGAATATTCCGGATCTTGCTTTGGATATTTAGTTTACTAAATGTTCTTTAAAAACCATCGCCCATGTTCTTTGGATCAACTGTACCTTATTTATATTTAATGCCACACAATAGAGTATTTGTATCCCCAAGTCAGGGAGTTTGTTGTTGGATTGTTTGAGTCATCTTAACACCAAAATGAACATGTAGAAAGCAAGTCGCTGAACAATCCTGATGCTACAAGTAGTCATTAAGATGTACCTCACACTGGGTCTTGAAATATACCCTAGCAATTAGATTTCTGCTGGTTCCACTAGGAAACAGGAAGAAAGAAAATCATTTGTTTTCATGGCTTGACAGTTTGCAATGACTGAAACCAATCCAATCCCCCAAAACCTCTTCTCTTTTTTTGCTAACATGAGACAGACAAATGGACGCCTACACCTGTGCAGAATCCCCAGTATATCCACATCTAGATTGAGTATATGAATCAGTATGTGTGTGTGTGTATGTGTGTGTGTGTGTGTGTGTGTGTGTGTGTGTGCGTGGGCAGGGACATATGTCAGTGAGTGCGTGTGTGAGAAAGTGAAAGACTGCGTTTGTGCATGTGCAGGACCCAGATTAAGCTGTCACCCAGTCTGTGAGTGGTCCTAGTCAGGCTGATCAATGTGGGGCCAGCTTGCAGATAATAAAGTGGTTAGGTCTCCCCTCATGCCTTTAATTGAACAAGTGTCGCCGGCTCGGCCCATCTGGACAGAAAGCATTCAGGGTCTGTGTTCACGGAGAATGGCCGGAGAAGAGGAAGAGGAAGAGTTACTCTGGAGCCATGTGATCCTTTAGAGTAACTCAGGAGTCAGTAAAGAAGTTACATATGGACAAACTAGCAAAATTAATCTTTTAGCTTAATACACAGAGCCCGTGCTGCGTCTTAAGTGTAAGCCTGTTTGTGCATAAATGCGTGCACCTTCTCAAAGGAGTTACTTTGTGCACTGTGATGTTAAACATTTTGTTAAACAGTGCAGAAACCCCCAGTAATTTATAATTTGTAATTTCTCAGTTCAGTCAGACTTTCCAAAACATGAGGGGAATTATTAATGTAGTTTTCATCAAAGTCGATGTTTGTTACTATTGGCATAATGTTTGGTCAGTATTATCCTGTGTTTTTGGTGTATGCCCTGTCCATATCTCCCACACCCATGACTGGTGTTCTAGATATATTTCCACTGGCTGTTCAGTTGAGTCCAAGGTTTTAGAAATATCAAGATGCTCAAATTTAGCTTGCTAGGTTTATGAGGCTTGCCCCCTATCCCCATTATACAATAATATATTCATGCAATAATCAAAGTAAATTATGACACTATAATTTTGTAGGTTCATATTGTTGACATTTATAGAACCACTCTGTTGATTAAATGTTTTGTAGTAAGAACAATATTATTAACTTAACCCACCTCCCTACAAGTAATGATACTGTTTATCTTATGACAAAGCCTGTTATCTTTGAACTGTACACTGTATTGTTGCCCAGACCTTCATGACCTCAGTGGTGAGCATCCTCATGAGCAGAA
This sequence comes from Limanda limanda, assembly GCF_963576545.1. Classification (NCBI taxonomy): domain Eukaryota; kingdom Metazoa; phylum Chordata; class Actinopteri; order Pleuronectiformes; family Pleuronectidae; genus Limanda; species Limanda limanda. Next base: position 14,342,597 of record NC_083657.1, read on the forward strand.
GGATTTCTGTGAATGGCATTAACTCCCTAAGCAGTGTGTGAAAGTGCATTTATTTACATCCTGGAAGACCAAAGGCATTATCATGCCTAAGGCTATGGCTTCTGCATGCAGGAACAATATATATTTTTTTGGTGTCTGTTTTTGTGTCCTGTTTTGAAATCTGCAGGCACTAGAGAGTGCAAGCTGAACGATTCAGCGCCTTAAGCCATTGGCCCAGTTGAATAAGATAAGGTCAGAACTCCACTCCTGATTTAGAGGATACAGAGCATCTCCCATCTGGACACTGACAAGAGCCGCCTCCCCCCCGTTCTCTAAGCCAAGTCAATGAAGAGACCTTCTACCTGCCTTGTTCGCTGTTTCTCCTCTCTGTCAGCCTGAGCCCCTTTACACTATTCATAAACTTGAGCAGAGGGTTGTCTGACCTTTTTGCTGAAATGTTAGGGCAAATTAGTTGTCAGAGTAGTGGACGTGGCAGCCATACTAAGCCACAGCTCCAGTCCCATACACGTCGACCTCCCGTCCTTCTTTACCTTTCCACAGGGTGCCTTGCCCTTTCTACTGTTGGGGCGTAAGTCCCTCTGCCACCACCATGGATACACATTTTTGTCTCTGTTCGTTTCATAGACTGCTCTTTTCAGAATTAGGCAGCCATACACGGGCCATGATATTTTAGCAAAATCGCAAAGTTCAGTCATTCACACAGTTTCTTATCCCCATTTTGAGAAAACCGGTATTCAAAAGCTTAGCAAATGCAATAAAAAAAATACCAGCCACGTGGCCAATTCCTGCTGGAAGTTTTCCTCCCAGGTAAACTGTAGGTCAGTCCTTTCAGTCAGAAATGAATCTGAAGACTTCTTTACAGCAGTCTTATATACATACTTGGTAATAACTGCCCTGATTCAGTCTATACATCACAAATCCTTGAATTACTATCACCTACTTTTACCCTGAATACAGAGCAGCTTATAATGAGCCCAAATGCAAGCAGCACCCTTTAAAGCAGAGTAAACACTAAGCTTGCTGAGCCACTGCCCCCCTGAGTCTACGCATATTAATTACCTTACGTAATGGCTTTTTAAAATAAACAGCACTGCATTCAGCAGGCATAAGTTAGTCTTGTATGGTAATTAGCTTCTCAAGACTTTGTTTGTGTACGTTGCTGCTGGTCCACTTTTTCAAAATATCGAACGAGAATGAAACTTTGTTGCTGCTCTCGAACAACATGTTTAGATTATGATCCATTAGCCCACATACATGAAGGTGTTGGTTTCCCAGAGTTCCTACAGCTTCTTTAAATCCTGGAATGCATGGCATGGCATGGCATTTCCCATTGCGTTATTAGTCATACTAATAACGAACTTCATAATTAAATTAATTGGAATTTTTGTGTCTATTTGACCTTGACTCTGCCCTAGTAGCCTGAAACCTACCAACTCAAATTGACTAATCTTTACAAAAAGCTATAGGGGGCAAGGATGTGTTAAAATGCAGGGGGGTTTCTTTATATCCCATTGGCCAGGGAATTCTTTAAAAAGCCCTTTAAATTTATTTTAACGAAGGTATGGCACCCTTACTTTCCATGGATCCATGAAAAAACTCCATTTCTTCTATTCCTTTTTAGTTGCCAATTTGCCCTCCACCTGAACCCCTGGATCTTGTGGCTCAGGGCTAAACCTCATCCCCTCTCCCTATAGGCCCTTTGACTTTACTTTTTGACCTTAGCCTGACACTGATACTGCCTTCTGAAGACAAGCGAAGATCAGGTGCGGATCAAGAGGTTAGTCGCTCTCGTGATACAGGCTTTTTTCTCTTCCATTCCCTGTCTGTGGGCTGTGTTTGTCTGTGCTCTGCGGGTCGATGAGTCCTGCATGCTAAACTTGCGCGGTAATGGGTGTGTGCATGTTTGCAAGTGACTCCATCTCATCATTCAGCTTGAGAGAAAATCCATAGCAGGGTGATAAACATATTGCTTTGTCAGGGGATTGAAGGTGTGAGTGTCTCTGCGACCAGCACTGTGTACACAGGACGTCATTTGAGGTCAGTGTTTTCACCACTGTGGCAGCCTGTAACAGCATAGTGCTTTGGTCAAGACCAGAATAGAGCTAGGCGATGAAACATAATTTACAATTATTATCGCCATATCATATTCTTCAATACCAGTATGACAAACTTCCAATACTCTCTAGTCCTGAGTAGTTATTATTACAATTATTCTCTGTGGTTTCATTGACATTTGACATGATCTGATATGGGAAGACCTGTCTTCACACACCCCAGAGTTTATCATTAACATGAACATGACAAAAACTATCTTGAGCCCAATCATCACTTCTCACTATCCACACACACTTAGTAGGCAAAACAGAAAGTGTTTACCTTCCCAGCCAGCAGTTACAGTTGCCATATCACATCTCGCTTGTCCTTTACTGTTTTCTGAAGGCCGTGATTAAGTGCCATGATGGAAAGCATCAACATCCATCCCATCCATATTTGATGAGTGAATGTCTCCCTCCCAGTGCACACAACAGGGGGAAGCTGTAATCAGCGTTTACACATACTGTGAATAATTGTTTACCCAGATAATGGCTGTGTTTGTGCAAGCACAGAAAAGGGTTGTTGTTCTTGTTTTTTTTCTTTTATGATAAAGAGAACTCTGATTAGGTAATAGAACGACTGAGCTCCTGTTGTTTTTATTATTTGGTTTGTTCAGGCGGCTTCCTTAACCTGTGAACTGCTATTAGCCCCCATCAAAGTACGAAAAAATCATTATTATCACCAGGACAACAAGACCAGAATAAACTTGTGAAGGAGAAAACTAGCATGCTGTTATTCGACTTTAGTAATGATTTGGCATAATTTCTGCACAGGCGTCCTGTATGCACTCTGCTCACACATACACTCAACAGAGGGGTATATCATGGCTGCATTGAGCTGTGCCGAGCTCAATTACAGAGTCACCCTGTAAACCTGAAATTTTATATGAGGGAGACCCTATTTCTGCAGGGCAGCACCACATTAAAGAGTATGTGGATCCACAAATGAGGTCAGCGGCGCAGGCTGCTACATTAAGGGCATTGGAATCACAGTGTCTGGCTCCTACCTATTACAAATGGCACGGAAAGATTAGCATATAGAATTTGATACAGATAATTTGAAATAATAGATTAGGATGGGGTCACTTTGAAACTTAGTTTCCAGTTTTTACGGTATACCATAGCAACACCTACAGTATGACACAAAAATCCTACAATGCCACCAACATTAATGAAAAATTATGATGTCATTTTGTTTTGGCTGAAACCATTTTTGTGAGGTGTTAATTCAATTATATGATATTTTTGAGAAAGTTCATTATTTTCGGCAAAAGAGTGCCAGCTAAATTACACAAAAAAATACTTAACAGATTTCCACAAAGCTAGAAATAAATCCAATACACTTAAAAAAGACCTGGAGGTAGGAGCCCATCCAAGACCAGCACAGCCTCCACATCTTGAACTTTCCTTGTATATACATTTGTTGTAAAACCATCTCAGGAAGCGGTGTTGCAGTGTCCCTTTCAAATTCTAAAGAGACGAACCCCTCAAACCTATACGTCAATCCCATTCTCCATTACAGTGTGTTCCAAGGTCAACCAGGGATGAAGGGACCACTGTCGGTATATTCCACAAAGAAACCTACTATGTTACAACTATTTCTGCTATGTATGATATACAAACCTGACCAAATCCACCCATATAAATGCCTGTCTCTGCTTCTACCCATGCTCACACTTGCAGGTGTGCAGTCACACATGGATATATTCACTTCTAAATGATGTCAACGATTCAGTTTGTTTAGGGCTTTTATTGAAGAAGGTACAACTGAACTCTTCTTCCATTTCAAAGTCCTTTATCTCTCACAGATGGCAGAGATTCTTAGTGTGGGTTGAATTGGTTGATCAGTCATTTGCTATTATGGGTGCTAGAGTGTGAGATGGCTCTGTCCTTCATATCTGAGAGAAGGTGTGTAGGCTGGCAGGTGACTTTGAAGTCAAGTATTTTTGATGCTTGTGATTTTTTTTTTGGTTACCTGGGTAAAGACGGAGTGGGAACAGTATAACAGGAAATGTCAGAAGATGTGGGGTAATAGAAAGCTTTGTTCAGAAACCTCTGATGCTGCGTATGATGAGGTCTCTCGGCTTGGCTTGTTTGTGGATAGCAGCGATGTGTTGATCGAAACTGACTTTATTATTTATACTTTTTTTTTTTTGTTTTGGAAGCTGTTCACCAGTTTAGCTGCCTTGCCATGACTGGGGGTGTGTTTGTGTGTGACAAACTATTGACCAGGCTTTTAGTTTTGTCCATATTCTAATGTGGCCATAGGTGGTACTTAATACTTTGATGACCATCAATTCATAAAGATGAAAATATTGACTGGTGTACCTGTCTGTCACCAGCAGACATGCCTGCATCCATTCACCCTGCCCATGCTCTCACTGCCCAAGACCTTTGTCTTCAGCTGGAGAGAAGCTGAAAATCGCTGGTAGTTAGGGAGCAATTCACAGAAAAGTCGGTTTCTAGCAGAGCTATACATATTTCATACAAAATCACCCCCCCATGTCACAATTTTGCATCCTACTTTTCCAAACTTCTGTCATTGCCTTCCACTGTTTAGTTTGCAGTGACAGCACTGACGGATGCGGATCCAACCAGTGTATGAAAGGCAGACACATGCCCACTCCCAAGGTTCTCGCCCTTCGGGCCCTCATCTTAGCGGCCTGTTTTCATTTCAAGCAGCCAGGCAGGTGGATAAAATGAATGATTGCAGTTGAGAGTCCTTTTCCCCTCCTCTTTTCAGAGTTTTGAGTGGTGGTTGATTAGAAACGTGCTTTCCTCACCAGGCCCTTGAAAACCAAGTCCTGGAAAAATATATCTCTAGCATCAACTGCTGTCACTTGGCAGAAACAAAGAACCATAGAGATTTAGACCCAAACAAGGGAGCGATGTCATGTTACCTTTACGACAAACAATACATTTGATCTTGATTTCCATAGCTCTGGAGAAGCAAACAGTGTTTGAATCAGCAATCCTAGAAACGTGTGTGTAGCAGGATAACCTTGCCTATGTGAGTTCATCTAGCATCTTCAGGTTCACAGTCTTGAAAAAAAAGCTTGTAGCACCACCTTTACACTCACAGGAGAGATTCAAATCAAAGTGGCTTTCAGAGAATCATTTATAATTGGCTTTATCCCATCTCACAGAGAGATTATGGTAAGAGTCAAATCACAGTATACTGTATATGTAGACTGATTTCCCAAAGCAAACATTCAAATACTGAAATGCAAAATTAAAAATCGAACAACAATAATAACAAATATTATCGTATTTGGTAAATATAGCCATTCTAAAATGTATTCAGTCCTTTTTCGAGCCATTAACACTGATTTTGCACTCTTGGTTTAGCAGCATTGATGAGAGCAACTTGAGAAGAGCACCTTTTTTTTATCTGTCTTGCTCCAGCAGGAAGGAAGGCGAATCAAGGATAAGCAAAGCGACAAGTGGAGTTTTGATACCGTGCTAAAACTGTCTGCTTTCCTGTCTGTGAATCCATCCAGCTGCTTAGTTGAGATTTTAGCCATGCGAGGACTGACATTACAGTCCTTAATGTTTGGAGATGTTGCTCTAATTAATTCGGCTGGAAGTCGTGGCCGCAAGCTGGTTTCTTTCCATTCAGTTATTATTTCACTAAATTTATATTGATCCTCAGTCCCTGCAGCTTCAGATCGATGCTACAGTTTTAAAAGGAACAGGAAGGACTCTTTGCACGCTATCTGAAGGTGTTGTGCCATTTTTCTTATCATTGTACACCGCTGTTCTTCCATTTTACTCAACACGAGGTAATGTCTGTAATGGGAAATGGAAGTCTTGCAGTGAGAGTATTGCAGTGGCCATGCTGCTCATGCTTTTTTAGTTTTGTCTACTCTTCTAAACTTGCCTGTGAATATGCTTACTGTTTTATTGTTTGTGTGATGGACATTGTCTGCAGAGCTTTTTATTAACAGTCTAAGCTGCAGAGTAAGGGTACAAAACATTGTGAATATCATACCTGGTTTATCTGCAGTGAAGATTATTTAATCATTTAATGAAACTGCAGTTGCTTTATGACTGTTTTTGTGTGTGGATAATGTATAAATTCAAATGATTTACTGAATTGCTGTTATTTTACTTTGAAGACTTATTACCAAAGAGAGACTGATTATGTGAATATTGTTGCCATGATGGAGACTAGCTGTCTTCAGTGGTTAGTCCGTCTATGTCTTAATTATCAAAAGGATCTAGCAGTGATTCTGACCCGTGGTTTCACCTGGTTACCAACCACATATTAAAGGACATAGACGACATGTACAAACAAACAAGTCTCAAGAGACAACTGTTGACTGCTGGGAGAGTTGGAAATATGGTGGCTAAGTTCAACATCAACAGAAAATAATTGTTTTGTTTTTTTTAACAAAAGAGTGTCAGAGTGTAGCAGACAGCCAGACTAGCCATTAGACCAATAAGCGATCCCAAAGAGCCTGAAGAGACCAATTTACCTGCTATTTACTGCAACAACAATTTAATGGGACAAAGAGAAGGCCCAGGATGGAATATATTGCTATTGCGATTTCCCTGCTTAATTATTGTCACCATGTGGGGTCCCAACAGGGCTGTGTTCCGTGCCCGACTGTTTTTTTTCAGACTTCATCCTGTAATGTGTGTATGTTATTAGTAGCCATTAGTGTTCTCCATAGTGAACTGTACACTTACCCATCCACAGCTGCTAAACTCCTATCAGGAGTGCTTTCCCCAGGTAGCACAGATTAGCTACTAAGGAGCCGAATCTCCAAGGTAACAGGTGCACTGTTTGCCCCCTCTTAAAGCAAGACTCATAGAAATGACTCAACTCCTCTTTTCTCATGGAAAACACTTCAATGCCGTGCAATGTTATAAGCAGCTCAATTCTTCAACACAGACACTCTTTAGAAACCACAATATATGGGTGAGCTATTTTCATCAACGAACTGTTGAATCACAGCAGTTCCTGTGCATCATTCGTCTATTGTAACTTTCTCGCACTCACTTCTTTCATCGTGAGGAAAATAATAATCACATAAATAACAAAGCATGCATTTCAGATCCCTGGGCTCCAGGAGCCTGTTGTGAAAGGAAGGGTACATCTGTTACTGGCCGAATACATACAGTACACCAGACTGGGGCCAGAGCCTACAGGGTCATTAGCTTCTGGGCCTCTTGTCAGTGCGAGGATTTGTTCCTGTGTTGGAGCTGATTCACACTGTGTTCTGACTTGGAGACATTCGGAGAACTCTGTGCTGCCCCATTAAATTTGCAGCTGCTTTTAAATGACCTGAGCTGCCACTCCCGCAAAAAGAAAGTCCCTCTTTTGAATTATGAAGCAGCTGCGTGTGTGTGTGTTTCAAAAGTGTTCTACCTTTGGGAATATATTTCAGACTAAAAACCAGGTATTTGTGGACAGCTTCACCCGCAAGCCACCATTCACTGATATGGAGGGAAGTTTCACTGTCTACCTCTCTCACCGAGCTGCACTCTCACCCACTGAAATATGTCACCGTTTAATAGAGTAGTTAGTAGTTACTGTGGTACCAATGTAAACGGTCATTGTCCTTAAACCTTCCAACAGCAATATTCAACCCTACTTGTTTGAGCTTTGACCAAACACACACGGAGATACAGGTGAATGCAACATAGCATGTTCTTTGTTTACAACATTCAGAGCAACTCTCTGCGTTCAAAATAGGATAGGATACACTTCTGTTGCTTGCAGTTGTCCTGCACCTCCCATCTCTCCCTACTATCTCCTAACAGCCTTTTTATAATAAGGCCTCTATCTCACTGGCTTTCGGTCTCTCCTCATCATTTCTCCCTTCAACGTGTACACATTAAAGGTCTCTACTTAGACTTACATTAATTTCTTAAGACTAAATCCGAACACTGACCCAGAAATCAGATTTATTTATTTTTCATTTGGTGACAGCGCATTCACTTGATTTCAGTCTGAAATGTGTCCCCAAAGATACCCTATGACAGAAACACACACACACACACACACACATGCGTACACATAATAACCTCCATTATGATCCATCAAAGTTTTTTAGACTGTATAGAAACACTAAAGCTTATCCTTGTATTCTGCAGAGAAACTCTCTGTACCTCTACACATTAACAGATCAATACAAATGCTCTTCACTAGCTATGCGGAGACTTTGTTGACTGCCGGTGCATGTACAGTTTAATTGTTTTTTTTGTCCTGTTCAATATAGCGAGTAGGTGAAAAGTCACTGAAACAACAAAGGCTTGAGATATAATGAAATACAATCTAGACCCAGAGTCGACCCATTACCATATTATCCTGCAGACCAAATATCAAATATCCCAATTAACTGTTATGCTGACGAGCATGCTGTACTATCCATGTCAAGATTGGATGAGCAGTAAATTCATAGAGCTGCTCAAAGCAATGTAAATATTGTCTGTGTACGATATTCATATTGGTTTTAGAGGTTTTGTAGGTGAGTGTACACCACCGTGGGATCACAGATAAGCTTGAATAGAGATCACTCCATTTTTGCTGGAGTAATTCCCTGACTGTTTGCCTGTTGGTGTGCTTGTAAAGAGTATTTATTAATTGTATGGTAAACATCTATATCATCAGTATTTAGCAGTCCTACTGTACTAAATAGCCAGTTTCCCTATGGCTAAAATTAAATCGAATAAAAATGAATGCCCACAGATGTAAGTTGTAAACATTGTTATTTCCAATTCAAATTGTGAGAAAATGGGGAGGCTTAATAGGACCAGGTTTTATGCCAGCAAATTTAGACATCTTGCAAAAGTACGTATTTATGTTCAATATCATTGGTTGATGCATCAACTCGGCTCCCTCCTTATTTATCCGCTCCTCTGCATGGAGACTCCATCGGTGTTCTTATAAAAAGAGGCACCAGTCAAAGCCAGGCGTTGACAATTCTACCTCCTTTCAGGGTTTTTTTTCCCTACTAGCGCTATTTGCTCTGTCCTCCTGCATCCCAACCTTTCCCTTTTCTGTACACAAGATGACATCAGACACCTAATAAATATTTCATGACACTGCTTTACTTCTGTGCAAATCGCAGATGCCATAAAAAACATAAATGTCTCTCTTCATCGCGCAGCGTTTGTGTGCATGCCTGCTGGAGCAGTGCCTCCAGTAGATTCATGCTAAGGATAGGTACTCGCATTCCTGCCATCAAGGACATTGTTTGGGGAGATTCAAGCACGGGGGGGCATGGTTCAAAGGCTTCATACTTGAGTACACTGATCCATGCATTCTGGGTTTCTTCTTTTTAGTCTTAGTTCAAATTTCACACACACATACACGCCTAAAAAGATCCTCATGAACACAGTACAGGAACACAAACCTCTCCTTCCCTCTCACTTTGTCCAGCCTGGGTTGCCCCAAGCTCACTACATATGAAATCAGATGTTTGATACGAACAGTGACAGAATTCCAAGACACCTCATCCACACCCTTGACACTTCACCTGAAGTGTGCTTCCGGGATCCATGGTGCATTGCAATAAAATGTCAAATCTTATGTGACTCTGATGAGAAGTTGTTAGTGGAAACAGCTTCAAGAATTCACATCCTTGAGATTGTTATTGTTTGAGCTGGATTGCTTGCTCTCTCACCGTTTGACCCTAATACTCTAAACATGTGATGCACTTAAAATGTGCTGAGTCCATATGCAAGATTTACTCCGCAAACCCAAACTAAGCGAACTACGCAAGTATTAATTTGCACTCTACTTCATTTCCAATATGTTGTATATCTCTAGCCCTGAGGCGTTCTTTGTTCCTTGTATTTTTGCACCAAATCATCCAAGCACAGCCCTGGCTAAAGAGTAAATGCCAATTTACTTCTTTGACTTTTAACCAGAAGGTATTTGGTGCACCTTTTCTCCTCATCAAATATCCAGGAAATTTGGTTCGGATGTGAGTCATCAGAAAATGAGGCGTCCAGCGTTTCTTAAGTTCCCAAATTAGATTGGCTTTATTCAAGAGCGATGCCGCCCTTTGCATCGTCTCCCTCCTGGAGAGCAAAGCAGAGATGCAGACAATTATTTTAAATGACTTCGCAAGATCCTTATTTGAACATGCTTTTTTATCTTCCGTCCCTTGTCCTGCGGTGTGACAGCGGCTCACTTTGAGTGTGCTCCTCTGTTGTTCTCTTGTCTCTGTGCATTGCAGTGAACTTTGATTTGCAGAGAATTGCATGTGGTGTAATAGCAAGTCTGAACTCAGAAGCTCTTAAAGGCCATATAAGAGGCATTTAAAATGTTCTTCTGTTTGGGTCTTCCATTGTACTGAATTGATGTTAACTATAACCACTCGGAAAACTTTGTTTAGGACATGAGATCCACTCTGACAGGGAAAATACAGCCCTTCAGTGTTTTTACATGTATTTAACTGACTTGGTTACATTAAATCTGCATGCAGCTGGTCAGAATTCACATGCCTCCCTTTACCCTGACCTTATTTCAGAGCCACCACTTTCTTATGCTAATTGTATTAGGGATGCTAGACGCCGTATCTAGCCTGAGGTACTGATATTTCTGGTGCCTGTATGTTGACGCAGACTTGCTGCAGTCACTGGCAGAAAACAGCCCTGCCTCACTGCATGCGATGTCTGAATTTAGCAAATAATCATCTGCTTAGAGATGGGAACCAACTTATTTAGACTTCCAGCGGCTACTTTGTTTTTCAGTGTAGAGTCAGACTTAATAAGATATTTTAAATACAATGACTCTTAAATATACATGTAATGATATCTCCTTTCTACCTCCCACTCTGCTTACATACATTTCTGCAAACAGCTAATTGTGAATCGGTTTATTCATGTACATGTCCAACAAATCTGTATTCTCAAGGAGAAATCATACCAGAAGTCAAGTTTGATTAATCAAAGGATTTTACAAATCAATCTTTGATCATGCAAATGAACAACACCTTTAAATGTACAAATAGATGAGTATAGGCAAGTACACAGCTTATTAAGTAGTATAACTAAGTGACTATAACTAGGTTATATAGATATGGACACTAATGTAATTTACTGCTGTCTTTAAAACACATTCAACAAATGTTTTTTTAATATAATCTGTTTATTTTCTTTGTCCTGTACAACATGTTGCAAAGCCAGCTCCCTGCTTTTGATTGCAGTAAACGACAAAGCACTTTCTCACAGTACATTGCCACTGAACCCAGCTTTTCTCAGAAATAAGGACTCTTACTGCATTTATTCCAAGTGTCTCTATTTTCAGTTCTCACACAGGCCAATCAATAGCTAATGGACACTAATACAAAGAGCAGAGCAAATCTCACACACCATGAGTGCCCAATCAGCCAGTGCTTTTGAAATCAAATCCACTTGAGTCGTTGCTGAGGTGGCCTATGGCCTGATTAGGGCAATTATGACACCATGTTACCTAACCTACCTCATAGACATTCAGCTCTCCCAGGCTGATGGAGTGGGTCCGGAGTCAATCATATGTGCACCAACCTATACATTAGATTTAGATTGTGAGCAACAAAGTCGACTGAGCGCTCACACTTAATTTGATTTAAAATATGTGATTATTCAATGGGTGGCTGCAATCAGCCCACATTTATGGTCTTTGAATAGAGAAATCACCTCCTTAGCTAATTAATTCATGTATTCTCTATTGTGTCTTTAAAGCATTTATTGTCAAAGTGGTGTCCCATAATGCTTCTTAATCTGAAAGCGTGAAAGACACCCACTGTGTCTGCACCACTTCTGATTGACTCCCATTGACACCATGCCGTGCCATATCTTTTTGATTGTTATGCAAAGGCAGAAACTTTCCAGAGTGAATACATCTGCATATTTTAAACTCCATTAATCACACTGTATACAATTTGTCCCCGGCATTTTCCTGGATGTACCCAAACACTGAAGCCTTGACATTTAACCTGCTTTTCTTTGATTATCTGCTCGAAAATCTTGAAGCACCAAGAGAAAGCAAATTGGAACAAGGCAGGCAGAAAACTGGAGGGCTTTCTGCCAGAGACACACATGAGGGGTCCTTAACAGAGGTGTTGGTGCATTTTAATGGGAGAGATGTTATTTGTTTAGCAGGGTTAGCATCTACCCGTTGCAAGGTAATAACACCCCCACACCTTGACAAAGATCAGTCCAACGTGGCAGCACTGCAGGGTTCTTAGGGGATTTATTCTGCCTTTTCTGTATAAACACTTTCTTATCTTATCGCTTCCCTGTTGAGTGCAGGCCTGCCCTGACAGCATGTAGCTTGAGAGGAGTCATCATTTGGGAAAACTACGCTATGTTCACGCCGCAGTCGAAAGTGTCTCACCACTGATTTTGTTTTCCTCCCCCATGTACTGCAAAAAGGATGTTTGAGAATCAATACAGAGAGCAAAAAGCTGCACCACAAGTGTGCAGTTTGTGCTACAAAATACAAAACAAAACTTGCTGTGTATAGTGCACTAGTCGTTGTGGGCACTGTACAATGTATACTGTAATACAAAATAACAGAATTTAGTGCTCCATCGACCAGTAGAGATTTGTAATTTTTTTTACCTTCCTAATTTAAATCCCAAAATACCCAAGGATATGTATCTTAATGAAAATAAAAAAAAACACAACAACCCATTTTTCCTTTCCTGATGTTGCTGGCATTTCATACTATCTGTGAATCTGTGTCAGGATAGATTGACAACAAACTGGTTGAAGGAATGGACAGAATTTTTGAATTGAGCATGAAAGCCCTGCAGTGTGAGCCCATGCTCTGATCTATAGCACCCAGTGGAAAAAACATCCTTGAGATGCTGCTTTGCTGCATCCTGCATTCACTCGTGTTTTTGCACTTACATGCTCACAAGCGAGTCTGTGTTCAAAGTAAGCAGAGATAAGGACAATCAGCTCAAATGTGTTGCTGCTTTAAAATTTGCCACACTTAAATTACAAGATAACCATCATCACTGCCACTTAGTATTATCTGCCATGATGTGCTTACAGAGTAGATTACATGTATATGGATGTTGTGCATCACAGGTACAACTCCTTCTTAACAACTGTTTGTGTGAACAGATGGAAGGTTTGTCACGCACACGGCAGACACACAAACATACACAAGGATATGCACATGCACATGCACACACACACACACACACATCGATGACACCGGAGACTAGCGAGGGATTGTAATAGAACTGTCCATCAAGTCAAATCAGTAACAAACACGAGATGTTTTAATCTATTCCAGCAGCAGAAGGTAGACAGAGGGCTTTCAAGGGGGCACCACAACAGCAATGAAATGTGGTCAAAATATAGATTCACATCTGATGGATATTTCAGGCTATTCACCGTGTCATTTCAGTGTTTCACTATTGTCCTTTGTTTTTTCAATGCACTATATATTGGAATCAGACTAAAGCCTGTGTTTGTGAAAAGTACAACTTGTCAACACGTAAGATAATTTTTATTTTTGGTGAATACCTCTTTAGGAAGAATCCTGGATGCAACTTATGTACATGCATAAATACCTTTGGGGTAAAATCAGCTTTTTTTTAAATGCAAAAAGACGACATAGTTTTGACAAGTGTAGAGTTTTGACTTGTTTTTCTTATGGAACTGTTCTGGTGTAAAATATTGTAAGATTGGGGACATTTAAGCCAGCTCTCGTTAACTCTTGACTACCATAAATGTCTTCTTCGTTTCTGCTCTAAAAACACGAGAATCAGAATCAGAATCACAATGTATTTATTGCCAAGTAGGTTTACACCTCCCTGGAATTAGCTCTGTTTGTTGGTGAACATAATGAACATAAAAACATAAAAACACAATAAATACTACACACATAAGAAAAAAACTATACTTTTACTACAGTACTTGCCAATGGTAGTACAGGGCAACTGGTGGTTTGGAGTGGCGAAGAAGGAAGATTACAGTTTTAATTGAATTTTGAAATAAAAATAAAACACTTATATGTATGTGTACTCGCCGATTCTCAAACAGGCATCTCCAGCAATTCAGATTATTTTCTAACGACATCTCAAGTTTGTTTGTGTGCATGTGTATTTCATTGCAAATACTGACCAGATATTTTCATGGGGACCAAAGCCCAGGCAGTGAGGCGAAATGTTATTTCTGAGGTTCTAGTTAAGGTTTGGCTTAGGCTGTCCACAATGGATGGAAGTAAATATAATGACACAGCTGCACATATCTTTCTGTGTGTGTTGGTCTCTGCTCATGCACCTGCATGCTGCCGGTAAAAGGGTTATAAATCACTGTCTAGGTGTGCAAGCATATGTTTGGGTTTTCCTTGCCTTCTCAGCCCGTTATGAGACGCTGCTCATCCTGACAGATGGAATTGATGGCAGTCATTATTTATGATGCCGTCCGCCCGTCACCGTGTGTTGTCACCACGTGAGTTGTCAGCTGCCACAAGATGATAATCGCACAGATACCATTTGGCCAGAGCCTGGTGTGTGTGCGTTTGTGTGTGAGAGACTGAAACATAAAGAGATAAACATTTGGACGTGGATGGAGTCTTCTCTACTGCACCCACATGCATGTACAAGATTAGATTTCCAATTTAAGTCTGAGAGGACTTTGAGCCTGAATTTGATGCTTAGCTGAGTGCAGTTTTCTCTCCATATAACATTTCATCATAACACAATTATTGTAAACAAGTGACCCCATGGGAACAGTTTTTAGTCTCTGTGCCAGTGTGTAATGTACATCCAATACTTTGCAGACACATGCTTTTATATTGCAGTAAGTCATCTAGACTGCTCCTCTTCCAACCTTTAAACTGCCAACACTCCGCCAGTTTAACTGCATCAGTTTGTGACTTTTATGGCAATATGTCCTTTACATCACATACACTGTAGGACAATGTGACTGAAAAGGAACAACAATGTCTAAGCCACAACAGGTTTACAAAATATGCACAGGGAAATAATACATTACCTCGCCATCATAATTCATTTGGAAAACTTCCCCCGTGGCTAAAATGTCAACAATGTCTTGCACTAAATCTCGTTTGCCAGCCACTTTGCCAGGTATTGAGCTCTGGCTGGAATCCATTCTGCGTATTAACATCTTTGTTCAGAGTGCAAAATAATCTGGTAAATTAGTTTTCTTAACTCAAACTTGCATATTAATGAAACCTGATTCACAAACCAAAAGCAGCACCTAGTTAAGAACAGTGGACTGCATTTTGTGACAAAATATTTTTTGCAGCTGCTGAGAAATAAGAGCTTTTCATATTTAAAGTGTCGTGGCTTTGTATTTTCTGTAGATTAGAATGTTGCACTGATTTGACCTCGCAGTATTTTAAATCATTGCTGCTCTGTTTCCACTGGGTACATAATTATAATAAAATGCTTTATGACCTTCTTTCCACCATTTTTGGCAATTTGGGTATATTATGTTGGAAAAGTCACACACACACAACACACACATTATGTTTCTTCTTTTCATTTGCATAATTACAACCTGAGCAACTTTCTGTTGTCGCTACCTTGTTTGAGCAGATGTTTCGAATGTAATTCCTGCACTAACCGTTCTCTCTAACTTGCCTGTCACAACACATTTGGACAGCCTTTTAGTGTGCTAGGTGCTATGGCGTACACCAGATTGGCCCTAAAGCACAGTATGCATGAGTGTTGCTGCAGGGAGGGCGAGCTACAACAGGGGAGATAACAAACCCCCACCGAGGTAACGGGTGGCTTGTTGGGCTTCAAACCCACACCACTCACCACTTTCACAGTGTGCATTTCTCTCTCTTTGTTTCTCCCCTTCCCCTTATGGTGACATTTTTCGGGGCTGCATGACGCCATGAATGACAACTAGGGGCTCTTTGGAGTGTATGTCGGCAGAGTGGCCTGGCAGAAGGAGATAAGGAGAGGAGGCTGCACACATACACGCACACACACACACACACACATGCCCACACACACACAGTTTGTCCATGCCCTAAAAAAAGGACAGAGAAGCACCCATACCCAAAATCCAAAGGACACTCATATCATTCTACTTGTGTTTTTGTAGTGTGTATAATATAATATGTATCTAAAGACACACGGCAACATACATTGAGGACATTTCTGCAAGTACTTTGCTTTCCATTGTTGTCAGCAGATATCAGCTTACAGTATCAACCAACAACCAACTGAAAGGGGTAAGTGATGTTATACATTTGATTTGCAAGTAAAAAGGAGACCCACAGACCGTTTTTCCTTTTTGATGATTTTAGATATATTCATTTCAATGGTTCAGCTGTAATAATAGTTTGTAGATGCAATGTCACCTGGCAATGGCTTAAGTAAAGCTGTATGCATTGTATAGAATGGGCACCAAAACTGGAAAATCACAATATCGCATCGCTATACGCTCACACGCGTACACATAAAAAACAGATATTCATATTCCCTTAATGTCTGGTGTCTGAATAAGCCTTTGACGAACAAATACATGTTCACAACTCCATCAATTTGTCAAAACCAACTCTCCAGGATCCGAGACTTCATGACTTGGGTCTAGCATGAGTCATATGACTCTTAGAGCAGTTTGATTTTGAGCACATGCGTGTCAGTCAATATACCATTAATGCCCAAGTAACTCCAAAGATGTTGCACAAGTGTGCACATTCTGCAGCAAAACAGACATCTGTGCTCCATTATTTCTCAAGTTCTCACAATTTATTTTCTCATGGCTTGATAATTATTGAAACAAACTTGTCTGTGTTGCTTGCACAAATTATGTGCAGACAAATGACTCACCACTTTGGGGTCCTTTGGATGTTAATGGGCTGCCGCTGAATTTAGTGCAAGCACACATTTTTATTTTTGTCTGCACAAATGTGCAGAAATGATACACCAACAAACAACAATGTTTTTATTGATATCCTGATCATATGGAGTGACACCTTCAGAGAGGTACAAACCTAGTCTTAACTGCCTTGCCCAGCATGTACATAATTGAATTTCAATATGAGTTTGAAAGACGGGCTCATTAGGGTCAATTACCTATTTCTGTTTATGCTTAATACAAATATGGCAAGACTTTCTCTCTGTTGAGGCCTTTCATTCTTTGACATTAATTAATACAGCTATCTGGGCCTCCAAAGCCCTTCAAGTGTGAAAGTTCCTGATACAGTAGCACACACATGACTACAAAAACATGAATAATTATATGTGTAATTATTCCTATGCTGTTTTGAGCTGTTTCTCCACAAACATGCAAAAATATGGGTCAACATTACAGCTTTATGGTATAATGAGCAAAGATACCAAAGCCTCAACTCCTCACTCCTATTAGCCTGGCACATTTCTTAAAATTACACCAACAATTTGAAGAGAGAACTTGTTGAAGGTGTCGTCTTTGTACGGGTGCACTACATACAGCCCTGTATTAACAAGCCTCCACTTGTTTTCTGAAAATAATAAGAACATTGTGTTTAGGTTGTCAAAATAAGCTGTGCAAGTTCCGTTTGTTGATGTATACACCCGACTTGACTTTCATTTATGCCGTGAGTCAAGGAATGCCCCTGTCAAGATGCTGCATGGACATTACCACCCTGTCTGGGGTCAAGCTGAGGAGTTGCTCGTCTTCATCGTCTGGTTGACTTGTGGGACATCATTCTTGGTTGTTTTTTAAGAGTTTTCTACATCAGCCCTTTATTTCGTGCGGCTATGGAAGATTTTCTTGCATTGTCAAACCCATCATCAGATCATACAGGGGACAAACTAGGCTGGGGGGTCAATGGGCACCATTCAGAGGCAAGGTGCATCTGTCATCATTATTTGCCACTGGATTGTTTGATTGTACCCAAGGTGGTCACTGCATGTACAGTTCTACAGGAAATATATTATGGATGAAACTGTGCTCGAGCCCACCAGAGGACAGGGTCATGTGGCAGAGGTTGTCAGATTTGCAAGGGAAGATGCCTTCTGGCCTCAGGCGTCATCCATGGTATAAAACCAGGGAAGCTGCTGTTACATCAACTCACAACCCAGCTGGTGGGTGCAGAAGATCATTCAGAACATCAGATATTGCAAACTGAAGAACAACTCTAAACTCTATTTTTAGGCACTAGTGTTTTCATTATTAATTAAACAAATTGCTATTTAGAACGTTGTTCAACATCCCTAATAGATATAGAATAGAGAGGGATTGCATACCCCTACACAACAGCCACGGTGAATCCATCCCAGAGGGCCTAAGGACCAAGAACTTCCCCTCAAAGCACATCTCTGTTGTGCTCTGTAACAAATCAGAATAGTTGAAGTTAACTCTATGTTAATATAAAAGCACTTACTCAGAGAGAACATATTACAAATGTCTCAACCTTAGATCACTTACTCCCGTCCACTCTCTATGTATAAATTCTGTTTTGCTGCAGCACTAAATAAGTTTTGTAGTCTCCTCCAATATTTATCACCACCATCGCCAATCTTTGCTCCGACAACATTACTGTTTTTCATAATATTGGAGTTGCACAGCTATGCTAGCTAAACCCACATTAGTTTAGCTGGCTGCTAAGTCAGGTATTTATATTATATATATTTTATATATGTTTGTAGGTAACTTAAGAAGACCAATAATGGAAAAGTCAAATATAATAACAACACTTAAATACATAAACATTGCATCACTGCGAGTCGATCGGTATATAGCATTTCAACAAACATGCTCCAGGTAAGCCACAGATGCTCATTAATATGTATAACCGTACCCAGTAACTCAGGGTGATACACTCTCACACATATAGACACTCATATTCTGTTTCACCTGCGTAGGGCCAAGCCCCAGCTTGCCACCCTGCCTCAGGGACGGCAGTGGCAGATGGCGCCTGTTCAAAAGTGCCGAATACCCATATCTGTTGGTTGAAGCCCCAAGAGGCACCGTTGATGAGGGATACGAAGTGAAGATGACACTGATCACTCTTCTGCCTCCTCCCCAAGCTCCCTCGATTTCACTAAATGCAAAGGAGCCGAGAGATACTTAAGGTGCAGAGAGGGAAAAGAGAACAGAGGCAATATGGGAGTGAAGGCTGTGTCTGGGGGGGGATTTGGATGCAGACAAGGCAGTGGTACACCCATTTTAACCCAGTGATTATACTAATCGCTGTATTTAGTGTTTTAAGGACTCCACAGAATGTTTGGAAACACTAAATATGCTATTAAAATTATTAGTATGTGGAAACACACAATAACATTTTATTTCATATTTCATATTCATTCCTAATTTTTTTTTTTACATATTTAGTTACTAGCCAGAGGAGGCAACTCATTGTAACATTTTAACTAAAAAACAGCACACACCAGTGATGAGTGTGGCCCTACAATTCAGGTGGGGAAAAAACAGCTAGTGATTGATTTGGTATTTCTGAGGCAGCTCTAATTATATACTTTTGTTACTGACACTGATGAAATACTCAGAAACTATTATTGATTTTGCTGCCTGAATCTTTTTCCAAGGCAAATCCATTTCAGTACAGCCGTTATCAATCCTGATCTCAGTTTCAGGTACCGTCTTTCGCCGAGCAATTAGTTTTAATTACAGAAGCTTATATGGAAATTGATTGATCTGAATCACTGTAATCTGGGGCATTCCTAAGATACTGCCTTCGTTCAGCCCTGTTCGAAAATTAATAGTGTGCATCTAATTTATTCTTTGATTTAAATACAACACATTAGTCTTTATATCGTATATTTACACTTGTTATCACAACCTGTAAATAAGACATTTACAGAGACACGTTTCAGGCAGAACATCAGCAAGTAAGCATGTTGTTGTTGAATACACAGCATACTTTGACTAACTGTATTCATACAGTGTAGAAACTAAAGTCAAACTGATCCAGACATTTTCTATCAGACCACCTCCCGCAAGTCACGTTACCTAACATGCTTGCATTGTGGTTTTCTGTTTCAGATTAGTGTTACTATGCTGCACATAAATAAATCGCAGTGGTTCATTTTGATGTATTTTTGTTGGGACCTCAGATTCTAACTTGCCATCATGACACCTCAGATAAGATTTTGCCTCAATTTTGATTCTTTCTTCTCTCTAACATGTCAATTTAGCATTAAGATACAGGTTTTCACATGGCACACTCACTTTTGCCACACACAGACTTTCCTAAAGAGCCCCACCAGAGAGGGATTCATGGCCAAAGGAGTGTATCCCATTGAGACAATGGCTTCCTCTTTCAATTTCCCTCCCTACCCTGGTCAGATAAAGCTCTTTTCTGTAGTAGAAGGGATATTGAATAATTGCGTATAATTGGATTATAGATTATGCAGTTCAGTGACCTTCTAGTCAGTTTTTTGGACTCAGGAGTACATAGCCTGAGTAAGAGTGAGAGAGGAACCCTTTTAAGTTCATATATTTGTGCATACTTTACACGTCAGTTAGTGCGTTGTAGGTTATTGAGAGACCAGATGATCCAGAGAATTCGTGGCAGCTTGATCCCTGGTGACCTGATGTAAGACACTCAACATCGGTCCTTCGATAGTCCTGACTCAGATGTGTACATGTCCTGACTGTTTACCACATGCTAATGTCATCACTCTTGTGGATCACCAGAATCATTATAGTGTCACATAATAAAAAAGAAAACAACTTTTAATAAGTAAAGGAGAGCAGTGCAGGGCCACGGGGGATTTTGTTCTTTGTATCTTGAGCCGGCACATTAGCATTCATAGGGTATCATGGATTAGAGCAATAATCCTCAGGAAGCTTGTTTTTCCCCCACCTGATTTTCACGATATCTTTGGTGCTAGCCAGTCATGGCTTTGGTGTTTTCACACTACACTGCACAGAGACTGTACTTTGATATCAAAGAGCGGAAGAGTTAGACCGACAAATCTGTTGACGCCGTTCATTTTCCATCTGCTTATGTTCTTTCTTTTTTTTGTAACATTGACTCTCACAGTTCTAGCTGACTCACCGTTAATGGCTCAGTCTAAATAAACTACAAACAAAACAGAATCACTCCCCACCACAAGATTATATTTATCCAATTTACCGAAGGAAGACCAGGCTTTGATTTATAGGGGAGGTCGGACCTTGTGCTTTTAAGCCAGGGTAATTATCAAGTACAAGCCTAACTAGTACAATGGAAAAATGCATTGAAAGCAGTTTTCTCTGTAAGTGTTTTATCTGCCCTCTTTAACTTGTAAACTGGTGACCACGTAATGACCCCCTGCTACTAAACACAGAAGTGACAAAGGCAACATGGTTAGGGTTCTCTCTCTCTCTCTCTCTCTCTGGTGTGTGTTCTTAGCCGCTAATCTAGTCCCCTCCGGGCTTCCCGGGGATGAGCTGATCCAGCTGTAACTGGTATTCAGCTGCAGACACACTGCTGCCATGGTGGGGATGAGGGCATCCAGTGCCAAATACCTGGTGACTCAGGCTGCACCGAGCTGGTCTGATGTACCGCCAGCTCCCTACCTAGAGGTGAAGGTAGAGGCTATGGGGCGGAGGAAGGTGGGATCACCGATTAGGGAGGTCGTACAGCCCACCTCTCGATTACCAAGAAGAAATGTTGCTAATTGTCAAGCAATATTTGAGTATAGGCTCATTTTTTATCTTCCCTTTGTTAAATGAGTAAACAAAATGCAACAGGTACAAAAATAGCCAAGAGAACAGATTGAGTGGTTTTCTTAAAGAGCTGTCGTGGGGCTCGAAACATCACGCTGGATCTTAGAATGCGGTCGTGACAGATGGGATCAGCGGAGCCTAGCATAACGGCGCTATCTGATTAAGCAATCCTACACTGTTTGAGCGGTAGCCAAAACGGCAGTATCGGTGATGGTTTTGATGGAAATGGTGATGACAATATTTACAATAAATACAGTAATAAAGTCCCAAGGGCATTAGCAAAAAAAAAAAAAAAGTGCAAATCACCTTTGCACTTGCACACTCACACATCAGGTGTTTCTGTGAGATAACATGGACGTCTTGCACCAGAGGGTTGTGATGGTCTGCAGAAAGCTCCCCCGGCATAACAGACGGCTCCAATCTGTTGCTCTTGTTATTTTAGATAGCCAGGTGCCAGAGAAATCGATATGATTAGTATGTATTTTCATCTGTATTTGACACATCAACATATATATAACATTCTCCAAATATACTGGTGGCTTCCATGTATTTGATTTTTACAACCCTCATTTCAAATAGCCTACTTTTGAGGATAGTAATGCAATAAAATGTAAATTAATAGCAGGTGTGTGCTCTTCCACGCGTTCGCACTTAATCAGTGTTATTATGTTTACTGTCGGATGCTTACAGTTAAACAATACAGCTGCAGCAACCTGGACTTAATGTTATTCAGGATTCCCAACAATATAAAAAGGGATTTGGCCCCACAAGGCAATTCCACTGTACCGGGAAGATGTATGAAAGGTTTAGGTTTGCCCTATATGTGCATTCCCTGGTGAGTTTACCTCAGTGGGCAGTGAACCAGGAGAACCATTTTTTTTGTCAGTAACATTGCTGATTCAACTGTATCCTAATACAATTACAGAATTCTCTTATTCAGCTTTATAACCTTTTTCAAATGCAAATCCCCAGTGACTTTTCAGAGCGGTGTATTATGTATTTGGCCGGATAATGTGATAAATTACACAATAGCAAGATTATTGTTTGAATGAACGACACTCCGGACAGGGGAGGAGTGAGCTCCAGTGAGTGGTGTGGCTGAATAACTGAGGGGGGCAAAGAAGAGGCTATGATGGTTGGAAAACTGGATAAAATAAAAAGAGAGAACAGAGAAGACATGGTCTGTGGATGAGAATGACAGAGGAGGAGAGACATAAAGGGAGTAGAGGAATTTGAAGCAGAATATGAATGTGAATACACCAGTATGGCCGTCGTTATGGTAGGGAAGATACTGGAGCCAGTTGCCATGCCAACAAGGGTCAGGCAGCATCTCCTGTATCTGTCCATGGAAGGCCTAAAAGTGATGAGGGACTTTCAAGAGAAACAAAACTTGTTGAGGGGAAACAAATGTCTTTTTTCTCTCTCATCCCATTGACTATAGTCGCTCATACATTTCAGGGATATATCGCTGACACTTCAAGGTGGAATGCACCACACTGTAAAAAAAAAAAAGATGAAATTTTAAGAAAAGCAATTGCAGATTTTAAGATTTTCCAGGCTGTTATATGTATTTGTAAACTTCTGCATTCAAAGCAATTGATTTAACATTGTTTAATTGATTGAAACCCCTTAAATAATGAACAAAGACACACAACATTTTAAAAAAAATAAATGAATTTTCTCCCCTTAGTTGACTTATTTTAATTTTTTTCCACACCCATCATACGTGAAACCCAATTCCAAACGGAGCAGGGTTATTTCACAGTGCAGCGTCACCAGACGTCGCCTACATTGTGTTTAACATTGTTGAAATATTTGTTTACAAGGTTCAGTGCCGTTTAATTTTCTTGTGATCAGCTCTATCTCTCTCTCTCTCCCTCCTCTCTTTCTTCAGCTCCTTCTCCTTGCTCGAACTCAGGAGTACTTTTGTTTGAATATGCAGAGGACTTCTCTCTCGCGCTCGTATTTGTTTAGTTTGCGTAATTAGAGTTTGGCGAGATGAAAGCAAGCAGCAGGGCTTTTTGCTCAGCAGCTGAAACTAAACGAGATACTGTTGTCTCCAGGATAAAAAAAACAACTTGACATTTGTTGTTTCCTTAATTTAGGATTGAGCTCTGCCATTTAACGCCATGGCACAACCTTCATGACAGAAGCTTTTGTTGTGTGTTCACGTGAAGGCTACACATCATATTTGATTGTCACTGACTTTTAGCACATACACTTGTTCTCAACTAGCACAGATTAAAGGTAGGGTTCGTAATTACTTGAAATCCTCCTCATTTTGTAGATAGCCGGCATTAAATAAAGGGCGGTACATTAATTGATTGATTGGCTTACCTGTCTGTCACTAACTAACTAACCTACCTGTCCGGGCTCTCACTGCACATGACAGGAGTTTCCAATGGGAGAGGCACACAACTGATGGAAGGAGGATAGCCAGAAGGAAGCGAGCGAGTCACAGAAATGTCAGCTTGTCGCCTATTGTCATGCAGTTCACGTTCATGTATTTTTTGGGTGTAGTATTAACAAGAAGGTTGATGGGACGGGGTGGGGTGTTGTGTTTCAAACAGTAACCTGCTCTTGCTGTATCTTTTCCAGGATTACCCACCATAGCTTTAAATCTCAAAGATTAATTTTAAGAATGCTGCACACTCTTTGGAGGAAAAGGCCTATGTTGAGAAAAAGTGTAAAAAAAGAAAAGTGTTAATGTATTCAGTCACAAGTATTATCTCATTTGAGGACAATTAACAGATTAGAACTGACTAAACTCTTTACGGTTAATTTTTCGCAGCTGGCTGAAGAAGAGTCTGTGTAAGCATCTTCTTCACAACCATTTTATTCGCCAATTTGCAAAGTGGCTACACCAGTTGGGACTTTCCTATCTCAGTTAAATCAAGCTGTTTATTCTTCTCCACAAAGACAATTCCAGCTTCAGAACACAGACGCATGAATTATTAATACATTTGCAACACAATTTCCATTAATTTAGCTATAATTACCCAACTCTCTCAAATGACTGAACTTCTAGGAGCACCGCAGATTCCATGGTCTAATGGTGTTTACCCGACCCAATGAGCTAAATGAAGTTAGTGCGTCATCTCAGTTGGAGGACATTAATTTTCCATTATGGGATGTTGTTGTAGTTACCTGCTGAGGCCCACCCCCCCGACACAAGACAGGAAGTCGCCCTCGCAAAACCTCACAGGGAGCCACATTTCAAGGAAAGTCATTACGATTTAATTTTTTTTACCCTGACGGGAAACTACAGTTCACTGCCATGCTGTTAGTGAAGAGGAAAAGGATATGTGCTCCTAAACACCGGCTGAAGGGAGAGAATTGTCAAAATGAAACATTAAACATCCCCAAACGCTCAAGGCAAGGTGCTATTTTGTACTAATGTCCCCGTAGATTACTTTGCCCCGACTGGAGCTTCCATGGCTCAGAGGACCAGGAGATTTTGTTGTTGTTGTTTTTACTTTATCTCACTGACATGGGTTTACTGTGGTTCTGCAACAGAGTAGTGACAATGATCCCAAAGCGTACCAGCCTGTAAAAGTAAAAATGGTTCTCACAAGGGAAAGATTGATATTCTTTTCCTGCCTCCCGTATTTTGGAGTGAACTTCCTTTGTTGAGACATGCCATTAATAAGTGGTCACACAATCTTTTCATTCATTATATCTATGATTGACAAACACAAGAATGAGAAGTTCAGAATGAGGATAACAGAACAATGCAACTATATTGGGTTTGGTCGTGTGTGAGTGTGGACGGTAGAGACACTGCGACAGGTTTCTACATAAGAAAGGATGTGCATGTGCTAATCATCCACTTGAGGGTTTGCTTCCTTTCCCCCTTTCAATGCTGTTGGTTTCTCCATCACATCTGGTGCTGCAATCACAGCTTCCACCATTCCCGGAAAGAAGAAGAAGAAAATCAAAAAATAGCTGGTAGGATGACATGCATTTTGTGGCCCACTCTCTGTTTTCAGCTTCCCTAATGAGTACAGTCCAGAAGTGGCAATCAGAGGCATTCATTCTATGAAACTGGCTTTGGGAAAAGAGAGCGGATGGACTGGGATGCATCTGTGGCACTGGCAGACGACGAGGAAAAGGAGAGGAAGGACAGATGGATGCTCTGGGAGAGGACATCAGATCTCAGTGGGAGCTAATGATTAGTTTTGACCTCATAAATGAAAGGGAAATGGAGGTCAGACATAGAATTTAGAGGTTTTCGCGAGATGTACCCAGCCGGGTTCCTGCAGGCCTGGAACTCTTACTGGAACTAATACAACCGACCGACATACAGAGAGAAGATACGACTTTGATTTGGGCCGAAACACTGCAGAGCATGAGGATGCAACTTCTGCTATATTACACATCTATATCACAGCTCAGTGGTGATGGGGCCCACCACCACTGAAGGGAATGCAGCGGGGTTTTATTTAAGAGCTTGTAAACACACTGCTGCTCCTCTGAGCGTCTTTAGCCTGTCTTGTGTAAATTAGCATCAGAGAAGAAATCATCAACATCCTTTTGTGTGCCAGCTTCGGTGGCTAAAACATTTCGAATTAGTCCAAGTTCTCTGGCTCGACATACGGAGGTTCTATTTATTTATGAACTGTTTAATTAAGATGGAGCAGCAAATGTTCAGATCTCTACCCCTCGCTAATCTCCGAGACGCTCTGATTTATTTTTCCAGACACATCCCATGACATATTAAATGTGCTTTCATGAGCAAAATGTGCGAGTGATTCACTCAGCATTATGGAGTTAATTAGGGGTTGTGGGGGAGCATATTATCTTGATGTGAGATCTTTATTTTTTGTAAGACTTAACTAAGATCTCCCCACATACAAAATAGACAGCTATTAAGCCAATAAACAAAGGTCACTGCAAAACGTGAAATTCCCTGCTGAATAAAATGATTAAGCATGAAGTGTTCATGTTTTAGTTTTGCATTCAGTTAAGTCAGTGATTTTTTATTCTTAAACATTAAAGCAATGGTCACCAAAGTTTGAGCCAAAACCGAGGACGATAATATTTAGTATCTGTCGTGGTAACATTGGTTGAATATTCTGTCTGCAAACGTGTCATGTGCAATCTTAATTATAGTGCGCCCCTTTGTTATTGTAACTTTGAATAGTAAATCACATCATTTGACAGGACTCCAAACAACTTAGTGTATCGTTCCTGACAGATGATGGCTGTTGCTGCTGTGTAACGCGGAAAGTGACCATAAAGATTTAATGCTTCACTCGCTCAGCTTAAGTGCCTCGCCTAGGGTCAACAGTTCCCTGTGGTATTTCCAAGGAAATCAAATGCATTTGAGCACACGCACACGCACATAAGGGGAATTCAAAATTGCTGTAATAGGAGTATATTTTTTATTCAGATACCTTGAGAATCTAGGGCATTCTGCCAGAAAACAAGCTCTCCAAGTAAAGGCATAAACATGTAAAGAATTTTTTTTCTTCTATTTTTCTTTCCTGTTACATTCAGAGGATGAAATTCTTTATAGTACAATTTGTGAATATTAACTGCATATGTTTAGAAGTGATCTAGTGGTCACCAAAGTTAATATGACATGCAGTTGTACTCATGAGCATAAATTTGCTTTCTTTTGACCTTTAAACTTGGATTGGTCTTCATCATTAAAACACAGAGAGAAGCAGGAGAAATATCTATAGGTTCAGCCAGTGTTATATCCCCTGCTTTTACATTTTGATGGTAAAAAGAAGCAATTAGATATAATCTTGGAATGTGAACGTAAACCTGTGATACCGCGCATTCAAAGTAAATAGTCTGCGATACAACTGCAGGATAAATCTGTCGGGGAAGAACTGTCATTCCAACTAGAGCAATATCTAATCCACCATGTAACCAATAACCATAACCAATTAACAGGAAAAAAGGAACCAACATTATGGAGAATATAATCATCATAATGCATTAAATGATACGATTGGAAGTTTCCAAACCAAATCTCATATACTCATCACCTTAGGCTTTTTAAAGCTGTTTGGAAGAAAAAGAAACATAGTTTATCCTTCACAAAATCAGCTGTGGTCAGTCTTCAGAATTCACATTATTTCCAATTAATTGAAGCTAATTATTTAGTTAGTTAATCCTGCGGAATTTCTTCGACCAGTGGTCATTATGTCCTAACAAGTAACAATTCAATTTACCAATTTGTATTGGTGCATCTCCACGAGTGTCGGTGGCCAAATTTCATCAAGTCTCTTTGCCCATCTCGTACAAGTTGGAATTTAGCTGAGCGAATTTGATAATTGGACTATTTGACAAGACGCATGCAATCAGCAAAATATGCTGATCTGCTACTAATAATAAAAAATAACGCCACTGCTTTTTGCTTAATATTGTGTTGGAGAAAGTGTGCATCCCTCTGATGGCAGAAGTTATTGTGCATTCATTGTTTAAGAAGACAGATTATGTTCATATTCAGATTAGAATTTTGAATGTGGGTTGTTACATGAAAAAGTTTAAAAGCTCTGTCTCTTAAACAGGAAGCATCCTTTCATTGTATAACTGATAAATAGGAGGTTATGAAAGTGTAACTGGAGACAGGGAACATTGGATTTTAGTCTTTCCCTTGAATCTTGATGAATCATATTGTCTTGCATCACATTGAGTTGAATCACTGTGCACCCACACAATAATTGGCAATTCTTCAAGATCATATCGGCCATAGTGATAGAGATCACTAAGGCACATACCTTGTGCCAGCACTAACAGTATCTTTGGAGTATGTATTCTATACAGCTAAATCTTCACTTTTGACACTGCTCTTAGTGACAGTTATCTGTGTATGCATGCGGACAAAATAAGCCACTGCATGTTGAGTCAAAGAAACCAGGCAATGCAAATTAAACACTCTCTGGAAATACAAAATCTATCATTTTTTTTAACGTTTGCAAGATTGACATGCGAGTCAGCCTCATCAAAAGAAGACGTAACGGTCATTGTGTGCTAATACCCAAGCTCCACCCAAGCCGTTGCTCCCCACAGTTGCCTAATGAAGCGACATGCAGTATTCTTTAATATATTAATTCATAAACCCAGGGCTGATGCGCATCATTGCTTTTCTACAATGTAATGTAAGTCCATAATAAAAGACACCGCAGCGTCTGACAGACTTGAAGCCTTGGTAGGATCTCTGACTTAATTTTTGCACCGACAGAAACTGAACCTTTTGACCTGATTATTACCAGTAGATGAAAGCCTTCCCTGGATTTATGAAACTGTTTGATTGAGGGTCAGTGCAGATATCAGATAATTGAGAAGGTTTCAAATCAGCAAGCCCTTCTCTTCTCTTTGGGCAGATATCAATAAAAGCTTTTTGATGTTCAGCAGAGCCGTTTCTTAGACTATACAGCGTGTACAACATATTATGACCAAGGCTGGGTATGTTCACTGAAAGCGTTTTATCCTTTAATAAAATCTCAGTGAGCCGCGTTGTGTGTCTCTGAACTGCCGGTAAGCCACTGTGGACTCGTTGGGTGAATTCGACTTGATATTAAAGTGTAAAACTTAACATGTTCCTTCCCTTTGAAAGTTCTGTGTTAATAATTTAAGGTACTGAAAGACACGGGAACCTTTGACATCAATCTATAGCTCTCTGTGAGATTGTAGGAGTTCTTCTCAGCCCTTTACCTCCCACTTTCTATTTCTCTCTCTCTCTCTCTCTCTCATAGAATAGAAATCCACAGTGAATTATTAAAGCACTTGCCACAGTTTCTATATTACTTAAGCTCTGCAAAGACACTATGCATTATAGATCAGGCTACTGAGATGAATATTATTCACATTCAATCAGAACCGCTTTCCGACATCTTTTAAGCAGATGTTTTTACAAATTGGCCTGGTTTGTTTCGGAGCCCTCGAGGGCTATGTCTGCACTTTTAAGCAATGTGAGACCTACAGTGATGATTTAGCCGTGAAACTTCATCTGTGCCCAGGCCCAGTAAAAGCCAATGATTTGTGGATGTGTCAAATGTTTTGGATACTGTGCAGTTTTATATCTCGTGCCAAGGGTGCATCAAGCAATAAGCTGCACATAAAACCATTTATTGTTCTTATTTTATACTTCATGACTTTTATACACTGAGATAGTTCTTGCTGGCTCTCACTAAAGTCATCAAAGGCAGTGTCCTTAACAAAATGTGTTGTGTGACTTCTGTTGTGTTATCAGCGAGTAAAGAGGAGGCTTCTGTGTCAGCGTGTCATGTGTCTTCCAGAGGCACGTAAAGTGTGGGGACCATATGCTGGCAAGAGTCCTTGGAGGAGGGTACTATTTAGCATGCCAGCCCGACACCACAGGGGGTTGGAGAAGCAACCACATTCTTCCTTGTGACTTAGTCCATGTGTCCATCTGATGAACGAGGGATGGTGGAAGTGTGAAGAAAGGAAGTGCAGAAGTGGGGGATAATGATGATGAGTCCCATTTTTCTGTTCCCTCCAGTTGTGTGTCGTCGCGGCTGCCCTGAGACCCATCACAGCTGCTTGGTATGCGTGTGTGTATGCGTGTGTGTGTAGGATGATGAGGCTCATCATAATCTGTGAATATTTGAGAAACAGGTTTGACAAATGAATTCCGTACAAGGTCATTCAAGATGACGCTGTACCAGTTGAATGCTGATTACAAAACAGCGACATTACTTGAACTAAATCAGATAAATCTCTATTGTTATTAAGCCTTTCCTATCACGATCTGTGTGTGAATGCAGAACATCTAAAAAAGGAGAACGTCTGCACATTAATCTTCATCTTTTAGTTGATGTAGGACAAGCAGATGAGGCCACCACACATTATAAAGGCGATCACATAATTGTTATTCATGTGATCGTTATGATACAAGCCATTGTATTAACCATGGGGTTATGTGTATATGGGGGCTGACTGCAATTAGCTAAGAGTAAGTATCTGTCTGGTGTATCTATGAACTCATAGATGAAACCCTAGTTAACCTTATTTTACTTTTTTCTTTACCATGCAGTTTGTTGCAGGAGCCACCAGAAGTCATTTGGATGAAATCAGTAGTTTGCAAAACGGTAATGGCTTGTGTTCATCAGACCTGAAAGAGGAGCATGGAAAGGCGGCAGATGAGGAAGAAGAGAGCAGGAGGCAGCTGCAGCTGGCCGATGGAGGCTGGATGTGGAGCCAGAGAGACCGAACAAGTGAAAGAAAAGGAAAATAAGCAGGAAAGCGGAGGGGTGGGCCAGTGAAGACGGGAGCATGTCTTCTCCTAACGACAGAATTATGACCGCGCACCATCTGTCACTCAATCATAACCAGCCAATCGGAGCTGCTCTCCAATCGGCACTGGTTTCCGTTTGGCACTCCCATCTGTACTCGCCACAGACTTAAGGAAGTAATCAAATGCTCAGATGTCAAGGAGATGGGTAGACTCATCGTTTCAACTGGGTTTTCGTCACGGTCTGTGCTGCTGTGATTGGATTCGTGCTCACGTATTGATGTAGAGTTGGGACGAGAGGGATAGATGTTTTCCTTATGTCTGTTATGTTCGGATTTTTTACACTTAACTTTTCAGACCTGCCGGGTCTTTTTACCTCCATCAAACCACTTACTAGTAAAAGCTGTCACATCCTGATCAGGAACTGGCATGTTAGGAGTTGAGCATCCTATGTTGCTGCCAACAAAAACATGTGTGACTGGCTGTGAGTGGGTGTGAGTTTGTGTTTTACTGTCTTTCCGTTGTGAGAGCAATGTGTTGCGTGGATAGAAAAGTTTGGTATTTTGCAGAGATCACATCACAACTTCTCTAATATTCCATTTCACCTTCTGATACAATAGTTGGGAATTGATTTGTCCTTCTGATTGATTTTTGGCCTTTCTTTGCCACCTCCTGCTTCCCTGTCTGAATGTCTTTGGTCAAAGCAGCCTGTGAGGACGCCATATGACAACTGGCTGCCATTACTCTGTATGCCCTCCTCCCCTTTGCTCTGTGTATATTCTTTCCCCTACTCTTCCGTACCTTTTCTAGGCTACCTCCACCATGCCATTGTGCCACTCTCGTTTTCCCTGACTGAGCAGTATGAGGGTGGGGTGGGGTTAGGGGCATTTGAATGATTTGGTATGCAGTGACAGCACCGTTCTGTTTCATTGCAGGAGCCTCCGCCTAATCTCCTTAATGGATTATGAGTAAGGGAACAAAAACAGAGGGAGGCAGAGTGAGAATGATTGGAATCCCTGCAAAGGGCCGGCAGGAAACTGACGGCATCCAGATAAATAAAACACTCAGCCTGTACATTTCCTCTTCCCCCTGAATCACAGATGTTATTAAGCAAGAGGACAATAGAGGAAGCTTGTAGTGAAAAGTCATCAGCGCTTCTGTGCTCTTTGCATTCTGATTTACCTGTTTGCTGGTGGCGCTTCAAGTGTGCTTAGTGCATTCATGCTGGAGACGAAGAGCTGGCCCCTGGTTGTGTGTTCATTTCTTCGCTGCGACATTGGATGTTATCTTTCTCCTCTTGGTCCTCAAAAAAAAAAAAAAGGAAATTGAATGTAAACTTATCAGTGAAACACCTCAGTTATCCCGGCCGTGGTATAAATGTCCAACCACAGGCATCTGAAAGACACCCCTAGTGCATTTGCTTATATGGAAGTTTCAAGGCAAAACACCCTTATGTGTTTCACTTTCAATCGTTTATTCCAGTGCTGAATATTCAAAAACTGCAGCCGCCAGTGATGTGAATCAAGTCTGACCTTTTGGGACCTCTATGATGGTATTTTTTGCTGCCTCGGGTTAAATCCACTTTGCTTTAGTCATTTGGTTTTTATGAGAATGAACCCTGCTTTAAGACCATGTTCAGTCTTTGGTTTATTTCTCTATTTTGAGTTTTTTTCTCAAAGAATTTCCATCCACTAGACACGCTGCTGGATGTTTTATGGTACATGAAAACTGTCGGCAAAGTTGTTTGAAGAGATATTATAATATTATCTTTCCTACCAGGCATTTATGGTTCTCTGCTTAGTAGACTTCCCAAACAGGTGCTCTGTGGAGGCTGAATGTAATATTTTAAACAGTGCGAGTTATTGTTGTGTGTTATGGTGCTGTGTCATTGTGGATGCAAATACTCCTGCTTTAGAACTGCTGAAGGAATATTTCCTTTCCTCATCACAGACTAAGCTGGAGTGCGCATGTGAACACACACTCAACAACAAAGTTGCTCAGAGACGGTTGAGGTCTTTTGTTCCTTTTAGTGCGAGGAACGACCTTTGATAGGTTGAAGCTGCTCAGCGCAGAGCTTCTGCTAATGGCAGTTTTGACAGCGTTGCTATTCCTCTGGGGACGGCTGCACCCCGACCAGTCTGGCTTCTGATGTGTTTAACCAGAAACTCGAGGCGTTTTGATGATGGCAGAAAGGTGGCACCTGCATTGTAGCCTACTAAGATATCAGGGTGTCAACATTGTTCCAATTCCTAATGTGTACCAAAATGTTTCATGATGATGTGAATGTCTTTGCATGTTTGGCTTATTACAGGATATGGAATGGGTGTTCGGTGCTGTGGCCTGTTTCAGAGGTTACTAGAATTCAGATTTGCCAGATGTGTGCACAATAGCCTACAGTAAGCTAAATAACTATTTTAGGTGGCTATTGTGATGCTGTGTTCTCAAATTGTGTCGGGATACTCTTTGGCTTTGTTTTATACATTTTTTCAGACAACACAAAACATGTTATCCTGTAGCGTTTTCCCTGGTTTATCTCTGACCCTCTCTCTGTGTAAGGCCCTGCAGAGCTGAGATTCTTTGTTTTTTTTCATGATTTGAGTACTGACGAAGATGACGAATTCAGTCCGAGCCTTTTTCTGCCAAACAGTTCTTTGTGTGTTCCATAAGTACTCCAGAGGAAAAAAAAGCATTTGTGAGAGCAATAGCCTTCGGGGGTTGCGCCAAATGAAAATGCTTTTTTTTCTAAACCCCCCCACACCTCACTCAAGAAGTGTTTGCTTGTTTTCTGTTACTATTCGCTCTCTCTCTCTATACTCCTCTCTCTTTCTCGTTTTACCTTTGATTTGAACTCTGACATCCAAGTCTGCCCCAGGATGTCTGTCACAAACTGCAGTCCAACGTTGTGACAATGCTTTTTTTCTTCCCGTGCCGTTTATGACCTTCTTTTTCTTCCTCTTTCTGTTCTTTTTTTCTGTTTTTTCCCTTTCAAGGTCTGGCGCACCTGACGTTAAACGACCAAGGTATGGGTTCATTCCTTTTTATTTTGGTTCTGGTTTTATTTTTTTTTTGAGAGGAACTGACTCAGCCTCTTCGCTCCCAGCCCCCTCTATACAGCCGCTTTCCCTCACAGTCTCCTCTGCTTCTTACCTTTCCTCGATGCCATATCCCTTCATTTCTTCATAAATTCTTCCTCACCTTTTCGACCCTTTGTAAAGTCCTCCCTGGTTGCTGTACCCTGCTTCCTCTCCTTCCATGCTCATTTTTTTGGGTTGTCCCTCCTGCTCTTCCTCGCTCTCCCTGCCGCCATATCTTTGTGCATTTCTGTAACCTCCACCAATGTGTGTCCCGCCCCTTGTCCTGTCCTATGGCTAACGTCCTGGACCTTCACCTCTGACCACCTTTGACCCCGACGACCTGACCCGGGGCTGAAGGTAACACTTTTCTGCTATCCCTTCTGCTTGGGTTGAAACAAAGACAAGAAGAAAACTGCTGAATACATTGGAAATGTGTTTGTTGGTCAAGTTACAAAAAAAAAAATGTGTCCATACTTCCATTCACTAACATTTCAAGGTGAAAGTGTTGTCGAATGTGCAGAGTTTCTCATCACCACTCTGCTGACATTCCCATTGTTTGGCATTCAGTGTTTTTAAAGGCCTGCGCGTTCTGATATAACTTCAAATTATATGTTAGAATTCCTTGTTGTGGGAATATGTGACTGCAATTGTGTGGATGTTGCTGTGTTATATTTGATGCTATGCATTTACAACACACATGCATATTTCACTACAGCTGTTTAATCTAACCTCACACTCTTCTTTCTATCTGACAGACCTTTTGTCCCCTTTGCTAGTTTTTCACTTGTGTTTTAATCATAAGCACCGTTGAAAGTTTCATGTAATTTTGTCTACTATAACACCGACAATGCCTTTTAATCTAAAAACAAAAGTCCAAGCCAACTGTTTTCTTTCCACAAAGTTCATCTGACCTTTCTCTGCCTCTGGCCTTGCACTGAGAACAGTCTATAGAAAAAAGCGTTTACGCAAAGATCACAAGAAAGAAAGGAGCAAGTGAACAAGTGCAATTGCCAGTCGATGTTGTGACCTTTACTACTGTGGAGAGAGCTTCCTTTCTTCCGTCGGTTTAGTTTGTGGCTGTGATTTGAGAGACAAACCCTTTCCTGTGATTATTCTTAAGTTAGTGTCACAATATCACAAGATACTAACCAATTGTGGGAAAAGTTTATCAGTCACACTACAGCGTTGTCTACAAAACTAGATTCCATCTGGGGTGGATGACTCTGGTTGTTGAAGCAGTGAAAGTCAAAGTTTCATCTGCCTGCTGAAAACGACATGCTCATCCCAGTAACTGCTTCTGTTTTGCTGAGTTCTGCCAGTATGTGGATAACCTTGCTGGTCCATGCTACAGTGGGATTTCCCTCCGGCTATAACATTGGGTCCGTTGTCAAAGCTGCACTCAGCTCTAAAATGAAGCAACAGTGCAGAGTATTAAATTAGGTGTTGTGAGAATTGTAATAAAAAAAATGGTTTTAGAGGAAAATGGTTCGACAAAGTAGGTAATTATTATTTGTTTTATAAACAGTGAAGTGAACCATGAAACGTAGTTTGGATTCCAACATTATACCACTGCTCTTTATACAGTGGTGAGAAATAGTAATTATATCCTTTGAATTACCTGCATTAATTTATCAATGTGTCTCAAAACACGGCCGAGTCTTTATCTAAGTTACAATTATGAATAATATAATTGTACTCATTGTATCATTCTTGTTCATTATGGATATATATATATATTTCAAGGACAGTTTAGAAAAACTGGTGTTAGCACACTGGGTGTGGGGCAGCACTAATTTCATGTAAAAAATACCCTCTGACATTTCGAGGTGACAATACGGCTTCTACTGCGATGCTAACAAAAGAGTGTTATCAAAAGACCATCCAGAATTCCATATTTGTCCAAGGTAATAAAAGGTTATATTGCAATCCCGAAGAGTTCACAGTCAATTGTCCATAAATGTTGATTTTGTGTGGTGGCTACTTTTCCATCAAGCAGGCGCCTCGCTAATATGACTCCAAAGGGAAAACACAGATGCTCAGTGAGGTGAAAACTTAGCCCAGAGTAACAGTTAAAGGCTCACAGTTAGCATCCTAGTTCTGCCTTTACATGCCTTTAGAGCATGTTAGCTAGAGCACAATGACACTCAACATCACTACAGGGAAAATGTTTTGTGCTCTTAAAATAACTGAGGTTAAATTGGTTGGAAAGAACAAGCAGCATTACATATGTTTGAAGAGGGTACTGCATACCAACATAAAAATATTGTTCTAGAGCTGAAGTAGGGTGGAGGGAGCATCTGGATTTTTGGCTGCTTGGGCCTGTGGTCCTGGACAACTCCACACCATGGTGAGGAAAACTGATTTTCAAGTTTATCAAGGTATCATTCCTGATCATATCACAGCTGAAGATCAGTAGAAGCTATGTTGGGAGAGACCCAGTCAGAGCCCACCCCCTGTAGAGATGCTGTGGACTAAGCTCAGAGATTGGTTCACAGCAAACATCCTTAGAATATGTCTGATCTTCAGGCTGCTCTGTTGCTTGAAATAACGCTGTGTAGATTAAAGGAGGTTCAACCTCAACATGAAAGAAACTCATTTCGTAATCACGCATGAAGCGTTTGTCTATATTTGTGATGGGCTGATGAAGTTTAGATTACACAAACACAAATGATTCCAGATAACCAGGACATTCCAAAGGGTTAACACAAAGTCTTCTACAACTGCAGTTCATTGTCATCATGGGCATAAGTATGCAGTTGATTCTTCTCTTTAAGATCAGCCATGTGTGTCAATTAAAATGATGCCTGAAAATTACCACAGAAAGCAATAGCTTATACTGATATGTCACTTGAGGATGCCTTTTTTATTTAGATACAATAATAATGGTGCAATTTAACTATTTTCACAAAATTCATGCTGTCTTTTCATATGGCATATCTAAAGAACGGTGTGTCCACGAATGTAATGTAATGTTGAATGAAACAAGGTGGTTTCACAGTATTTTACCGATTAACAGTGGTTAATTTAGTTTAAGATGATTTCTTAGCTGTGACGGTTCAGTCATTTAAAATATGGACAATTGTTTTAAAAACAAAAAATCCCAGCTTTTCCCCTTTTCAATGTTTTACAGTACTTTAAAATGAAATAATTTGGGTTTTTGATTGGTGGTTTGATAAAATAAGAAATGTATAGATATCAACTTTGGCTTTGTAAAATCCCATCATTTATCATAGTTGTGTAATGTTTCATTGACCAGGAAGGGGATATGTTACTCCAAAAATGATGCTGGGCTTAAGTAGTGTAGCACTTAAGATGTTGCAGCAGTGTTTGAGAGGCACAGAAAATATCATGTTGCTAGCCCATTTATTTTGAATAAGAAAATGAATATGCCAAACCTCAAGTTATGTTTTTACCAAATGTGTCTGCAACGCACAGCAGACTATTGATGTACAGTGTACGATAAAATGTCAAAGAAATATTACATCAGGTTAGTCATTAACAATTGAGATTATCTTCATTTATTACCTACTCACTCACACTTATATTACAACATTCGTATTTTTTTCACACACAGTTGCAAAGGAATACGCTAGGATATTTTTCTCCCTTACATTTTGGCCAATTTCTTATCTATTCAAAGCCCACTTTCACTCCAGAGTTCATTACAGGAGCTAACGTGCACACTGTGAAGGTTTCTCTCAGTTTCTCAAAGCAACAGGTTTAACACTTCATTTATTTTATACCGCGCGCCACAAAGACAGAATACAATTTTCTATCCTCAACAGACATTCACTGCCAACAGCAGATGATTCATAACCATAATCCCTTCATCTCTATGCAGCCTCTGCTCTTCCTTCCCCTGTAACATTTCCCCTAACCTCCTGCCATTTACCTCAGATCCCTGTTTGTAGTCCATCCCAAACTGGGCCGACTGTTTACTCCAGCCACACGCTCATAGTGAGAAAAGCACACATCCAGACGATAGAACATGCCAGAGGAGTGGGAAATCTGACATCTATCCATCTTCACCATCTCCCCCGAGACATGGCCAGGTCTCAACATCAGACATTCGGTCTCCGATTCGTCAGGGCGTTCTGTAGCTGTGCCTTTCCCATCAAATCTGCCATCAAAAGCAGCAGGATCTAAAGTTGAAAGGTGCACGATAGAGAGAATTTCGCAACTTTTTTTTTTTAAAGAGATAGGAACAGGGTTGGGATTGTGGAAGATAAGGTGAGGAAAAAAAGATAATGAGAATAAATCAAATATATCACACACACACGCACACACACACACAGGTGAGCTGCTTTAATGTGCATGTGGCTAACCGCATCTGGCTTCCAACAGTTCTACAGTACTTTTTCACATTCTGACATTTAATAAATAGGCCATAGGCATTCAGATGTTTAATCCATAACTTTGTTTGGGGATAAAACAAAACAAGTCCTAGTCAGGTAACAGTGTGTTCTTTCTGTTTCCCTTTCATCGGGGCTAACCACTGCAAGTTAAGTAAAACAAGGTGCAAGGTAAATTACCTTGGGGATGGATACTATATTTTCAGTTCAAAGTAAAGTAGCTGATTATGCTTGTTCCATCAAACAATGCCCAGCCAGCCATTTATATTGATCACCCTGTAGCCAGAATTAATACAGTGTTTGTTCCCAGTGGACGGCCAAAAAACATCTTGAAAGAGAAAAATCGATAAACCAATTTGGTAAAGGCGAGGACGTGTGACATGTTAGCGAATTAGATGATTTTCACCGGAGGATTTGGCTACTTCTCAGCTCTCCCTGCTTCATCTTTCCTGAAGTCTGTGCATGTCAGTGAGTGTTTGTGTGTGCACATGTATGCATCTGTGCATGTCAGGGTAGTCATGTTGTTAAGAAAAACAAAAAGAGAGAGAGAGAGAGAGGTTTTGGTCAATGTTAACGATCAGAGGCAGGTGCCTTAGCCATCACATAACCAGGCCAAGAAAATCAATGTCAGTCTCCTCTCAAACCCAAGGCTGTCCTTCACTGCTGCAGGAAGGACAAACCCCAGGCGTCAGTCACTGCTGATCTCTATCTGCCCGCCCGTTGTACCGGCTCCATACATTGGGCGGCATTCTCAGGAAGCACGATATCATGTGACGACAGCACATTTAACGTAGTGATATAGTGGTTATTGTTCAAGAGCTTTGACAGACGTGAACTCTCTGAATAAAATAAAATTGGCTTTGTTTCTTGATAAACAAAGCCCTTAATGTTAACATTCAAATTAAGATTACAGCTATAACTCACAAATTGAAGACAGTATTTCCAATCCTTACCCTCTACTCTCTGTTTTACAGCACACACTGCTTTCACGAAAGCTCGGAAACACAAACAAATACTGGTCGAAAGATTTTCGTCTGCAATTTAAGATAAAGTCGCACAGTTAATTTACATTTTGGAGTCAGAGTACAATTCAAGAAACAGTTAGGTTCTGCTCTTAATAGATTCTCACGTACTAAACAAATGATTGCGATGGTAAGATTGGTAAGAGATATAGTTTCAAGCTCAAGAAAAGCTGTAGCACAATACGATTAGTAAAGGAGGAAACCCTTTGGGCCATCCTCTGGGAGAAAAAGCTGCACGGGTAGCCTGAAGGCAGTGCACTACCGACCTTGACCTAATAATACGGTCATGATTTTATTGTGATGGGTTGAAGCTAAGAGGAGCAACATCAAATACATCCTGCACAATATTCATAAAGGTGGGAAATAGGTCAGAAATAGAGAGTCCCTTCGGATTTGGTGATTCTGATATTGATTTAGAGTTTTACCGGTTGGTAGCTGTTAATGTTAATGTACCATCACGATGTTGGGACTCCTTTTACACTCTCTGCACAGTGTCAACCTTTTTACTTTGTGTGCAATAGGGTCAAGTTTAATACAGGTCTTAACCTTTCAAGTCACTGTCACTCTCCAGATAATGTGCGTACACATTTTAAGTGAACAAGGTTTTTATTTTTATCTTGGAATTTGAGGTTTTGAACTTCTTAAAATGTGAGAATCAGTATCAAAATTGAAAATTCGGTTTGACCGTGACTTGGCTAATCGCCACATTGTTAACTCACTTCCTAACTGCACTGACCTTTATATTGAAGCAAAGCAATGATACGATTGGGGTAATTGTAGGTTCTATTTTGATGGTGTTCTTCCACTCCTGCAGGGACATTAACTGAAGCTGTGAATATATGCAATATCACCTTGGTCCGCAAGCACAACTCAATTATACTTTACCATGAGCAGTAAACAATAACAGTGCATCTGTCTCATGAAACTCAATTTGCAGTTATATCAACCGTCCATTTTACACTATGCTGGATGTTAGGTGTAGCCTATTTACCACCCCCAGCTGTCTCCAAGGTGTTCACATATTGCTCTTAACAGCAGCCCTGAAGCCATCTCAGCTGTAACAAACTAATTAAGGGCCACTTAAATAAATAAAACTACAATTTCCAATAATAGGAAAAAACAACGGGCACTTAAATGCCTCTAAATTGGAAACATTTCCGGCCCCTTGGCTTTGGAATAGTGGACGATTTCGCCCACGGATCACTTGGTTTCCATGTGAATGAAGTCTCCTGCTGCCACCACGTCCTCCTCCTCTGGAGAGGCCAGCATGGTGCATACTTGGAATCAAATTAACCAGGCCCTGGGAGATTGTCTCTTGGCAGGTTTAATGTAGATCACCCTGGAGATACTGAAGTGAAAATGAAGGGAATATCCCGCCCGATCGGTATCTAACCTCGAATGTAATAGACTAGGTCCAGGTCAAGATAGCCATCGGTGTGAAAGGAGTCTATGGGCCACTGTGTTTGGTTGCAGTCTTCATACACTATTTTTATTGATATGGTAGACCAGTAGTTGGGTTTATTTAATAACTATTATTTAATCCAACCATTATATGTATTAGTGGAAAATCATCTTCAAAATTCACTAGTTCTAAATTATAAATAATAATACTATTTTAAATCTTACCTAAAACTCTTTCTTTGCTTGCCCTGAGAAACACGCGTTTTGCTCTTGGTGTCCATATCACATTTTTCCTCAAACATCAGTCCGAACATTTTTCTTACCTAAACATCACCACAATTAAATTAACTAAATTGCAATGTCCTTTTTTCTGTTTTCATATATACATGGCTTCAAATTATCTTTCTTCTCAGAAACCCATCAACACATGTTCTTGCAATAAATAACAGTCTATTGCCCTCTTTAGTTCCACTATAATTAAAATCTCTTGAATTAAAGTGAGGATAATGGCACAAATACAAAGGCCTATCGTTTGTACAATATTAAAACCCACAAAAACAAAATTGCGAGAGAGAAGGCATGTAAGCCACAATGCAATTGTTGGAGCTATATTAGAACATTTCCTACTGACAAAATGCCAACATCTCAAGGCAGTGAAAGGTACTTGATATTCAAATTATGCACTGTGTCTTACTGATTACTGACTTAGACAGACAACTTTTTAACTTTTCCCCCCAGAGCTTTTCCGAGTGGTATGACTGCCGGCGCCGCTGTCACAAAGACTGGATTGTTTCCGTTGTCAGCGTTATGATAAAAACACACATTTGTATTAATAAGCAGGCAGGTTTTGTTACTCACTGATCCAGAAGGAATAATACCAACCAAGTGTTGGTTTTGAAAGCTCTCAAGTCCCGGAGCTCTCTCTGAATGCTCGTGCAAAGTTTTTTTTTGTATTTTTTATCACTCCCTCTTCACCTTCTTTGCTTCCTCCAAAAATGATACTTTCCATAGTGGTTGTTGCTCTACTCACTATTTCTGAGAACAGTTACTGAAGGCTTACCCGAGTAAAACAAAAGTGCTGTCGTCTTGCTCAACTGCAGATATGCGTCCCTTTGTGTTCGTAAATCAAGCTTTGCTGATGAAGGCCCGGTCACACATATGTGATGCAAACAACTATCGACTATGAGTTGTGAACATGCCCTATTAACTTATAGCAAAATGTCTATTGCCATTTAAAATCATAGTAAGGGATGCATTCTTACTTTAGCACTTTATGGCAACATAAATGACACGTTAAACAGAATGATAAGTAATGTTTATGTTTTAATGTTGTATTCTCATCACTGAAAACAACTCTTTAAAATGTATAGACGAACACACGTTTTCACTGAGATTCACTGACAGGATACAATGATGATAGTGGGTCACCTCTAGCCTGACGTTGTCATACTCATTATTCTAGTCAGAATATGAGTCTGAGACCGCTCCATTGGGCTGTGATTATGGGGCGTGTTTCAACAGAACCAGGAAACAAAATGCCTCTTCGCTCAATTGGATAGACCTACAACCAATCAGAGCAACGTAGTATGTGACGTATGTCAAGCGACGCATAGTTGTTGTCAGTTGTCTGTTTCACGAGTTTATTCACTCTCTAAATAAATCAATGGAAATGCTGCGAATGCCGCTCGTATATCCACCTGAGGCAAAGCCCCCAGGAAGCAGCCGGTGACCAGGGCTGCTCGTGAGAGCCCCGGCCACCGGCGGCGTGAAGAAGCCCGCTACGGATCTCTCTCAGAGCCTCGCTACCGGCCCGGGACCGGCCCGGGACCGAGGCTCTGAGAGAGATCCGTCCCTACCAGAAATCCACGGAGCTGCTGATCCGCCAGCTGCGCTGCAGAGCTCCGCTGTCATGGCTCTGCAGGAGCCAGCGAGGAGGAGAAACGGCAGCTAATCGTTTTACACTTCCTTGTTGCTCCAACATTAACTACAACAGCGTCCCAACTTGTGTCTTTTTTGTCTCATATGTGCTGAGGAGCGTAGCGCCCCCCCCCCACACACACTCTCTTTTTATTTATATGACTGCTTGTGTGGCTGCAGCATCGGGGCCAGCTGATAAATTAAACTTTTTCCGAATCCCGTAGGAGGACGGCAAAAACATCTGTTCGATCTACAAATGCCTTGATCACGTTCCTCTGTTCCTCTTTCAAAATGAATGCGCTGTCGATGTCTGCTGAAACAGACTCGATGGCAGCAGCGACACATCTCAGCTCTGCAGGCAGCGCTCTCTGGTCACGTGGTTGATTACGTCAATGTAGATCATCTGTCAATCATCGTATAAAGCCCGCCCTGACGATTTGATTGGATCGACCAGCTTCGGGTCTATCATAGTTTCTCCCCAATGGAGCGATGCCAGACCGAACTTCCTGAACAACAAATGTTGTGGGCGGGGCTAAGTTCGTCTGGCACCCAGGCTAGGTCACCTCTGCAATGCTATACAAGCTGTACAGCATGATTAATGATAATCAGTAATAATTTAATCACACTAATCTCACAGCAAGTAAACATATATATCACAAAGAATAGTTCCTCCATTTCTTATTGTATACTGGTAAAACATGTTTTTCTTTTGAAACGTTGACATATCTCAACAACTTAACCTGAATTCATTCATTCCATCACCATCAATAAAACATGTTGTCCTGCTGGAGCCAAAGGAGTCCGTTAGCATATCCATTACGAAAATGTGATGCTTGTATTAAAATCAGAGTGTGATCGCTAAGTTTCTGTTTCCCCCATTTGCATATGTATATTTCAGAACATTTTCCTAAAATCTTTTATTCACCATTTAAACTTTTCCAGCTATCATGTAAAATGTTGAGCAATAAAGCTGAATAAAGCTTGAATTAAAATTTTGCTAAAGTAGAGACAAAATGAATATTAGATGACAGTTTAAATATAACCT
The DNA here is from genome assembly GCF_963576545.1 of Limanda limanda. Lineage (NCBI taxonomy): Eukaryota > Metazoa > Chordata > Actinopteri > Pleuronectiformes > Pleuronectidae > Limanda > Limanda limanda. The sequence goes on from NC_083657.1 coordinate 14,386,311, forward strand.
TGTTTGATCTCAAACAAGGTTTAAGGTGCCACCAAGTACCCTCGCACCTTATGATCTTCTCCATACCTAATCATTCTTTCTCATAGTGTGTCCCGATGGATCATCATTTAGAGTTTTTGCCGTGACCTCTTCCACCCTGCTCAGCAGCCTGGGCATGGTGGGCTGTCTGGCTCCAAGCCTGCGAGGCTACTGCAGAGACATTAGGCCAGGATGACAGAAGCTCTCACATAGGCAAGAATTTCTCCTGACACAGCAGCAGTGTAAAATGGATGGAGCCTCCACAGCAGCCTGAATCTGCTTAACACAGTCCTCACAGCCATATAGGGAAACGTCTGAGATGAGTAGATCTATGGCTATGGGACTTTTTTATGAGACGACTCATACTATAATATTGACAATGATGGGAAAGGAGGAGTTGTCCAAGCAAAGATTTAAATATATATAGTGCAGGTATTTCTGTACCTGACAAAGATGATATGCAACAGTTACTTCATGATATGTTCCTATTAACAGGTCAGCAGTCTATGTATGGGTTAATGCCAGTTAATGGCGTAATCACCATCATGAGGCTAATGCTGATTGACAGGTTTGGACTGAGGCCACCCTGTCTGACCTTCAATGGGTCCCTTGGGTGAAGCGAATGACAGAGTGTGAGGTGTGTGACAGTCCCAGTCCCTCTACACCCCGCCCTCCCCTCTCTGAGATTGATTGGAGGCCTGCATCGTGTTTCCAAGGCTAGTCACGCCTCATTATTGGCAGCTTCACTTAAAGAAAGTGACAGGAAGCGTCATACAGACAGAAAACTCCCACTTGACTATGCAGCGGGCACACACATGCACATGCAGCCAATTCCCTCTACTACAATATAGATGTTCTCTCCTCGAACCTCATTTCAAGCCATTACATTCAAATGGCTAATGCCGAGATAGCAGAGGCATATCAGAAGAAATGCAAACTCCTAATGTTGGATTTAAGTTTTGACTACTATCACCATTTCACTAGAGAAATAAAGTCATTGCAGTTTGAAAAAAGCAGTGAAAAACTGAGGGCAAACAGAAAATACAGAGGCTTCCATCTGTTCAAAGAATTGCAAGAAGACAGGCATAAAAGTTATACTGTGAGTTTCTTTCATTTTGTACGAGCAGCATAATGCCTGGAGAATAAATGCAGTAATTTAATGACACCTTCTCTATTGTCCTCCCTTTATCTTCCCAGCCAATCAGTCCACCTTCACTTAAATATGTCTGGCGGAAGGCAGAATTCACAAGCAGGTCGTAAACACTGTGGGTTGGCTCTGAAATCCCATCTCGTGAATTGGTAATTACAACACAGATTGTAGCCGTATGGCTGTGCACAGTATGACATATTGTGTGCTATATGCACCTAGAATAAAACATATGGTTGGCTTTGTCAAGAAAACATGCTTGCAACATCCAAACAAGCATGAAAATAAAAAAATATCAGACATGACTTATGTGAACTGTATCTGTGTGAAACAAGTCTGTCTTGACGTAAATTTGTTCAACCTGTACACATAGACCTTTTTTGTAATACTTTTGAGCCCATTTCCACACAGTGTGCAACAAATCACAGTACTATTTATTACAGCCCACAAATTATGAAAATGTATCCTCAGTGAGGGCAAATACATCTTTTGTGATGCTGATTTCATCACTTGTTTATATTCATTTAGTCTGTTAATCTAATACAAGCTGACAAGCTTTTAAATGTAACGTAAATTGCTTCCAAGGCCGTTGGGGCTGATGTGCGTGTTGGCAGAGGACAATATTTAATGTGATCTGATTTTAGAAAAGTCCTAAATATAATTAATTTAAGTAAAATGCAACCGTACTTGATCTAGCCTTAAAGAATTAGGACAAAAGCTCAGACCTGAGGTTTGAAAGATTGAAATGACAAACTAAACAAAATTTAAGCTGTCCCAACTGTGTAAGTCTTAATTCATTTACACTAAAAGTGCATACAATGGAATACAAATATACATATATAAACAAAACAAAATTTAACAACATATTTTTTCTTTAGGTATAAATACATAGAATTTAACTATGTGAAGATATAATACAAAGATATTACAACATCCCTCATATATTTTTGAACATATAATAATAATACAAATTTGGTTAGGGTTTTTGTTAAACTTGAATATTCTACAACTAAGCTTCACTAAGCTTTTCATTTGTTCATAATTGATTTAATTTTCCAAATCAAACATAATGCATATATATAACTGACTTAATTCAAAGTGTCTTGACCTTACAATATAAATTTTACAATAAAGGTCCTTTTCATGATGAGTTTAATGCAGGCTAAACCAAAATATTATAACAATTACCCATAATCCTGCTGTACTAGAACAAAGCACAGGGGCAGAGATAATTTACAGATACTAAAGTGCAAACCCATGGATAAAATATGAAGCACTGCGCAGTAGTTCTGTCTTATCCTGGACTCTGCCCATTTCTCTGTGTTTGCTGACCCAAGAGTCTAGAGTAAATCCACAGAGGAGAAGTCATTAAATCCATTTATTCTTAAAAAATTAAATGTTGTCCGTAGATTAATCTTCCTGCTCTACACTCTATACCCTTGTCTCAGAGCTGCCAGACACGTGGGTAATGTCCACGAGTCAGCATACACTGAGTTTTTTTTTTCCTTTGCACACAAGATAATCTTTTCTCTAAGATAATGTCTCGAACATCTTTACTGAGTAGAGTGACCCAAAATCTACCCCATACATTCTTTATTGCACAATCCTAGGAATTCAAAGAAAAAACATTGTTTTCAAAATCCTAACAATACACTCAGTAAGCACTCCGAACGTAACGCCATGTTTTAGACCTGCTTGCCCTAATGCATTTATACAGTCCGGAAAAGCAGCCAATGTGCCCCTATGTTTCAGGGCTTTTGTCATTGTCATATTGATTTTGTGTAACCCTAAATAAAACTGCAATTTAATTTATAACTAACTAACTTCATCCTAAGATATGAATCTAACTGATAAAATCCTCTCTAACGTACATACTGATTTTAGGATGCCTAGAATTTGAATCGACTTTTACTTCGGGCAAGGCGTTCAACCACCCAAGACTTGTTTAAATATTTATTGGAATTCCAGACTTTGTTGAATCACCAACTTTAGGTTGTTGCAGCCTATACATGCATTAATAATGAAGTCCTGAGTAACAAAGACCATGATTATAAAGCACACAAAATGAAATACCCATCATGTTTGATACGAGTGGATAAAGCCATTATCCTCTCTCTGTTTTCTTTTAATTGTGTAGACCTTTACCCTCAATGTTTTTTTCCCGAGATTCAATTTGGTGACCCTATTGTTCTATCCCTCCTTTTTTATACATTTGTGGTCCTTATTTAGAGAGGACATAATTGAATTTGGCCCATGGGGAATTAATCTTGTGGCAGTGTGGTCAGAGGCTGGAAATTGGATCCAGGTCAGGTTTTAACATGTTGTAATTAAGGTCACAGGGGGCAAAAAGGAAAGAGTGGAAATATAATGGGGAAGGAGGGCCGGAGTAGCTCACAAGACAGATTAGAGACAGAGTGAGGACGGGGGGGGAGAAGTGCGGATGTGGGAAATGTGAGTAAAGCTATTGGGACTAGTAGTAAACAAAAAATACTGAGTCATGGAACTCATTGAAGAAAATATCTAAAGATGACTGCAAGGAGTAAGAGACTCACGTAATAGAAAAAAAGAAGTGAAAGTGAGGACTAAGAGAGAGGGATGAGGAATGGAAACAGGATGAGCAGTGCATAGACTGTGGCATATTTTCATTTCGTGACGTTTAACCAAAGGTACTTTGTTTATATGAGCATAGCTAAAGAGCCATAGATTACCAAAGGCTCTCCAAATTAAAGAGAAATACACTCCCTTCTCTTCTCTTTCTTTTCTTTTTCTGCCTCCTTTCCTCCGTCCATGGCCTTTTTCCGTCTCATCCGTGTCATCTCCTGCGCTCTATCTATCTCTCTGTGTTTCTGTCCCTTCCTGTTTCTCCAATCTTGTCTGCTCTCCGGAGAGACAAAATCCGGTGCTGAGGGGAAACCGATGAAGACAGGGATATGTGGAAATAGAGAAGGGGATAGGGGAAGGAGGGGCAACGGAGGGATGAGGCCCATCAGAAGATGAGTGTAACAGGAGTAGAATGATAATGACCATAGAGCCCTCGCTTTCCACCGCTCGGGCTCTCTACAGATGTAGTGTCAAAGGGAGAAATCCACAGAGCATGCATGTGCTGTAATGTGTAATCTAGTCCCTGCCTACACACGGCCCTCTCGACTCGTACAAAACAGAAGCTGCTGTAAAACCCTTGAGGGAGCAGGAACTCCCAACAATTACCACAAGGAACATCAAAGCCATCGCACAGTCATAGAATTAATCACCCTCTTCTATGACACACATATCCTTACGCACACTCGATGAGGCGGTCTTGCCTCGTATCTTATTTCTACAGTCTTAGCATTGTTCAATTGCATAACGCTCATGAATACCGGTTCTGTGATAAAAGCTTTCCAGGCGTTTAGAGAGAGAGCCAAGAGTTAAAAACCCCCGTTCTTTTTCTGTGTAATGTTCTGTAAGCATTTAAATGTAGACTGCAGCAAAATTGAAAGCTGAATAAGTAAATTTCGGGCCGCATATTTAATAGTCTTTTCAGGAAGAAAAAGCAGCTCTGGCTGGCCGATGAGAGGGAAATGTAATGAACAAGAATAATCACTCTCTCTCTTTCACACTTTCTCTCCCTGTGTCCCGGAGAAAATGATATTTCCGCATTTAGAAAATAAAAAGAAAGGAGGTAGCGCTAATCTCTTTGGTGGGAGAGGAGGACAGACTAATGAAACATGTTGACACATGTATTAGAAGCTGCCATAATTGAATAAGGGGATTTGGACGAGAGAAAGAACATTATTAAGATATGTGGGGATTTAAAACTGTAGAGAAAAGAGGCCAGGCCAACTTAGTCAAACCAGGGACTAAAAACATCTCCTTTATGTTTTCTTGGGGGGGAAAGAGGCTTGGTTTGATTATCTCCTTTGTGGCTTCATATGTTATTTTTATGTTCTATTCACAAAAAAATATATGTATATGTAAACAACAGCCGATGTCCCTGGTTTATTTATATTTACTATACAGCCATGATGGATTTGAACCCGTCAGTTTGATGGTTTCCTTAAAGAATCTGCCCCCCACCTGCAACCTTGAAATCTGATTAACGCAGTCTTACATATATGTAGTATGGTACATACACTATATACTATATAGAACCATTCAAACAAACAATAAATAAGTGCCAGCGTAATTTTTTTTTTTGTGGAAAATAAGTATGTTGGCCTGATGTGGTGCAAGAGCAGTAGTCATAGTTGAACCAAAGAAGAGAAGCTATAATAATATTCCTTTTCTTTAAAAAAAAATTGAACAAACAGCCAACTCTCAGACATTAAAAAGTAAGTTTACACTGCAAAAATATTTATACTGCAGATACCTCTTTATTTCCAAATGCACACATCTTAGCCGTACCTGCGCAGGAGAATACCGTCTCATTCCCATTCAATAGGACTCTGCTGACACCCCCAAATTTATTAAAACTTTGTATGGGTTTGTATCCCTATAATGTTTTCAATGCAAGATGAAATAACAATGTAGGAGGGCTACTTCAAATTATTGTCAAATGAAAATTGGGCATTTTTCTACACATCTGAACAATGGTTAGAAAGCATTTGCATTGATTGAGTGCTGCCACGCACCAATACCTGTTTCTGTTGGGCCAATGTCTGCGAGAAGAAGCTTGTGGTTTCACAGTTGACATGTGCTGCTTCACTTATATACGTTATCCCATTGTGGTGGATGTGCCATTAAAGGGAGTGTTATAACACATATAGTGACAGAAGACAAAGGAGCGCACTGCAAAATGCTTGAACCACACATTAGGTGTATATTCAACGTGGTGTTGGAGCCTCACCTTGCATATCTGTTAACACACTGACTGCACAGTGTCTTTGCCCCTTGAGTGTTTCAATCCTATTGCTAATTAGCAGATAGTCACAGTCTCGGAACCCTTGCCTCCCGCTCACCTCCTCTAATCCCCCACCGCATGTTATATTAATAATTAAACACACTAAAGCCGGGGATATTCATCTTCGTTTGTTACAGGACAGTTGATGTAGACTTAATCTCCAAGGTCCATAATTGACCCAAGGTTTTGAACTGTGCCACTATTTGCCTATAGCATTGTCAACAGAATTAGTGTGACATTAAAGTTCTTTTAAACTTCATCAAGCTAATTATGTTTGAATACAAACATTGAAATGGAATGAGTTGCAGTGAATTATATATTTGACCGACTTGTAAATATTATTAATATAATGACTAAGACAAAGAGAAAAATGTGTTGAAAGTATTCCAAGTTATTTCTGATAGAGAGGCTTGCCTCAATACTAATAAATGACGAAACATAAATGAGCAGCTATTCAATTAAATGTGAAAAAGGCAATGTTGGACGACACTACTGTTTTATTAAATGAATATATCCTGAGGACCTTTCTGTGCAATGCAATTTGCAATTCCCCCCTGACTCCTCAGAACATGATGGCTCAGCTTGGTGTCAGTGTACTGTCAGGATGCTGCAGGTCAGAATCTTTACCGGCTGAATCGCCTCTGTGTGCAGCTGCAAACATTTGAGAAATGACTCAAAGTGACCTTGTCCTCCAAATGGCTCCTTTTGGCAGTCGTGGGACAGATCAAAGCTACCTATCTTATCTCCAAATGGGTTTAATTGGGCAGACAATTTGTGTAGTGACGTTTTCCAGATATTACTGAGGCTTGGTGAACCAAAATAATTCCCCCTTGTTAAGATAAGAAGCCAGTGCCAACTGTCTGGAGTGCTTTCAGCGCATTCACTCTGCGCTCTTAGCATCAAGGTCAACTGTCGAATAAGCCAGGCACCGAAGTTCCCCACCAAGGTTAATGGGAATTCAAGAGCTGTTCAAAATGTATTAGCTGTTTTAAATGCAGTATTTTGTCACAGGTACACTTGTGTGTGTACCAATCAATAGTTGAAAGGCTGAAATGACATGCTATTGTGTAGTTTTATTATTGAACTTTTACCACAGCACGTAACTCATTTCCTTCATCAAATTAAAAAACAAGTAAAAGCTTGCAGCTTCTCTGAATTACCCCGCCTCAGTTTTGTCCCCTGCTAATTTTGCGAATTCACAGGGCAATGGGTGGTTTCGTGCTCGCCGGAGCATACAAGCAGAGTCAGTGAGCCAAGTGGAATAACATTAGAGGCCCTTGCAATCAGAGCAGGTAGTAGGGGAGGGGGGGTTGATTTGTGTTGCTGTTCTGATCAAGTGCATAACTAATGACTGCTGTTCTAAATGTCAGCGGGGACGCACAGCTATTCTGATGGACACCTTCTTAGCCGAGATCACACAAAAAAATATCAAATTACCGGTCAAAATCAAAACAAGAGGTAATTTTCTTCAGCAAGCAGCAGGGGACCCGAGATATTATGAGGAGAAAGAGGAGCGGTGAGACTGGGTGAGAAGGGGGGTTGGAGGAAGAAAGGAAACACAACATCAAGTGAAGCCATTACGCAGAGGTGAAGACCTTCATGTAGACTGTGAGCTTTTATGTTGATTGAGAACAAAAGAGGTCCTGTGTAAGTTATAGGCCCGCTTAAATGTTAAAGCACATTCATGAATAAGATATTATAGTTATTTCTCGGGGTGCATGATTTGCATTCCCTATTCCCAAAGCCAGTCGGCAAGCATTTTTCATTTGTATGATTTAAGTGCCCTTGCCTTTGTGGAAAAAGGGAGAAAAATTACTACTCAAGAATTACAGTACACCTTACACTATATGTCTGTGGCATATGCAAATATCAAGGTTTATGAGTGCTAAGATCTTCTCACACACTTTAGACATTGCGCTTCAAACTGATGTGAAACTTTAGTGTAAAATGTGATTAATTAATCTTGTTCCTTTCAAATTTAATATTATGTTATCTCATTCAACAGGCCTGCTTCCTCAGGTGGCTGTTCTTCTTTCACCTGCATCACTCTGTAAGTGTCTCTGTGTGGAGGGTAGAGCTTTTTACAACAATGCCCTCCTGAGGAAATTTAGTGTAAAACAGTGTAAAGGCACTGCTCATCCAAACTATGTGTCGTAGGACATCAGTCATTCGCTGAGTTTTCTCTTTATCTCTCTGTTTGACCGTGTGTGTACTCACTTGACCTCTGTAATGAAACAGCCACTGTAAGTGAGTAGGTTTAGATGTGAACCCATTTCCTTATAAAGAGCAATTGCTAAAGTGATTAGAGGTTTTGCTTTTCTGTACTGTGTTAAGGAGATTTAGTTTGATGCCTTCTCTGCTCCTTATCCCATAATTCCTGCCCTGCATCAACTGATTCTTCTTATTTCTGGCCTCCGTCACCCTTTCATTTACTTTGGCTTCAGGATAAGCTCATCTGGCTTTTAGGACATTAGCTTTTTCTTGACCCGTAAGACTTCTTTTCATCTCTTGCATTCTCCCTCTACAGATTTTCTTGGCTCCCTTTAAAGGCCAAAGTGCACCTTGTATTTTTTTTTCATGGTTGTGAATACATTTAAAATGGAAAACTCTGGATTTTGTAACCTATTGTACAGGTTTGCCTTTGGATATCAAAGTTTGTTCCGCAAGACACCGGATAAAAACACATACAAGAAAAGTGAAACCAAAATAAAATCTAGTTTGCTATGTTGCTCTTTGCTTTTCATTCAAGTTGTAACACAAAGTCAGCTCCTCCATTCCTCCACTGAGGCAGTAAAAGATTAAGGGTGCGACAAAACTCTCTCGGAGCACTTTATGTGGTCTGTGAAGCATTTAACACTTGTTTAACCAAGTGAGAGCAATGGCATTCAAACTTGGCTGTAAACCAGTAGTGTAGTGCAGGGTATATGGAAGTATATGGTGTATGCCCGCTTCCAAATCACCTGTTGTGTGCATCCTTCATTCGTGTCCTGCAAGCCAATTTGTTCCTAGGACAGCGAAAAGCATCACCCATCTTACTGTCATTGGTTAGTTAGGATAAGAACATCAAAGTAAGCCAATCAGATGCCGAGTAGGGCGGGTCATATCTGTGTTTGTCTTCCTGGTAAAAAATATGATTGACCAAACTCATTAAAAGCAAACTACTCAAACATAAAAATGTCAAGCTTCATGACGTTCTGTCTCCTCTGTGCTGCTCGCCAGCAGCTCCTTGAGTGACGGTAGTTCAACCCTTTTTAACCATTCATATTGCAAATATTACACTATAAATGGTGGCACACTCTAGCCTACACTGTTTGCTGCAAATCATCTCTATGTGAGAGTTTGAAAAATAAACTACTGGCCCATAGACAACTGAATTGACACAAAATGCATCAACAGCCTGAAGTGTGTGGGCTGGTATTGATGCAGCATCGGAGTCATAAATTAACTGACAATTTCCCCATTTGTAGCTCAACTGAATATGCAGGAGTGGTACATGTGACTGTTTGTATCGTTTGCTGGACAGGCTGGGGAAAAAAATTAAGTTCCTAGCTCTCCAGGCATCACTTCTGAAAACGATTAATGAACCTCAAGTTGTGTGGAATTCAGCTCTCAGCCTTCCTCAAAGTTCATTATTATAGTGTATTCATAGTCAAATCTCTGCTTGTCCATAGCACACAAGATAAAGTACACAACAGAGACTCTTTTTTTCTTGTTTTCCAATTTATACAAAAATATACTGTCTCTGTGTGTTTGAAATTGAGCACAAAAATGTCACACGCTTACATTCCCCTGATGAAACATATACCATTAAAATTCAGTAGATCTGGCTGTTTATATGGATGTGCACCAAATTGCGCACACTCACAGCATAGAGGCATGTTACAGGTCATGATCTTGCTGTTGGATGAACCCTTAACCAGCTTCATTTGTTATTTCTCTTTTTCTCTCCAGTGTAATAGCTATATACAGTTCTTCCCTCTGCTGCACAGTGTCATATTGGTACCGCAATATATAGTGTTGCAGAGGGTGTAGTAATATATTTTGTTCCTATCTGTGCACCTATAGTGGTTTTTTTTTGCAGAATAATAACCAGTTTTATTTATTGTTTCATTTGAAATTCATATATAGTTACAAGCGTACCCTTGAACCATCGTCAGTCCCTTTTGAAATCAATTAAGCTGCACCAAAATGCACATACTCATAATCAGTTCCCCATATACGCCCAGACATTTTCCCCATTAAATATTCCCTGTGAAAACTTTGAAAATGTCCTGCATCGTGAAAGAAGGTGGGGGGAAAATCCTGAATCCGACTACTTGTTTGGACCAGGAACTCTAAAGGGTCCTTTCTAGGCCTACGTCCCGTGGAAACCTGGTCGGTAGTTTTTACATAAACTTTCCAACAAAAAAAATATAACCTCTCTTCTGGAGGTGCAATTTCCATCTACATATTTCTATATTTTTTTAATCACTGTGACCTTGACCTATGACCACTAATTTGAGTCCAAGTGACGACTGATCCAAAGAAATTTCCTCAAGGCAGTCTTGAGATATCACATTCAAGAGGCACAAATCATGTTTTTCGAGGCCACCTTACATTAACCAAAATCGAATCAGTTAATAGGTGAGTCCGAGTGTTACAACTATATTGTAATCATTCATGAGTCCAAGTTGTTTGTGCCAGGTGTGATGAAATTCCCTTCTGTCAGTCCTGAAAAATCCCATTCACAGGAAAGTAAGGTCTCTATGACCCTGACCTTTTACCTGTCCCCAAAATAGAAGTGTTCATTTTTGAGTCCAAGTGAATGATTGTACCAAAGCTGATCTTAAAATATTTCATTCAAGAACAACTTTATGAACTTCATGTGGCCACTGTGACCTTGACCTCCAAAATGGAATCAGATCACCCTTGAGGCCAATGTTTGTATACAATTTGAAAACATTCCATTAAGGGCTTCTTGAGATACCGCGTTCACGAGAATACAGTACTAAGTACTCACTGAGTGAATATCAAAGAGAAGTGCAACCATTTTTTAAGTCAGCTGTTACACAAAGTCTAAGTTAAAATCACTTTGACCCAGACAATTAATTGGAAGATTAATCAACTAATACTGATATTAAGTGAATAATTTAATCAAGCAGTCGGGCTCGGCAAAAGTAACCACAGACCATTAACTCGGGCGGAGCTTTACAGCATTACAGCATCAGTCCAATCACATCTAACAAAACAAGCACACTAATCATAAAGGAACAGAGAGGAGGCCTTGATGGTCGGCTACTCCAGCATTTATAAAGTACTCACGTTAACCCTTCATAAAGCAGCAAAGCAAACTGGATCGTTGCTGCTTTGTCCTTATTTTACTCTAATCCATAGACAAGTCGCACTGTGCCAAATCCTTCATTTCCCTTTAATGATATGTCCTCTTCATACACCTTTTTTTTTCTCTCTTTCATCTGTTCCTGACTTTTGAGTTCACTCACAGTTCCCCTTATTTATTGCCTTTGTGTAATTGACTGGACGTTTCACGAAGTCTCCGGCAGGCATCATTAAAAACTACTTAGGACTTTCAGTGCTCCAATCAGGTGCCTAGGTAACTAGTTTCAGATGAGCAGGAAGACTGGATGTCCTATCCAGCCGAGCAGCTGATTAAATCGGTTTATCATACAGATGATAACCATGGAACAAAATGAGGCCACTGAAAAGGCAACATGTAGTCATTTGAAGGCATGACAATTATCTTGCAGTGTGTAATGCGATGCCATACGAGTTGAACTGGGGTGGGGTGTAAAAAGGGTTTGACAGCAAAGTTTGATTTGTGTGTCATATGCAGTGTGCTTTGCCTCCAGTAATAAGAGATAAATTATACGCGCTTACAACTGTTTTGCTTACATATCAAAATGATTCACCAACTCCCCTCATACAATGACCCTTTGGACGAGAAGAATATCTTAGAAGATGAGATGGACATTTTAAAACCATAAGTGAAGATGACGTGAACTAGAAAAATGTCTCTCTTTTTCTGCCCATTTTATCCGTTATCGTTGTACTTGCTAAGAAAAAAGAACATTTCAAGTTGTATATCGTGTTTAGTGTTCTTGACAGACACATTCACAGTTTCAAAGGCAGGCCTGAAATTACCCATAGTTCTTATGGGGGGGCTTTCTAATGGCAAATCAGGGAGCACTTTGGTGGCATCCAATGCAATTACTATATAATATGTGGATGTTTTTCACTGACAGTTCTGAGAACGTAGAGATAAAAAGGAGCTCATTAAAGAGCCAGAAAGCAGACCCAAACCATGCAGTCTGTAAATACTGACGCTCCATCAACTGAAAACCCTGAATAGAGAAAAAATATTCTTACTGCAAGACAAGTAAACATTGTTCACAGTGAATATAAAATCTGAATATTGAGGCATTTGAGGATTCCTTTGTATGTGTATGTTTGTATGTAAGTGTGTGTGTTGGCATGTGCACTGTCAAGGAGCACTTGACATCAGAGGAGAGGTGTGGGCTGAGGGTAGCAGAAGGGGATTTGGTGAATTACCAGGCTGCAGCCTCAGCATCGAGTCCAGAGGATTAGAGCAAGGACTAGGGTCTGGGAAGGAGGTGTGCAGAGGCACGAGTAGAAGGGGATCAGTGTGTGTGTGTGTGTTTGTGTGTGTGTGTGTGTGTGTGTGTGCGCACATTTGTGTGTGTTTGTGTGTGTGTGTGTGTGAAGAATTGGTCAAACACTGGCTTCAGGTATTACCCAACAGTGAAGAGGTACCGTGTCACATCAGAGGCAAACACCCTCAAGGTCACTGTACAGTGTGATGTGTGTTGGGCTGCACTCTAAACGTGAGCAACACATTTTTTATAGCACACTGGATAAAATAGGATGTGCAAATTCACTCTGATTCAATGAAACACTGTACATGAACTGCATCGTGAATTTTGATCGAGCTAATATCCCTGACTTAATGCTGATCTAATTATTTGATGCCTCCACACCACAGACACGGCCATAGCCAGAGGCATTATGTTTAAGGATGCTCTTCTGTCAATAGATGTCTGCCTCGTATTTCTTAATGATGATGCTGAAATACTTGCATTTCTTAAGCCTGAGTGTAAGGATCAAGTATTCAAAATGTATCACATTACTTTAGATATTCCTATATGCTTTGAAACTCATGAGTTCGACCTTTCAATAAGTCAAACTTGTCCTTGTCAGGTAAAAACTTTGAAGCAGTCTCTTTCATTTTCCTACCATCACTGTCAAGCAGAGGTGTCAGCCGTCCAATAGCTACCATGAGTCCCAAGTTTCACTCAGCAATAGTTAAATTGTCTTCCTCGGACCTGAGGGAGGTGAACACAACAATATCTTCAATAGAGTGGGCTCAGATACACCAAGATGGGTTTTAGGTCTCTGCTATCACGGCAAGGTCATCGTGACCTCCTGTCTATCCGGCCCGTCAGTTGCAATTTACTGCAATTTCTCTTTTTCACTGTTCACTTTTATGTCAATGTTAGCTCACAAAACTCTTTTGGCCATAACTAGGAATTTGTGCTAAGAATGAGTACCCTAAATATGACCAAAAATATACTTAATATATGTTATTAATTTCCTTCAAAGTCTTCACTACATAGTCTTGTACATATGAGTCTCAACAAAATTGGATGCTACCTCCAACTTGACCGGACAGTGGAGGCATAGAACCGTGAGGTGATAATTCTAGGTAAAGGTACATTTTTTAAATCAACCTGATAACTTTTTTGTTATGTATTATTTATTTGTACGGACTCTAGCCACTGCAGAGTCTTTCTGATTCACACTGCACTCCAGAAGGTCCATAATTACAGTTGTGACTCTCTATTTTCTCCAGACACAGCCACTCACTTTATTTAGAACTATGTATGTAACCAGTATCCATCTGACAAACCAGATAACCACTCTAGGTATCAACCGAACTGTGTCCCTGTTACCTAGCAACACAGCTTTCTCCTGGGGCCTGCTCTGGTTCAGGAGGTGGACCGGGTTGTCCACTTAAGTTCGTGGTTAGATCCCACGCTTTCCGCATTCTACATATTGAAGTGTCCTTGGGCAAAATACCGAACCCGCAAATTGCCTCTCATGGTTGTCCCATCAACATGTGAGTGTGTTAACAAATGTGTGTAAATGGCATGTAGTTCTAAGTGCTTTGAGTGAATGATTGGACTATAAAAGCGCTGGATAAATGCATCACCAATTATCATCTGTTACGTCCTGTGAATGTAGCTGGATAAAAAGAAAGAAAGCAAACAGGAAATATTTTAGACCAATCACTTTATATCAGGTGTTAAAGGGATAGTTCACTTTCGATGAAAAATTTAAATTCACCATTATCATCATTATCTACTCACCACTATGCCCATGGAGGGGTGGGTGAAGTGGAGTCTCAGGGGTAAACAGCGCTGCAGCCGAATCCAATATATGTTAACGTCAATTCAGGGGTAATAAAACAGAAAAAAAAAAACATGCCTCCCTACTGCATGTGTGGTGTCATCCAAGTGTCAGCAAACCTGTCATTCATATTGTATTCAAAAACGGCAAAACACTGCTGAATGCCATAATATCTTTACATCCAGTGTTGGCCCAGATTCAACACGGTAAAAATGTGCTTAGGAAACTGCAGAATATACTTTCAATTGCATTCATTGCTTGATCCTAATTACCTGGCCAGTTTACCATTTCTTTGAACGGTGCTGTGTGCTTGTTAACTTTGCTTCCACTCTTTACTGTGTGTCTCAAAATATGTGCTCTCTAATTGGACGCGTCTTTTGAGTCGGGATCTCTGTGCTTGATGCTCTCTCTGCATCCAAAACAATCTCCTGCACTCCTGTGCATGTGACTAAACACATACACCTACATCTTTATTTAGCTGTAGCAGCGACCCCTAAGCTGATTGGCTATGGAATGATTTAATGGAACCTAAATATTCGATTGGTGTGATATGACGATGGCATTTGGTTAATGTGAGCTATATAAGGCGTGGACGCGGACAGCAAACTTAAAGACTACTATTTTTCCAAAGATCCACTTTTCATGATGGCTCTTTCTTAGATGTTAAGCTGTGGTGATTTAAAGACTACCTCTCACACCTTCCACCGGCAGTGTCAGAGCCACATATTTAATCTATTTTAACTGCTTGGGACTGTGTGATGACCCTGAATATGATCTAATGCTTAGGAGAGTATTTTTAAAACGCATTTTACTCGTCCAATAAAAGAAACATGAATCTTTTAACCTATACTTATACCGTGACTTTACTTCTGTTTGCTGCTGATAAAGTGAGAATTTAACATAACATTATATGCAAACATAGAACAAAACAGGGCCAGCAAAGCGGGGTCTGACCCGACTTGAAAATAGTCAGTCAATAAACGTACAGTATGTAAAACCAACTTATCTGTGAACTGTATCAAACACTTATTTGCTTTTACCTGGATTTGATTCGTCTCTGTTGTTATTGCCTCTTGTAGTTATCTATTGGATAGCTTTAAGTTTTCCTTAATTGCAAGACAACATTGATGATAGTGTTCCTTTCAATTTTAACACCGGTGGTTAAGCTATTTTAGATTAACATGTGTTGTAAAAGATGTTTGATGGAAAGTTGTGAGGCACAACACCAACAGCTATAAAAGTAATGTTGAGAGCAAGAGAGAAATCCAGGGGACGTCAAAATAAAGCCACGGTCATTAATGGGTGGGACGCCGTCAATTATCAATTTATTACTGATAATTATTAATGTTAAAACGTTTCTATTTTATTTGTCAGCACTTTTAAATCCTTTGAGGCAGCGGTTTAGCAGACTAATTGCATGCACTGTAAATTAGTGTCAGCCACTTATTGCAAGTTGAATCAGTGAGGAAGTGAACACACACACTGAAATTAAGGGAAAAAAAGGAAACTCAAGCTACACTTTGTAAATGTTTATCTTTTTAAAAAGCAATTTGTATCAGATTTAAATTTGTTATTTAATTACTTATTTAATTTAAAGTCCTGCATTTCAACAACCCCCTTGAAAGATGCTCTGGACATCTGCTTGAGAACATCTTGTCAACTGGACCTTTTAATCGTACAAATTTAACCCCTGCAAAAGAGTGACAGACTTTGCTTTGGATTGGGGAGTATCTCAAGAATCTAATCATGAGGCTGAGTTACTGTATTTATGTGGACCATAAAGTCTGACATGCTAAAGTTTTGTCAGTTTGAATGAACCTATGGTAGAGGTAGCCCCGCTTGCCCTTTATTCGTGGTGAATCCGAAAGCGCTTGCAAGTCCCAGGCTTCAGAGAGTGAACTATGTTTAAAGTGGAGTCATCTCATCGAGAAAATCATGACCGGTTGTTTTCCTGCATTGGTGCTAGGCCAGTTTAACAGTGGTTATGTTAGTGCCAGTGAAAAATAACCTCTCTGAGCTGGTGGCCTTGGGTGAAGGGCCCAATAAACTCAGCAGCAGACTTGCTTCATGTCCAGAGGACGTCCGAGCATACGGAAGGAGTCCATCCTTCTGTGATCAGAGAGAACACGGCGCTTCTTCACATGCCAGAAGATATGGTTTTGCAGGATGACAGCACCGTTTTCCTTCCTTTTTCTCTTTTAAGAACAATAGCCTACCTCTGGGGTAGTATATTACAGTGCACACATGGCCTCGGGGCTTGCTTTATACCGACACTCCTTTCAGAATTCTGTTAATCTTTGAAGGGTTGCTGCGGAGTAGTGAGGCCAGGTTGATATTTCTACTTCACCCCAGATTGGTTTAAATGATTTAACCTGCTTTTCCGGATACAAAGTGTTTGTTTTAGATTGTTTGAATTCCTGAATTCCTTACAAAAGCAGTCCAAATGTGCTAAATTTGTGAGATGTGGAAAGTGAATAAGTAGAATAATTAGTAATTAGAATATCCATTTACTAACTAACCTTTCGAAACACTGATCTCTATTGGGGCACAGTGGCCCATCATTAGTGGCCATATTTTCCACATAAATAACATAAATCATACAGTAAACACCTGTGTTGCTGTATTTAATTATGCATTAAATAGACTTTGATGAAACACTTTATTTGAACATATTAATATAATACCTTTACAGTGTCAATTCTTCTTTTTCTCATCATATTAAAAATGTAGTGTGACATTAATAGCATTGAGGCATTTAAAGAATACTGCTGAAATACTGCAAAGAAAGTTTTAAGGAAGCTTCATGATGCACAAGATTAAAGAGTTGAAGTGGATCTAACTGCCTTTATATGACTGCATGGATTTAATGACATGGATAAGTAGCTTGTCACTAAGTGTAAAGTAGTTGTGGACAACAGTCAGGAGTCAGAATGCCTTAACAACATTTGAGCACTTTATGCTGAAAGTTATATATAACATCAAGAAATACTGTGATTACAGACGACCTTCTCCCTCTTGTAAGAGAGTGCTGTAATACTGATAACCCGGTAGACAATAATCTGTATAATCTGTGAAGTAACCACCACCTGACACACATGTCTCTGCACTATATCATTTAAGATGCATTAGGCCAAAGTCAGACTAAAAAAAAATTGTTTACTGGTCTGGCATGGTTTATTAGAGCATATTTGTGTGGGATGGAGGGTAAAGATTGACTATCTTAATGGGTCGGACGGGTGTTGGTAATAACCCCGACACACACATCACCACAGCCCGTTAGCGTTTGCATCCTAATAACTATCAGACAGCAAAGCTTCAGCGTCTTTCCATGATCATTATGGGAAAGCTTTGCTTCCCCAAGCTCCTTATTAGCGCTACCTATGCATACTGCTGTCAATAGTGTGTGTCATAGAGAAAGACAGTGTTTGTGGGTTTGAAAGTGAACTTATTAATATATTTTTGCCTGCGAAGCTTAGACAGCCATTAACCAGTAATGTATGTCAAGTCCATCAAGGCAATGCAGCTTAATGAATACACTGATCCACTTGATGATAAATAATATGAATAACCTATAAACCTCATTATCAATTTGTGTCAAAATCACCTCGACTATCTTTTTGTAGTTTGAGACATCGTCAATAAGCCCATTATGTAAACTAGTAGATAAAAAGATCCAAGTGTGATATTATTATGGTATATGGAAGCAGATGGGGGTCAGCTCCAGCAGGGTGTCCTTAGGACTTCAGGAGGCAGAACACAGCTCCAGTGGGCCCTGGCCCATTTAACCCCTGGATACATTTGAAGAATAGCGTAAGAAAAGGGAGAGAGGATGGTAAAAGCAGCAGAGAGAATCTGTGAAGAGAAGCAGCAACACAGAGATAAAGAGGCAGAATGGGAAATAATGTTTAGGAATTTATCTTCATTTATCTTTTCACTTATTCAAGGCGGGTTGTTATTCCCTGTTTGCATGCACTGCTTTGAAAGGCACTCCAGCACAAGTTTTGAATTATTCTCTCACTTCATTATAGTACATGCTGTCTGGGTAACATTTTTTAGCAGACACCAGTTCGTTCCTATACAATGCAACTGCTGAAGAGCTTAGCATTTAAGCCATGGAAGCCAGGTTCATGATCCCAAAGGAAAATACTTAGGTAAGAAGTGTCGCTCTGTTTCAGTGAGTGTCACTGTCGCAACTCTCAGCACTGTGATGCAAATGAAATAAAAAAAGGTTAAGCAGTTAAAACTGTGATAACTTCAGTTGTTTGCCTCCAGGCAGAAATAAATATAGATTCTGTTATGTACAACTCACACTCATCTACTCACTGTCGCACACAGGATTTGTAAAGTTAAATTTAAGCAGGGCATGCTATTTAAAGACTAGACATAGGACGATTACTTGTCAGTGACATCTTGAGGGACAATTGAACAGATGCACTGAACGTCACGTACTGATTTCTTAGCCCTCTATCATCTAAAAACTTAAAATGCTGTAGTGTAGACACATGATGTTCTCGGCATTTGGCTGGCAAATGAAACCTCACGTTGAACTCGGTAAAGCCTAAGCAGCTTATTAGTAATGCATATGATTTTTTTATCTGGCACTGACTGAAGAATCATGTCGAGATCAGGAGCCACATCAAGCATCCGAATGGGGGAGAAAATGACTTTGACTGGATTTCTTGTCCCAAAGGACTGATTTGAGGTTTTATAAAACTGCAGATCTCCCAGACAACAATCTATAGAATTTACTGAGAAATGTGTGAAAAACAAACAAGAACAAAACAACCAGTGAGCAGCAGTTTTACAGATGGAAACGCCTTGTTGATGACAGAGCTCAGGGGGGAAATTACTGGCCTGGTTGGAACAGACAGAAAGGCTGTGGTAACTCAGATAACCTCCTTTAACAACTGTGGTTAGCAGAAAAGTATCTCAGAATGAACAACACTTGAGGCTCTACTCTTGTCAGCCAAGAAGACTAAAATTAAAGGCTAAGGTGTAGTTTAAGATATAGGCTTGAACCAAATTCTTTCAAACTCTGAAGCTTCGACTATAGCCATAATAAGTCAAAATCAGTATTCAAACCCTCAATTTAAAGATACATGTATAAACATTACCACTAATATCCCAATTACCCATTCACCCATGCATCAACGCTACTAGTTATGTTATTAAAAGTCATTCTCCGACCAGGGGCATTTTTTAATTTTATTCATAGTTATGGTCATGACAGGCTGGCAAGTTTCAATAAAGCTTTACACTAGTGAAATAACAAGATGAGGGAAAGGAACAAAAAACTTCTACACTTATTTAGATGACTCCCAAGGAGTCAGGTGCCACATATGATTACTGATACTGCCATATCATAAATCAACAGGTTTTGTAATAACCTGAAAACTCTGAGTTATAATGTATCTTTCATGCAACTTCTGATACGTTCCTTTCTTTCAAGGGATAGGATTGTCGTCTGTTTTTTGTCTACATCTCTTTACACCATTTTATGGATTCCATGCCATGAATAATTGAGGCCCACTCCAGTATTAACTTCATGTTCCCATTAAACTGCTTGGTAAATATATGATCACCATTCTTCACTAGAACAGCTTTTTACTTTGTTTTTCATTTAAGTCTAACCAGATTACAGGAAAGCAATGCAAACAGTGAAAACCCAAAGACAGGTGGTCATTGTCTCTTAGTGAACCTCGAGTGTGGGATGTCAGGGTTATTTGTCTCTTGTACATTTCAAGAGCATGTGGTATTAGCAGCTCACTGTTTCTGCCCATTTAGCTTTTTAGGTGGAATCCAACAGTAATATGACCTTAATTAGAGATTCAGGTAGATTCCATTGTTTTCTCACTGTTGTGGAAAATAGGCAGAAAGTCCTTCCAGCAGTTGGACCTTCACCTCTGTATGAGAGGATGAATAGAGAGACAGGGTAGAGGTTTCTGCACAGTGTCTTGGGGGTTTGGTTATTGCAAAATCATTTCACTGTGTATATACCACTGGCTCAGTATTGATAAATGTGTTACAGTTATGGTCACATTAAAAGGAGCATTTGATCTGTTGTTTGGTCAGTAACTGCCCTGTGAAATTAAGAATTAAACATTTAGTAAGTCATGCAAAGTAAAGGTTTTTGAAGAACTTCATTGATTCCTAACATTATATCTCTCTTGATGTTGCCTCGCTACCTGCTGCTATCTTTAAAGCTACAGTCTCAAAGAGTTTATCATAAGTAACACATCTGTTACTTCATGTCTGCTGCTGAATGAGGTTAACAGATTGGGGATTGATGGAAGAATTACATTATTTACAAAGAGGGTGTCTGTGGTGACATTCACAGAATCAAAATGCTGCTAATGCAAACCAGACATTTCCTACTGCAGCAGCTTCAAGTTCTGTATTTTGTCAGTATGCTGACTTAATTTGAATTGAAAAATCTAGGTGACAGAACTATTTGAATGCTAGCATGCACATACCAGGACCCTGGGATAAGCCACCTCATTGACAAATTAGCCTACATCAATTTAATGACACATTTGATGTTTCTCCTCTGGCTTGCCAAACGGTCTGTTGATTATACTGTGGAGGATATCTCACTTTCCATAAAGTGAGATATCCTCCTCTATAATAAGGAACTAAAATAGGACTCAACAAATACAGAGAGTGGGGAACGAGGGAAACAACATTAAAAATCTCATAACATTTTAATGAGATAACACCAGAAGTAGGAGGAGAAAAAAATATATAAACGCAAAATAAGACATAAATAGAAAAGGAAGGGTGTAATAAAAATAAGATACTAATAGATAGGAGATGTATTGAAGTTAGTAATACTTGAAATGCAAAGTAGGATATCGAAAGGTAAATATCTCACCAAATATTGAATGAAAGGATATACCAAGTAATAAAACAAAGGAATGTGTATGGGTGGATAAATAAATAAAGTCAAAGCCAAAGTGAATAGACAGGTCTTAAGTTTGCTTTTGAAAGATCAGATCAGTTCCCGAGACAAGACTATTAAAAGCTTTATAAACCAATAGGAAGACCCTAGGATCAGTTGAAGTGGACAGGTGGCCAGTGCACCGACTGTCAAGTTGAATATGTGCTTGCTTGCTGGTCAAAGTCAACACATGTACAAATTAGTTTAAAAGCAATTGTAGCTGAGATATATTCTACTCATGGAAACCAGGTATTCTGCTGCCAGAGGCACGTTGTCCCCTCCTGGTTACAGATGATTCAAAATATTTGAAATTTAATCTAGCAGATAAAGAATTTCAGCATTTATACAATCCATTATGGAAATAAAAGTCTGCTGCCTAATGTGGTTGAGTGGACTTCGCTGAATAAAATAAAACGGTAACTTAACGTCTCTTATATTCAAGTCAGGCTCTCTCGTAACTGCTGTGTTTTTGAAGATAAAAGTGCATCGCCACAAATCCACATATTAAATCAAAGCTCTGTCCGTTATTTACCCATTTGTGTGTTGGATTGCATTATCGAAGCTCTCAAAAGAACGGTTATGTTTTTTCAGGGTATATTGAGTAATAGGGCCACTTTAAGGGGAAATAAATCAGATATTTTGAGAGTAAAGTCATAATATGATGAATATGGGATCATTTTATTAAGTTATACCGCTGTATAAATTATATAAATAATGTTATACCTTATCTTTTGGCTCTTTAGCACCAAGTATCAGGACGTCAAATAGATTGTGCAATAGCAAACTGGGTTTATTCAGAAGAATGAACCACACAACCTCTATTGTGGAGGAGGAAATGTTTGTTCGATTTTTCCCCTTTCAATAATCTATCTTCCTTCTCAATTCTGACATTATTTGTGTAATATTTTGACATTATTCACAAAATCGTACCCCGTCATACTAACTGAGTTAGTTGTTCTGGATCAGATTTTTTATCTCAGGGTTTATCAACTTAGGGTGAGAGTTTGTTAAACCTTCCTTTTGGAACTGGATCCAGAGCCTTTTCTGCTCTGAAAAATGACCTGTACCTTTCATGTGAAGAGGGCTCTATAACATCAATGATCCTCCCATAATTTTAAATCATGATTTTAAAGTTGAACAATCAAATATGCTTGAGAGCGAGCCAGTAACTGTGTTTTCAAACTAGCAGATAAAAAGACACATGAGTGGAACAACTTATATCATAACTGTTGTTGGTAGGCTACAGGAAAGTAATCTGACCTGCATTTTTTTTTAACTATCTACGTCTCTGGATAACTTTAAAATCTAGAATGGCACTAAGCATAATGCATATCTTCACCAAGGCCCCATATTCCACTAAATTGAATCAAGCAGCACCAGATTTCACACACTTATTGAAATCAGTCCTCCAAATGTGCCAGATTTTTATCTTTCATCATGATTCATGAAATATCAGTGACAAGGTCAAAATTGTATAGCTTCTTTCCTGATCCATACCATGTCCTTCCAACAGATGTTGTGGTAAACCATCCAGTAGTTGTTACCTTATTTTCTTACAACACAATCCAATAAACAAATGGACAGGGTGAAGATATAACCTCTTTGACTGAGGTAAAAATGTTTGACCCTGGTATGCAGCCAATATGTGGATAACTTTCTGTTTCCTGGTCTTGAAAAGTCTGCCCTTTACACGGCCTTGAATAGTTCATTTTTTTACCTTTTGCATGCACACACGTGTGTAAGTGTCATGTTTCTCACCTTCATGGGCAAGAAGGGTTGACAGCTCAGTGTTGCTGAAAGGGTTTTGGAGAGTGTGCTAAGAGATGGACAGTAAATCGACAGCAGCCAGGGGTCACTGCTTCTTGGCTGTGAGACTGAATTACCAAAATCTAACAGTGTGTGTGTGTGTTGTGCAGCTTGACTTTTTCACTGATGCCTTTGTGGTCACAACAAGTCACATGCATTGTTGGGTGTAATGATGGGTATCATATACAATAAAGATGGTGTGGAAGATGTAACTGGGCAAAAAAAGAAGCCAAATCATTTCCTTAGGTGCCACTACACCGCAGCAGCTTTCACATCAAAATTCATGAACAACTGAGAACCAAGCTGTTATTGGCATTCAGCTTATATTCATATACAGCTGCCATAACATGCTATCACACAGGAGCATGCATCTCGCTTATATTTTTGTTTCTGTTGTGGTCTGGAAGAAGTTGCAAGAGTTGTGTTTGGCCAACTATCTGTTCACCTGCTCCGTTCCCCCGTCTTTGCTTCTTGTCTCACAAACACTCACTTTACCTACTTGCCTGTGTCACTGGCTACCCTCGTGATTTTCAAGCAGGTTTGTCGATATCAGAGCGAGCACGGCAGCTGATACCATTTGGGAGTCGGAGAAATCCTTGTCAATATCCAGGATATTAACAAACAAGACCTGAGAGACGGAAGCGTATTGATTGTGTTCATTCCTCTGGCATGTTCTCGGCTTCGGCCTCCCTCCTCCACTTTGAGCATTTAAGCTCTGTCTCAGCTCGTGTGCCTGGACTGTAGTTTGAGCCCAAGGCCGGCGCTGCAAGGCAAAGTGCCCTGCGCTCCATCTGCTCTGGCTGGCGTTCCCGCTCTGCTCCATGTGTTGGGATTGAAGAGGCTTCTTTTCACCTTGGACATGTAGTGGTAGCCATTTCGCCAATATGGATGACAGCCTGTCCTGCATGGGCCACTTTGTTCATGGCTGGCAGTGACATACGGGATCTCTAACCAGCAGCTCATTGGCCTGTGGTGGAAATCCCCTCTCCCTGACTGTGTTCATTTGAGTGTGCTCATGCACTTTTTATCAAGCATGTCTTTAAGTAAAACTGTCAAGAACACAGAGAGATTTAACTCTTTAACCTTTAGCTGATATTTGTCATAGTAGCAACATTCATATAATCCCTCCCCTTTTAGAAATTTGTATTTAAAGTAAAAGCACAACATTGTTTGTGGCTGCAGTGGTTTATATTGAGCTGAATTACAAAGCTTTTAGTTTGTTGTTTATAAGTTGTGGGTGTGAAAATTATGTCGGTCCACCCACGTGAACATTTTTTGAAACATATTGACTAAGAAATCTTTATTTTAGATAAACCAAGTTTTCTAACCCCACTCTGCACCATAGACTCAACACACAACATAACAAATAAAGAACTGTTTAAGGAGGACTCAGTAATGATGAGGAATAAATCTGAAGTAACTCTGGAGTATTAAAAGAGGCCAATAGAACAAAAGGTTCCAAACAGGCAGGTTAAGAATGATCACTGTACAAGTCTCTTAAGTGGTCATTAACCAATCGTAAGCTTCCCCCCTATCACACATTGCAAATAAGCTGTCATTTTAGGAAAGAGAAATACAGAAAAATACATAAGACATTTCCTGGAATGGGAAGGCACATAGGCCCAAGACAGCTGTTTTGGCATTTTAAAATGCAGCAGGTGCAGATATTGCACTGTGTGTGTGAGTGTGCGTGTGCGTGTGCGTGTGTGCTGCGTGTGTGCTGCTCAACTTCCCTGAAAGAAAGTTATACATTTCACAAGTTAGTTGGAAGTGCCCTCCATCAAGAATTGATCTTCACAACCACTGCATACTTACTTTAATACTTTCTTTAACACCTGCCAGCTGATGTAGCAGCTCCAATTTTTAATTAGGAGTCTTTCCTGACAGCGTGGATCAATGATATGAAAAGTTATGGATGTTTTTTGAAAACACTTGTTTTTTTACTGAATCATCGGTAGGACATTGGAACGAATGCCAAATGGGGTTTAAGCCGGGTTAGTTGCTTCTCTTTTATTAAACTGTGGGTTGTTGTATTGGGTGATCCTTTAAATGTCTTTAGAACCCCCGGCCTCCGCTCCCACCCTCTCCTGTTCATGCTCCTCTTGCTCTGTCGCTGTCTGTCACCCTCTTTGTGTCTCTGACAGTAACTGTGCACGATGTAAAGTCTACCTGAAGCATCGCAGATGTGCCATGTCATTGTCAACGGACGTGACATGAGACGCAATCTCTACCCAGTGATGTTGCACCTATTAACTGTGTAGTAGAAGTTACTACATACTGGTGCCACTAAACTGTTGAATTCTTATAATTGGTTTCCCTTACCTTGATTTTATTTTGTATTATTAATATTCCTCCTGGCAAGGCTGCTTTAACCTAAAAAAGAAGATCATAATATTATCCAGTGTTTTTAACAGTCCCAAAAACATGGTAATTGCAGTGAGGGAAAATCGTTTGTAGGGAACCACACAATGCAGTCTTTTTTTTTAATGAGACCTTGGAGGAGTTGTTTGCAGTGTCAAGAAAAGTGGACTGTCAAGAAGTTTGCTCAGAGAGTCAGCTTTAGATTGTTTTAAACTTGAATTAATAAAATAGGAATTCTGCCTTCTGAACATTCCAGGCTCCTCCACTGTCCCAATTAGCAGCTCAGTTTTGCACAGTTTTTGAATAGCACCCGTCGTCATGCTAATTCCAGCCTGACATCTTTTATTCTCTTCTCCCTGCTGTTAAATCTCATTTTGTTGCGAGCAGGTATACTCAAGTGACATTCTGCTCCTCTCGTTGAACTGATCCATCTTCTCTTTTTTTCTCTCTCTCTCTTTGTCCTCTCACAGGTGACTCATCTCAAGCCGGTAAGTCGTCCTCATTTTATACTTTTCTGCCACTTTCGCATGTTCTTTTATATGCGCTCACCCTGTTGCCATAGTGACAGACTGGTTCCGTCACCTCTTCATATACAGCTGGGATATTTGTGAACATTTACATGCACACAAACAAACACCAATTATCTATTTTATCTTCAGTTGGTGCGCTAAATGAACAAGGAAACTTTCCTCTGACAAACTGCTGAATAGAAACCGCTTCTGAACTCTGAGCACTTTTCCTCTGTCTGCCTCCTATCCTGTTCTTTTACATTTTTTATGCATTGCAGCTATTTGATATTGCCTACTACATTACCTTCCATTTGTTTGTATTGTATATTAAAGAGGGGATTTCTAACTGCTTATTGCGAGAAGACAAAACCCTTAGCCCCCGTTTTGCTCGGTCTCATAAAATGCACTGCTTTCCAATGTAAATGCAAATTCGAAAGGTTTCAGTGAATGACTAACCGGTTTGAGAGCACAGGGACAATTCTGGGTGAATGACATTGTGCTGTGCGATGCTGTTATGCTGCACTGCCTGCTTTATCAGGACCCAGGATTCAATGAGTTATTCCTCTGTCATTTTCAAGTTCATGAAGTTTGTGAAAGTGACTCATGTAGCAGCTCAGATGCAATGACTCAGACTTGGAGGTATGGATGCCAGTAAAAAAGACAGTCGTTATATTTGCCCCATTATATGCTCATGTGCCTGAAGTGGATTCTGATTATCAGACTTTCAACTAGTGCGCCTTGTGATTGTGTGATTCCCATTTCTAAATGGGACGCGTAATAGCAATGCTGACGTACAATGAATATATTCACGCCTATTAACGGCTGACTTTCTTTTAGCTAGCTCTACCCCATTGCACTAAGTTTCAAAATGACTTCCCCATTCATATAACTTATGAGCAAGAAATCCAGTTATGGGCAAATTCTATTTCATCCTCCGTGTTGTTTTGTACCAGGCCTGAAGTGCTCTGGACCATTTAAGTACTTATTAAAACACGAGCAGAGGCTTTATCTGTAAATATGCTGACATGTCACAGTGTGCTAGCTTTCAATCAGCATGTCATTTTGAATCAGCAAGGGTGGGAGACTCGAGCGAGGGGAAGGACGGAGAGATGGACGGACTAATGGGACGTATCAACACCTCACACAAGCAGTAGAAACCCATGAGATGGGTAGAGTTTAAAAACTCTCGCTCGCAGCACTTTGCAGCAGCCAACTCCTGCTTTAGAAATGTGTCAGTGTTATCGCTCGCCTCCTAATAATTGGCTTTGTCTCGCTGCAGTACCCTCTATGCATTATGAATGTGCGGTGGTAATCTACAGCACAGCAGAATGTGTAGCATGGAATGAGAAAACTTCTTTTTTTTATTCTCACACAAGTGATAAAGAGGGCGTGATAAAGATGTTTTCAATCAATCCACTGGTGTACGTTTTCCCCCGAGAGTTTTGTGCTGTGATAATTCAAGCATGTCTCCTGTTCCTTTCTACGGAAAATATTTTTGTCTCAGCGTCTGCGTGTGTGTGTGTTGTGTGTTTGCTTGTCAAGCTTTGTCCAGTGAGTGTGTGGTCCAGGGTTCTGATGTCGCTTGAATACTAATGTGGCATTTTGTCTGTTTACTGCAACTCGGACACTCGGTAGGATTGAGGGTTGCTTTGGGTTCGCGTTCAGCCCCGGGGTGCAGGGGAGAGTAGGGACACACACTCAGATACCACACCCATGTCTTACTACCCTGCAAGAATCAAGATCCAGAAAGGGTGAAGGGGTGAAAAAAAACTAATTAAATTTTCATCTGGGAGGCCAGTGCAAATTGAGTTTCATCTTCATTAAGACCACCGGCTAAAGAAGAGGGAGATAATTCGGTTTTGCTTTTCAGATACAAGCTGTTTCTGTGTCAGTCTGCAAATTCAACATGGTTCTGCCATGTGTGCACTTATGCGCATGCACATTTCATAGGCCTTTGAGCGGTTTCTGAGCAGCTCGTACTTTATTTTAATGTGGGGCATATAGTGAAGCGTCGCATATTGAGCAGAAAGAAGTTAATGAATGTTCTTTCCTAAGAAACAGTTAGATGGCAAAGAGTATACTAGCTTGTGGGTGGATTAAATATAGTATTTTTGTTTTAAATAAAAGTGTGGATAAAGACTAGCAAAACACTCTTTCATTAGATTATTATTAGACTGTACCACACTTTACTATATGGTAGTGAGTAACAGCCTGTGATCATTGTCCAATCTCCTTCATTGGTTTAAATATAATGCTGTGTTTAGCTCTCATAAATTTTGGAAAATCGGATCAGCTGAGTGAATTACTGCCAGTTCTCACTCGAGCACTCCTGCACACACACTCACACACACACACACACACACACACACACACACACACACACACACACACACACACACACACACACACACACACACACACACACACACACACACACACACACACACACACACACACACATATATTTCTACTTCTATCTTAGTGAGGACACTCATCTGCATAATGCATTCCCTAGCCCCTTACCCTAACCATTCAAACTAAATGCCTTACCCTAATCCTAACCCCTTACCTAATTCTAACCATAAAACCAAGTCTTAACCCTCAAACAGCCCTTTGACGATGTGAGGACTGGCCCAAATGTAGTACAGGGACACACACACACTCATCCTTCCCCAGAGCCTTTGTCAAAATTCAATAGATGCTACGCAAATCCACATTGGAAATAATGGCACATCCAGCTCTGTACTAGTCAGAGAGTTTGACAGTCGTTGTTGCAGGAAGTTAATATTGCTGTTTTTCAAAATTGTCAAGTTTCTTTTTTTTTCCACCGCCGAGCTTAAGAGGTAGGTATTGGCACAGGTAATTGGCGTCCATCAGATGTAAAGGCTGACAGGCGGACTAAAGGTAGAGATCCTTATCCTACTGCTGAATTTCATTCAGACTCCAAAAAACAGCATTACCAGAGGCAGAGACATCTTTCCCTGTACATCTCCCTGTCTGTCTCTGTCTCTCTCAAGCCTTGTACTCCTCAGCTCAGATGATTTGCATCTCTCTTTCCCTTTTTTCTCTGCCTCCCTCCCTCGAATGCCAACACCAGGCGAGTTTGAGCCAGCAGAATCCTCTTCAAGCTGATGCTGCAAACGGATTGGCCTGCTCACCATACATGCTCGCACCAATGCTCAGCGAACCGCACAGTTCCAGTTTGGATGAGAAAATAAGGGATTCCGGCTCTGTGCTGGAGTAGAGATTGATTTTTAGTGGAACATATTGTTTTTCTCCACGTTCCATGTTTAATAGTCATGCAAACCCCCTCAAAACTTGCCAATTGCCAAAGTTATTATTTTAATTCTGCTGTAGTTTTTGTAAAACTCCCAAACTGGTGAGAAAAAATATGTGAAGCTTTTGGAATGACCTAGTTTTCTGTGGGCATTGTTCATGATATGAGGTGATCTTCACTTGAGTCCTGAATAGACAAAGACAACTGGTCATTGTTTCTCACAGACCTGCTGCAGCTCAGCCGTACTCTAAAGGCCCTTTCAGGTCGGATGTGACTCCAGCACAGTTGAGATCGGAAATCCATTCGTCAAGATGCTTCCTTGTTTCTGTCTCAACTTGCCTGAATGCTAATCCAGCCTGACCCAAACCGGACAGGCATTCTTATTTGGATTACCTAGTCCATGACATGATTGCTCCTTTTTCCCGATTGCAGAAGCGACTAAATAATCAGCCAAAGTGACATACCCAACTCAAATATCTCCTTAAAATCTTTCACAGAGCCAAGCTCATTTGGTATATTCACACTCTAATGTGAGTCAGAGCTCCCTGAATTATATGATTTCCAGTCAAGTACGTGAGTCATGTGTGTTTTTAACTGTTGGCTTGTAGGTAGTGAGGATATGGCAACAATGAAACAGAAGTTGTTTTGCTCTGAACCCAGTGGCCAGCATAGCACTGATCAAGGGCAGTGGAGTGCTGCTGACTTCTCTATCCGAAAGGGCCTTTATCTGTTGTGAACAGCTCTCTGAGCTAATCCCAGACCGTCTGCACTGGGTTAACATCTGGGCTTTGACTGGGCCACTCCAAAAGCTGGATTTTCTTAGTTTGAACTATGCAGTAGTAGACTTACTTCTACGTATAGGGTCATTGTTCTGCTGCATCACCCGATCTTCAGCTTGGACAAAGCCACTCCGACATTATCCTTTAAGATACCTTGATAAACTCAGGGACTCATTTCCCCCTCTATGATGGTGAGCTGTTGGTACCAGAGGCAGCACAGTCAGATCTTGTTCGTGGGTCTTCTAGGACTTCATTTTATGAGACATGTTTCACATAAGCAGAGGCTTCTTGTGAATTGCAAAGTCAATATGTTTTCTTTATAGGTTACAGCCGCCTTAATCCACACCCCCTGGTTTGTGGTCTCATTTATTGGACTCGAGATTTGCAAGCTCCTGACTCCAGTTAGCATTAACTAATTTACATTGTAGATGTATTTAATATAGACAAGAGCAATAAATGGTCTTTGTTTTATTAGTTATAGGTTGTTTGCCCACATAATGATCTGACCATGTTTTAGGACTACTTTGAAACAAATGTTGCAATTCCAAGTTTAAAAAAAAACAAACATTGAAACACTTCATATCGTTCATAATTTATTTATTCCTTTAATCACCTTGATCATTAAAGTGCTGCACAGTGAGGCAATGTTCTGTCTGATAGAAGCGACCTGGCTACTTAACTCAACGAGTCTTATACATGGGTCACACATGTAGACACAAAGACTGTTAACACTCTCTGTTATCCCTGGGAACGCAGCTGGCACTTAACTTATTTCTCCCTATCTGGTGATAAACAGCAAAGCCTCGAGAAGAGCACAACAACATGTCCAATCCACAATATAACAACCGAGCCCGTGGTCACATTTACATACTAAAGGAGGACGGTAATGAGATAGCTACCTGAGATAATTACTACTTAAGGCATCTGATTCTCACACCTTACCACAGGGAACCAGTTTAACTCACTGCAATTAAATGGCCACTCATTTGCTCCATTTGAGGCACCGTTTATGCCATTTTATGCTTCACTGTGTCTTAACACAACGGTGGCTTAAATAGCGGAAACTCCAAGCTGCAAATGCAGAAGGCTGCAAGGCTGTATAGATTTATAGATTGTAAAATGATAGACATACATGGAGGGGTTATAGTAGTGTAAACCGTCCAATCTGATTCAGTTAAAAATAACACTTGCTGTTATTTTGTGCCCATTACTCAATTTAAACATGCTCACTTTCCTCAGGCACTGATATGATCCTGATGAGATTTATTTGGGATTTTATATTGGTCAAATGTATTTTCTCCTTATCAAAATGTTATTATTAAGTACATGCTTTCTTCGAAAGTGCCAGTGGACACCATGTCTTGCTTATTCCCCACCCACATGTTTCCTGACAGGCTGTTTTGACAAGGATTTTATGTTGTTTGTTTTTTTGATCCACCTCCCTACTTTCAGATTTCGTTTCTATGCTTGTGTTGTTGCAACACAGAATGTGGATCAGGGAGTAAATACATGCAGAAATAGTTGTGTCTTTTAAGCTGTTCCCTCTGGCTCAAAGATGGCTTGGATGATAGGTTATATATTTAGGATTGGAAACAGTTGTTTCTGACAAGTCAGACTGGATGTGGAGCTAGGTGGAAGAAGAATTGCATGTTTGATCCTTTCTCCCAGCATATAAAACCACAACTGTCCGGCTGTATATTCAGTGTGACTTTGCTGTGGCTTAGAAATGGCATCATTAACACTGATGACAATAAATCCAGATTTTTAAAATGTTTATGTTGATGACACTGAGTCACCCAATTGCTCTGTTGATATTCTGCCTTTAGCAGACTGAAATCCTTTACGTGGCAATAACTCAAATTCGCTGCCGATATATTGCATCCTTGTCTTTTCCTCAAACAAATAAATTAAACTGTAATATCTTGACTGCTGAGAAATTGTGTTGGTTTGCTATGAGTGATGCTCTGTTAATGGTTTGTAATCGTTGAGCTTAGTGTATTCAGCTGAGCAGCGCAAGACTACACACCAGGGATAGCACTGCTAGATCTACATTGGTGCCAGCATGCGAAGATTAGCAGCGTCTGCTTCCATTAGCCTCAGAGTAATTGTTAAGACAGCGATGAACAGTCCATAGCTCTAATCCCCCAAATCAAAGACAAGTTGCACAGACCACCAACGCTCAGATTTGATTTCTCTCACTCAAGAAACGTGACTTAATCTTTCCATCTTGTTTAGAGATCAGAACACAGAGCCCACATCCTTCCCGTCAAAGGCTTTTCCAATTATCAGTTCCACAAATTCCCGGATGATAAGGGAAAAGGTGAAGATGTTGAGGTGAAGACAGAGGTGCTGTTTCCAAGCCCGCTTGGAGATTCCTTAACGTGCAGCAGCGTGTGACATACTGTGTGCTAAACCTGCATCCCATGGGAAAGCAAGTGTGGCAGTGTGAATACAAAGCCAGAGGAGATTCAAAAACGTGTCAAAGAGTTTGTTTAATGTTCGCACACACTCTTGGAAGACACTGACAGACTCACAAGGACAAAACACTAAAACTTAGACATCCACAGTGTATCTTTCCATCTCAACCTTACCTTGCAGCTAATCCCTGTTTTTTAAGAAATGTCTTATCTCTATTCATATTTCCTCCCCGCTGCTGATTCTCACAATGTCCTCTGGCGTTTGTTCGAACTCAAGGCTCATTACAATGCTCGGCAGGTTCATTGCAGATCTATTAGGTTGATTGGACTCCATGAGGGGGAAGAGGAAGAGCTAGTATGTGAGAGGGAAAAAAAAGGGGCCAGACTAATGTGGCTATAATATGGGAGCAGCAGGCGTGTTTACTAAGTATAGTGCCAGGCCGCCGCTGTAGATGAGCCTTGGTGCCCTGTAGCTCCGCAGCTTAGAGGGAGCGTCCATTAAAAGCCACAGCTTATTACCAACAGCTGGTGCCGGATACTGCCCAGGGACAATCGCATATATTATCACAGGCCATCACACACATACACATCAGTGCACTTTCACTCGTGTGACTTTAACAGACTACATTCGTTCCTTAATTTGATTACATTTGTTCCCCTTTTGATGTATTTGATGCTGTGAGTGAATATTATAGGACAGAGGACAGATTCACATTCTTTTTATTGAAGACACCATATTTTCAGTCAGTCTCCCCTATATTGTTGTGAATTTCCTGTTGATGACATTCAATATGGATTTGATGGTGGCTGTGGAGCTTCTTAGAACATGGCTTTTTTTTTCATAAAATGAAAAACATCTGATGGTTCTAAGTCAAAACAAGAAATGTTGTGGGATCAATTTTCTTAGGAGGAAAGATAGGAGGTACAAATTATACTCGTATTGATTTATTTCCACTATAACTCTGACAATACCTAATCCTCATTAGCATGCATGGTGTGAGACATCGGAAGGGCTGAGAGGCTCCCAACGGTGTGTCAGAAATGGTTTGAAACTCATTATAAAGTTCCATTTTACAACTAAATTTGACACATGTATGATGAATAATGTAAGTCTATTAGCTGAAAGTCCTTGCTTGCAACTATGTGTCGCCGATGAAAAATGTCCGAGGCAGGATCCAGCTACACTGCATTTGGTGAAATTGTCAATATCTAATCCTAAATGTAGTTTTTAGGCAGGCCTTATATTTGCTTAAAAATGTATGTGTGTGTGCTCATGATAGCTATCTTATGTATTCTTTGTCCATTTGTCTGGTTATGTTCATCCTCAGAAATCTGTGCTGCTGAGAGGAAACGTGTGTGTGTGTTTCGTGTGTGTGTGCTCTGAGACGCAGTGAGATCAGAGCTCATTCACGTGAAGCAGCTGGTCTGTGACTTTGTTGAAAAATAGTGGAAACAGTGAAAAAACAGAGTTTCTCTGGTCAGAGCTGAGAATAACTCTATATAAAACTTTATTAGCTGTGTTATCAAATATGTTAAGCGGCTCCAGACAAATTGTATTTGTTGGATGAGGGGGCAAAATGGCTCTTTTGATTGTAAAGGTTGCCGACCCCTGCTCTAGTCTCTCTCACACACAGTCACTGATACAAACACACACACAGATCACAACTTGTCTGTGTTGCCTCCGGGTCGAGACAGTGCGAGTGTGGGTCTGAGGAGGCGATGGCAAACAGCATCAGCAGCAGACAGTCCACTACTGCAGACTCTAATCGAGTGTGCACACACCTCTGAACTCTAGGCAGCAGCGCGGTGTTTGAGACACTAAGCCCTTATTAAGTCTGTGTCCAGAAGAGCATGCATTATATCACTTTTACTAAGCCTTATGTAAATAATTCGGATTTCTAAACACTGCCATTGGGAAAATGTGCTAGCACATGTCAGATTTCCACTCCCACAGCTACACATACATTGTCCTAGTATTTGATTTATATCCTTCAAAGTTAAATTAAAGACACAACAGCGAACAATTAAGGTAACTTTATAAACGGGTATAACTTGCATTGGCGTAATAAATATGGTAGTGCAGACTAAACAACAATAATAAAGCACATTTAAATGTCAAATATCCTCTTAAAATAATGTTCTATATTAAATTGCGCCTTTGTGTATATTTAAAGAATATTGCAGCAATGCCGACCGTTGAGATATTATCCTGACAGACACTGAGCTTCTGGCACATATAGCTGCTTCACAAACACACTGTTCTTGTTTTTCCATCTTGCATAACCTGAGCTCTAAGGCCAACATCACATTATATACTGCCACAGCGGAGATATGATCAGACCTGCGTTAATGTAACAAAATCCGATTACGTGCTTTTCCACTGCACAGGCAGAAATGAAAAGATTATTCCTGTCACCTCAGGGGGAAAAGGTGACAGACGGCTAGAAAGGCTGCATTATAGACAAAAAACTAAACATTTACTGCCCTGGGATTAAAACCGAGTCAACACTGAGACACAAATCAATTGGCCAGGTGGAGCGATGTCAAATAAGTGAAAATGAATGTCAACAAACCAGACTAAAGTGGAAACAGCTGACCATCTTTGCTTCTTTAGGCCAACAAAACAAGAATATATACATCTGACCTCATGCAATCTCACTTTTTATTAAATTATTACATAATTTCAGAAATAAAAAAACATTTCTGTACTCCCAACCCCTGAACGAGGCCTCAGGGCCCACGGATCCCATCATCCCGTACCGACTGTGTATCTGTTAGCGATAACTGCTCTGTGGTTCCCGGCCCCAGTCGGCAGCAGCCACCAGCCGGCCTGATCAATAGGGATCCCAATAGGAGGGATGAGGCCCATGAATCAACCTGTCTGGATATGACCCAACTCACATACACACAGCGGGACACATACAGTTGGCACAGAGCTAAAGCAAGCACGCACACACAAGTAGTTCTATTCAGGAACAAATGATCCATACATTGCTATGGAGACACACACATGCAAAGGATTACAATGTAAGTGATCTCAATTCATAAAGGACCCGTTACAATGTTTTACATGTTAGTTCTTTTAATTAGCTTTTTCTGCAATAAGGCTCGTTATAATCATCATCATGTGGGCGAGTCATCATGTGGGCGAGTCATCAAGGTCATGGTTATCCAAAGACATAGATAAACAGAATGATGGGCTGCCACTGCATGTATATGCATGTGTATAATGTAAACACTGGCGCAGTTTAAAGGGTTTCTTTCCATGGAACGTATTGTTTATCAAATCAAAGCCTCTTAAACTAAGATGAATGTATGCAGTTTTGCATTGTGGTGTTTTTGATCACTTATACGTTTCTCTGTTTGCATGCACGCAGCCCATTGATATGCAAGGTGTAGCAGCATTATGTTCATATAAACCATGTTCAAGGCTTCACTAACTGGCAGTGACAGTGTATGTGGCTGATGCAAATGGGCCAGAGCTTATACATTTCTTATAGATCTGTGTGTCGTTGGTATCACATTTCCATACGTGCTGGACTATATGTATATACATTCTGTAGGTAAGCAATTTACAAATTTGCACTTTTTACTTTGAGGTTAAGCTTTCTACACGTGTAAGTAATGCGAAGCCCATTTCTGTGACCTAATGAGAAAACAAAGAGGGTTTTTACAAAGTCTGTATTCCTCTATTGCAACAGCTAGGTGTATATTATATCCAATCTCATAAAGCAGCATAAATAAACTCCACAGTGCCAAGTACAAGGGCCAGGAGCCTCGTTGGTGGTGTGGCTGAGGCTGCCGCATCACTGCTCTGCTGTTTTATGGAGGACAAGCAAGCGGATGTCAATGGCTGGCACGGGATTTTATCGTAGCCTCTCCCTTCTTCATATACCTCTCTACATTTGCATTATAAGTAGCTACAGTTATATACTGGCTTTTGGGGAGAGACTGGTAAAAGATGTGGGCGTCTGTTTTAACATTCAAAGGACACAATGCAAGAATGTTCCAATCAAAAATGGGTTTCTGTGCCTGGAAAGTGGTCCAAAAGGGTTGTATTTAGTCTTTTGAGTATAGCCAGGTAGGTTCCAACTTCTTTGCCATTTTAAACCATGTGTGCTCACACTTTGGTGGAATGATACTACGTAGGCATATTAGGGAGATAGTAAGAGATAATGTTTCTCCGCATGAGAAACATCACTCTATTGACTTAGAACCAGGTTGGTCGACTGTTCAATTGCTTTCTGCTGCCAACATGAGCCTGACTACACCTCATTTGAAGTCCAACATGCCCAAAGCAGCTTAAATCGTCACGAGTGCATTTGCTCTTCAAACAACATGGGTGCTCGACGGGGAAATGAGAATCATGCTTGGCATCACTTTGCGGAGGGAGTAGAAAACTCTCTAAAGTCATGCATGCCTTTGCTGCTTTGTCGCACATTACTGCTTCAGCAGACACGGAGTACATTTTCATCCACATGAGGAATCTGCCCACCAGGAGAAATTGGTTTGAGGCTCGGAATTAATGTTGACATTCACTCCATTAGCTCATCTCTAACACACGTTTACATGCAGCTGTTCATTTCTTCCCTCCTGTGTACAGGAGTCTGAATCTCTAAATGTATTATCTGCTCAGCTCAGGGATTTAACTTCCAGACTTAGTTGTCATTATTTCAGGTTTAGGTTATATTTATATTATGTTAATGAAATCAAGTCATTCCATGTATTGAACTGATTTAGCAAAATAAAACACTGCAAGTAATTGCATCTCAAAATGGAGAACTTGTGTGAGAGAAGGGGAACTGCCTGCTCATCTCTTTGACCCGGTTAAGACCTGGTATTAACATGCATCCGGAGTAATAGGATCACAAGTGATCAGCACTAAGTACTACAATATCAACAATGAGTACCACATAAATGTGTTAAATCTAAGCACAAATTACGTATTTGTTTACTTGCATATTAAGCAAGTGACAAATGGTCACAGTACATTCAAGAAGCACTTTAATACCAGGTCTGAACTTTTTCACCTTCAGATAGGATCTCTCAGAAGAGATGTTACTATCAGGTTTGATGATCGCAGTAATGCAAAGGCAAAGATGACTGCTGGGTAACAAGTAGATTACATACTTGATGGTTCACTTTGTATGAGGACAATATTGTTCTCTCTGTATCATATCAAATGTAGCATTGCTTTCTTCATACATCTTGTTTTGCTAGTTCAGGACATAATGAACATGCTTCTTTTGAAATGATAATAACGAGAACTGCCCATCTACCCGAGAAGGTCAGGATGTCAGCACTGATCTCACAATAATGTTGTTGTCATGGAGATCTTCAGGGATAAACTCCTCCAGGGATGAATTATGTAAATGAACAATATCAGTGCATCCAACTCCTTCAGCTCTTCCTCCACCAAAGTAAAGTGTCTCGTGGGCTGGTACTTAGGGGTGATGAATGGCGGCTGGTAGACCTGGAGTGTTATCTGTGCTACTGAGGCCTGCAAACTAGGAGAATCCTGAGGTAGGACACAGCAAGACTATGCGGTTAAAGTTGATGTATTGCTACGCAGTCACAATAGGATTCATGTT
Organism: Limanda limanda; assembly: GCF_963576545.1. Taxonomy (NCBI): domain Eukaryota; kingdom Metazoa; phylum Chordata; class Actinopteri; order Pleuronectiformes; family Pleuronectidae; genus Limanda; species Limanda limanda. The sequence goes on from NC_083657.1 coordinate 14,424,453, forward strand.
GGAAGGGGCCTCAGTGAGCATTGTAAGACTTCAAGGACCAATAGCTGCAACAGAGTATGTGTCTATGGCAAAAGGGAGATACTATGGAATTACTGTTGGTATATGTGTGTATGTGCGCAATCTAAGAGTCCTCAGTTTCAAATGAAGCACTCGCACAAAATTTTGTGTGAGTGTAGTGCGAGGTTAAGGCGATTCCATTCCTCAGCAGAGATGATTGAGTTTTTACAAGACTGCCTGTGTGTGTGTGTGTGTGTGTGATTGATAGATGTGCTTGTTAAAAGAAGGCGTGCGGCTGTGAAACGACCGACCAATTAAATGCAATCTGTTCCAGAGGACAGATGACATCATAAAAAGTGCGTCATCCTGCCAGTGCAAATAGACGGACTACACCGGCGCGGCGGCTTTTAGTTTCTTTTTGCTCACTATGCTAAAAATAGGTCCTTGACAAAAACAGTCCTAATTATTCACCTGAATGTCTTCTGCTCTTCCTTCCATCTTCCTCTTCTGACCTGTGTGTGTGTGAGGGTGTGTTGCCCCGAGTCAGCTCTGTGCGTGTGTGCCTAGTGACTATGGAGATGACATAGAATATTCCTTGGAGCAGAATGGCGCAACATTGTCAATTTCTCTATGATTAAAACAAAAAGATTAAATGCATTGCATGTTCAACAGTAGAGATCGTGCTGTTTTTCAGACATGCCTCTCAGGAACCACTCGAAGTAGAACTATATATGAGTGAACACTGTAAATGAAAACATAATAAATAGCATTTATTTTACATTTGTAGACTGTAATTTATGTTACTTAGATCTTTCCCTCTCCTTAGCCATAGCAGATTCCTTCTCACTACTGCAAGTGACAGACGTGTACAGCATGTTGGGACATATGAAACCTGCCATCACAACATAATCCAAGACGTAACAGGAAGGCAACATCAGGGACAGACAGTGGTGTGACATATCTTCGTTTTCCGTGCAGCGTTTTTTACCGTCTCTGTCTTTCCTTTCCCTCCCATTTAACTGTGGAGCTTACATTCTGTTGCCTGAGAGTTAATTAAAGTAGACGAGACTGTTATGCAACACTTCTCCTCTTCTCAGCGTCATTGTGTCCCTCGTCCACTCTTTTTCCAAGGCTGTTGTGTCACTGCAGATGAGGTGGGCCATGCTTTCTTTGTATCAGCTTTTCTAAATCTCTCTCCTTTTTTCGTGAGATTCTACTTTTTTCCTGTATGTACTTTTCATTTCTCTTTAAGTGGGGGGGTAACCTTCCATGCTACACTTTCAAGTGTAGGAGGGTGCAGGGGACCATTCAATATCCAATCTTTGCCAGCTAGTGTGGCTTAACCTTATTTCATAAACATCGATTCAGGTGGAAGATTAGCGGTTTTATCAAGCACCGGAGCAAAGTCACACCTAAAATGTGGAATTTAAGTTAGCACCCCTGCAATTTGCCCTGCTGTTTTTTTTTTGTTGTTCTTTTTTCCAGCTATGATGGCTTCACAATGATTTGCAAGCAATTTCACAATACATACAGATATATAGATTGTGTTTTCTAAATGACAGATGGTGAAGCAGAAATGCAGTTTGAGGAAAGTATTCAGCTGTCTACCCTATTGAATATGCAGTGACGGTGTTGTCCATCCAATAAGCACACACTCGCACAAAAACACACACAAAAACGGCAAAAGTACGATGCTAACACCGGCACTCTCTGACTTCTCCTCCGTCTTATATGTTGCCCTTTTATTTCTTTCTTCCTGTTATTTTTAACTTTCATATGTTTTCCAATTAGCACTCGCTCCTGGAGAGGAAGACAGTTAAACACACACACGCACATTAAATATATTTAGAAAGCTTTATTTACCCTGAGCCGCATGGGAGAATGAGCCATACGGAGGAATGCATTTGCGGAAAAACACAGAGTCAAGATAATGAAACTCAAATATGCATGTGCTAGACAGCCTGCACTACACCAGTGATGGTTTAAGACATTGTCACCACCTGTGGTCTTTTCTTATCCACAGGTGTAAATCCTGTGCAGTCTGGCTTTTGCGGCACAAGATGTAGGAATCCATCTTATTTGTGGTGTGATGAATGCACACGTACTTATACATAATCCGCAGTTCAAAAGAAAGGCTCCAATGGCATATTTATCTCTATCGGTGGCAGTATGTGTTAGGATTCAGTCGGCGCTGGTGTGATTTTACGTACAGCTGGAATGCGCGAGTCTGTGCGTGTTGAATGATACAGGAGTTACTGCCTTGAATATACCCAACCCCATACTCCCCCCCCCCCGCCCCGGAGCACTCAGGAGCTTGAATTAAAGTGGATTTAAGGGAGGCGAAGGTTGGAGGAGAGCGAGGGTTTATAACTCTGATTGCCATGCCCACCACTCATAATGAGACGCATTACAGAGCTGATGTTGTAAGATTAGGGTGACTTTAGAGACATGAGCAGCCTTACAGATCAGAAGAGAGGCGGGAGGGAGCGGGGTGGGCGGGGGAGAGGCGAGAAAGAAAAGGGAGGGGGCGTGAAGGGAAAGTGAAAAGAGGGAGTAAATGGTGGATGGAGGGGGAAGGCCGGGACAGAAGTAGAGAGATCGGCAAAAAGAAAGATCGAGTAGGCCAGAAAAAAATGACTCCATTTCTCAGCAATGTTTCTATTTATGTCAAAGGGCTCAAAGATAAGAGAGACAGGCAAATAAAAGAGAGGAGGATAGAGGTATGCAGATGGTGGCTCTGGAGGAAGGAGGGACAAAAACAACAGACAAAGGAAATATGCATTCCTGTCAGCATGCGAGAACAGCAGAGACTCTCTGTTATTAAAGCATTGACAGCCTTTGACAGCGATATAGCTCAGTTTTTTGCTCCGGCCCCATCACCGCTTTGACTGGAATTCAGCACAGGCTCGGATGTCATATAGAGAGCTGACAGGTGTTTATGTCCTCTTTCTGTTAGAATTGCTAGTGATGAAAAAAAAAAAGTATTCTGTCCAATGCCCAGCATCCCACTTGTTTGATTTGATTGTGTAGTAAAGCTGATTTGCTGGGACGGCACGTTCCCCAGTCATGTCGGGGTTTATGATATGCACTCAGAATTTGTGTGGCTGCCAGCTGTTAGACAAAATGTGAAATGCAATATGCTGCAAAAGCCAAAAGCTGACCCAAATGACAACGTTTATAATCTACTAATGCATATTTCTACTCTGTTACCACAGTAAACGGGAGACAAAAACAATAACATTTTATATAGTTATTGACAACTTTTAGCTCACTTTTGGTATCTATGATACTTTACTCCTGCTGTGCTGTTTGCAACAAGTTTAAGGATCAAATCTAAAGAAAAACGTTTACATGGACACTAGTGTTTCAATATTAACCTAAGAGATTTGTCTGAAATAGATACTGCCACACAAGCATTATTTTTTTTTAGTTACATTATCTAGAGATGAAAGAATAAAAAAGAGTTGTAGCTTTTGCACTATTACAAATAACACACTCAAAAAGTTATATGTAGCATTGCACATTCAACTTATTCAGGGTGGGGTTCTTAAACTGGCCGACATTTTGACGTAGTGGATGTTATGACATGGGTCATGGCCTAACATGTAAACAGGAATATGAATGGAACATGTTATTAGTGATCTATAAGCACAAGCAAACATCTGAACCTAAATTACATTCTGAGTATTCATCGTACATGTAGTACTATGGGGGGCCATGCAGGATTCAGCATCTTGCCCAAGGACACTTCGGCATGGCATTCGAGCCGCCGACCTTCCGGTTGGAGGACAACCGCTCTACCACCTCAGCCACAGCCCCACAAATAATGTCTTATTCTGAACAAGATCAATAGTAGGAGTATTGATGTCGGTGTAAACGGGGCCTGTGATGGATTGCTGCTTTTTTAAAGGGGCTCTTCCATTTGAACATTTACACCAAACAAACATCTATAACCAATTTTTTTATTGTCATACTCCCTGGTATTTGTCCTTTCTGCTACAATTCACATTGTCCATTGTACTTTATGAAGTGTTTCAACTACAGAGTGAATACTCAAATACTACTTAAAGAATCTCAGTCATTGTAGAGGATGTTATGTCAAATAGTGTTACATAACTACTTTAACAGAGATAATGGGGATCTTAGATTGGAAAATCAAAACACAAGTGTATGCGTTGTATACAGTTTTGTCTTCATGTTGTAGTTCCACTTCGATTCTCATAAACTGTACATTTCATGAAGATGGTTACTGTTGACCGCATTTGTGCATCGTGTCTATAAGAATGCATTTTTTTCAAGGACACTGCTGTCCAAAGGGAAGCATTTGATAAAAGCCTGAGGGTGTAACCATGGACTGCTCTGATTCACAGGGACCTCTGTGACAAACCGTCTTTACTGTGTAACATGGTTTAATGGGTCCAAGAGCGGACGACCTTCTTTACGACTTCTACAACATCTTCATCATTGTATGACTGTGTGTGTGTGTGTGTGTGTGTGTGTGTGTGTGTGTGTGTGTGTGTGTGTGTGTGTGTGTGTGTGTGTGTGTGTGTGTGTGTGTGTGTTGGTGTGACGTGTGTGATAATGCAGAGCAAATAGCAATGGACACATTTCTGACAGGTTGTTCAATGCATGAATCACAAAGAAAATCTGTGTGTTGACTTTCTGTACATATTACTTGAGCTTCACTTTATTGATGTGTAGAGGATGGAGATGGAAACATGTGTCTGTTAGACAAGTTTAACTGATTGGGAATATGATAATTTATATTTGTCGTCATAGATACAATAATGCAGTAAAGCAAATGCATACATACAGGTATTGTAGCTGTCAGTTTATTAGAGACATTACATTATAAATCCTCCCTCTTGGATATTCAGTGATTCTGTGGAAACTGCATTTGAGAGTTGTTGATTCACCTGGATGATCAACTTGGAGGCTTTGGGGGTTTGTGTTGCTGTTGAGCTGCATATTAATGTCCAAAGTTGTGTGTCTCTTGTTAAACCTACCCTCATTAATTTGAAGGGGATGGGAGATGACAAGAAAAGGGATTCACACATTGCAGTTTAACAGCACCGTGAACAACAGCTTGCACACAGACACTGAAACCTTCATGAAGGCAGATTAATGCAACAACTGCCGTACTAAACTTCATTAGATTGAGCTAGATATGAATTTCTACTTACTTACTACCTTAATAAACTCACAAGTGGTTGTATATGCAACCGTGATACAAGGTATGTGTAAAGGTACAATTCTGTACAATGCATATGTGGTCAACCTGCTTGACGTTGAAATAGATTGCGACGTTAATGTTATATAAAATATTAGTCTTGTTCCAGTATTGCTCCACTAGTACGATTTTCTGGATTGTGCCACAATTTAAAGTCTCATGCAGTGCAAAATGTCGAGGCTCAGTATACACCATTAGTGTCAGATAGCATCGCCGCTGAAGCTAATCAGGCTACATTGAGCTGTAGTTGACAGTTAGCTGCTCCCTGTAGTGACAGGCAGCAGTTGCATTATTCAGCTGCAGAGAGGGTTGCAATGCACTTTGTCATACTGCTGTTGTGGTAACGCAATTAAGTCAATGGTAAAGTCTGTATCTTTTCCACTGGAAGAGCATTTACAATGGGGTACAGTTGACATACCCACAGTTGAAATACTGTGTATGCAAAGCCATAAAGGGGGACATTTAGATGTGCTGTTTCCTACAGCTCCACATTGAAGACCCATTAATATGTAGTATTGTCCATCTTCTAATAGGGGCCTGAAGATAGAGTTAAAACGCACAATTCTAGTATAAAGATGAAATCTTAATGGCACAATTTTTTTTTTCTGAATTCAGAGGATTTAGAGCCTCTCCAGTAAGTAGTTACATGCCATATTTGACAGAGTGCTACACTGCAGTGGCAATAAATCCAGATCATTTATGCCTTTATCAGCTGCAAATTTGAGAGCACTTGATTGCAAAGGTTCTGTTACAGCAATATGAACATTTGAATTTGCCATTTAACTGGTATGTTTAAAAAGCAGTCATATACCAGACGAAAAATTTACAAAATTATTTGTTTAAATCAGCTCAAATATTACTAGCAGGGTAATTAAAGCATTCTTTAAAACTCCAAGTCCACGATTAGCAACGTGGTTGTCTATCAATTTAATCCTGATGTGGATCCAGATGCAGACTGAGGAAAAAATAAAACAAAAACATTTTCTAAAATAGGAAAAATTAGGATTTTGCAGCCAGCTGTCTGGATTTTTTCCTTTTTCCACACACCAGTCTTGCTTGCTCTTTAGTTTTATTTTATTTTTCACTCATTTGTGGTAACAACAGAGTTAAATAGATTAATGATAAATTGATATCTATTTTTTGTTATGCTCAAAAAGACATGCATCATTTTGACTCCATAGAACAATCCTGCTCCTTGTTTGTGTCTTCCTAGCATCTTGTCATTCCCTCTATTCTTTGTAATCACCATTCTAAACAGGTTGTAATCAGCCTGGCTGGGAGCAGGCTAAATCAGAATCCACCATTCTGATTGGGAACAACAGCATGTCGGCCTCCCAGCTGATGGTGGAGCCACTGTTATTATAATATGAAATCCCTTTTGAATTCCTCCTTAATCTTGACAGACAAATAGGAACAGAGCATACAGTATATGAAAGACTTATGCAGGGAATAGGGGGTTTTCCCCATGAAACACTCACTGTGGATTTAAGAACATGCAAGATGAAAGGAAATACAAATATGTAAATGGTAAATGGATTTGTATTTATATAGCGCTTTTCTAGTCTGATGAAGACCACTCAAAGCGCTTCACAGTACAGTTTCACATTCACCCATTCACACACACATTCATACAGTGCATCTACTACAGCACTTTGTTATTCTATGGGGGGCTATTGAGGGTTCAGCATCTTGCCCAAGGACACTTCGGCATGCAGCTCATTCCTGTTCCTCATGTGTTTAGTGAGACTCTCTTGGATCAGAACATGCTAAATTCAAGGAGCTTTTTTTTGTTATACCTAATTGGCTTCAATGTCATCTGCAGGAATATTCAATGAGTTAATTTACAAGTATGCATTCTAGATATTTACACAACAATCTGTCGGACCCATAGCCGCGATTCAAGATTATTTATTGTTGTATGCACATTCAAAAGAGGTGTAACACAGTTCAATAAAAATCTCACACCGCTAGTCCCCCAATGGCAACAGAAATAAGAAATACACACTATAAGAACATACTTATACCAAAACATATTAACACACATAGTTAAGTGTATATATATATATATATGTATCTTGTGCAAAGAGCAGCAGCTAGGTAATCGTTATATATAAATAAAGATTGACAACACTTCTCCACTTCCTCCTGTTTTACAACAATGGCGTTAAAATCTCCCTGATACTGGAGCCACCATCGGGGACTTTGGAGTCAGAGTCTGTGCAGCAGTGATTGTTGTGTCGCTGTGGAGCTGAGCAGTACCCGACCAATCACAAGTCTGCCTCAGCTGTCAATCATGACTGCTTGGAGGGAAGCCCCATTAGTCTGGAAACTTTAGATATATATTTGTGCGTAGTGTGTGCTTGTGTTGTCTTAGCACACTTTTCAACCTCTCTTTGAAAGTCTCCCCGCAGCTTTGATGTCGAAAGCAGCAGAGTCCATTCCCTCGTTCACGGCAAGGCCAACTCAGATGAATGCTGCCATTGTTGTGGACAGAAAAGCTCCCCTGCCTTTGAGGCAGAGTTACAAACTCTGTGGTTCACTTTGCATCGACTTTTAATTGTGTTGGGGAGTCACATGCTTTTTGTACAACAGGCCTTCTGACAATGCGGCCCTGATTGTGGTTTTGGACAAACAATGGCCCTGTGATTTGTGCCGCTCGGGCAGTGATTGCTGCCAGAGCAGACCTCCTGACTTTGTGTTCCTGTGATGGAGATGATGGGGGACGACGTCAACATCCTCCTCATGAACCACTTCACATCGGGGCTGTTTACGTTTACATATTCTCAGAGTCTTGTCGTGTCCCTTTACCTTTTCAGCAAATGATTTTATCATGCCTTTCTGGGTGACCAATACCAAGAATGCAAGTTATTGTTGCTTCAATTATTTGCGGCTAATGACAGCCCCTAATAAAAAAATGATTGATCGCACAATCTGTAATCTCAAGATACTTTGGGTGGGGCTACATTTGCAAGTCAAGCTTGGAATTTTATATGATTTGATCAACAGTCTTGCTGATCCTGTGTACTATGCACAGAAAAATATTAAATTAAAATATGGAACCATCACTTTGAAGAAAATGTCTGATGTGAGTAGGGATGGGTATCGTTTGGTTTTTATCCGATACCGGTTCCTAACCGATACTTTTAAAACGATACCGGTGCCTAAACGGTGCCTGAACCGATACTTTTTTCAAAAAAGTGCACAAAACGATGCTTGACTAAGAAAGGCTTTTTTTATTGCCAAATACATTAACTGTTTAAAGTAGATTATGAATATAAATAAATACAAAACCCTTTTTAACTTAAAACTATGAATAACATACGAACTGTTAACAAAAGTTTACACTATACTTAAATAAATAAAAATAAATACAAAACACACACACTCTGACTCGTGACTCTGACTTCGGTGCCTGAGCCAAATGAAGACTGAGGGTCGCTTTTCACTCAGAGACCCCCGGGTCTCCGCGGCTGGGGCTGTCGCAGGGGGGCTTCGGCCCGCCTTCGTCCCCCTAAAATGCGGTCGCTTTTATGAAACATTTCTCGGCGTGGTCTTCGTTCCTCCCGCCCCAAGCTTTTCCAAGCCGACCCGGGGCCGCTCGCGGAGCCGCTCGCGGCGCACCGCCAGGGAGGAAATGCGCCCGGCGGGGGGGGCCAGCCAGCGCCGGGGAGAGGACTCGCGAGGAAATCCTCCCCCCCTCACATGCACGGAAGCCCTGACGAACGCGGGGCGCAGGCAGCGCGGGGACAAGAGTCTGTCCACCGGCAGCCGCCCCCGACATGCGGGGGCCCGGCGGGAGGCGCCGCTTCCCGTGAAGGAAGGAGTGGAAGTGTGAGGAGGCGGGACGAGCGGAGACCTCAGGCTTCGATTGGCTCAGGCACCGAAATGAGGCACCGAAATCTCCGTTGCATTTCGGTCCGGGTAGGTACCGGTTGTATTGGAACCGGTTCCATATTGGAACCGGTTCTCGGTACCCAACCCTAGATGTGAGTGAACACCTTAGTTCCTGATCTGTTGGCTGAGTGGTTGCGGTCGAGGTCAGCGCAAAGGACACAGGGTGAAAAGGGCCTGTTAGCTGTAGGTTAAAGGAAGACGACATGTGAATCACAGCCAAGACTGAGAACTCAGTATCTGACCGTCATCCACCACTCTCCACTGCCTCCACCTGCAGCAGGTGTCGAGACCCCAGCACTTGACACACACGCGGCTCGACAGAGTGATCGATGAATGTTGGCCCCTCTTTCTCTTGATGAGAATGGGTCAGTATGAATGCACACTCTCACAAATGGCACACCATCAGGGACACCGCCTGGCCTCACACCTCCCAGCTGCCCCTTTGGCTCTGTTTCGCTAAGCTTTCCTTTTCACAGCCAGTTCTAATCCGTTCAACTCCATGCTTTGAATTCATTCCAAAGACCTTCTCAATGTTCTCATTCATGTACTTAGCATCTTCAGACTCATCACATCTTTTTTTCTGCTGGCCTTACCCTGTTGATCTCAGCCCTTGTCAGCAAATGTATGTCTTCGCTAAGATCCGTGTTCTCATGGTGCAAACACGGACATACAGTTAAACTGGACTGAAAGCAATTAGAGTATGAGAAGTAGACACATTTTCTGTGCTGGCGCCAGTGTGCTCATGCATGCTTGCGAACCTGCGTGTGTTAAAGTTTCCCGACTGATGGGGCTTCCCTCCAAGCTCCACCAACATCAAAACACACAGAGACACCACATGACAGATGCATTTGATGGATCTGTTCAGCTGCTGTGCCAATGGACAGACGCACAGGTAGTTTGGCACAGGCGCTGGGAATAAATATTCACAGCAAGTTTGCTGTTATTACCACAGCTCAGCCATAGAGGCAGAGAAAGAGCAGCAATGTGGATTCTTATTTTCAGTGGTTTTATAGAAAACGAGCAAAACAAAGAACAGACAAGTTCAGACCATGACAGACTTTGACTCAATTCTCTGCTTCAGACACAATTACTCCACTGTGTTTTTACAGAGAAAGTAGTTATTGTCTGCTTCATAAATGTTAAAAGCCATGCATGGCCTTGACTCTGAGGTATTATTTCAATTTGTCATTATATGATATTGTTTTTTTCCCTTAAGGGATATGATTAACTTGTCTGCATTCATATGTCATGAAAGACGCCAGCATGCAGGACTGTTGTTTTGTTTTTAGTTGACATTGTTTGGCAGAGACATAGAAATAATACCAATGCAAGGCCATGAACAAAGTGATCCTTTAAAATACCCGTCACTGTAGTTAAATGTGGATCTTGTTTGCTAGTGTGTGGCCAGTGCTACCTCTCACGCCTGACAGAATGGACGTTACCCAGGGAATGCTTCTGTATTTGCTACAAATATGCAGATATTAGAAAAAAGAAAGCCAAATACCCAACCCACATGAATCCATATAGAAAGATGGCGATATGAAACATGCATTAGTGTGGGGGTTAAGTGAATAATAAAATTGCAGGTGCAAAGCTTGTGTGGGCGGATGAAAGGATGGAGCCAGAGAAGTGGTTAGAGGTAGCAGGATTGCGAGGAGGAAATGATTGTGTGTGTGAGGGGGGGGGGGGCAGCTTTATCTTCATGGCTGGGTTGAAAAGCAGGGGGGGGGGTGCAGCGGCAGGCTGGAGTTGGGCAGGAGATCTTCTGATTGCATTAACCTATTAGAAACAAAAGTGCAGCTGCTGGGTCATGGAAACATCATATCGCTTCAGACTTAGGTATTAATCAAAGCTTAGATTGTCAACAATCCTGTCTGCATCTCCTGTAACCATGGTTACACCGCTGACTTGATAAATATATATTCATTGTATGGTTTAGGCATATTTTTTATTCATGTTTGACCTTCGAGATGTCATCAAATTAATGCCTGAATCACAGAGCATTTTAAAGGAGCCTTCATGGTCATTAAAATAGGTGTTTGGGTTTTCCACATCACCAGCGATGAAATAGATTTGTTGCTTTTGAGTCGTTGCACTGGGAATGATTGGTTACATTTTAACGACAGTGTAAAGATAACACTGTTAACCATCAAAAGCCCACATCAATCGTATTGCTCGGATGAATATGCAGAGCTGAATTCATAAGCAGGGAGAAAAACTAAGCAGTGGGAATTCACTCACTCTCCTCCCTAAATATTATGCCTTTGATTAAGACATTTAATGGCCAAAATTGCTGGAGTGAAGCTTCCAGCCTACCTACTGTATATGAATGATCTGCCAAGTGGAGTTGTCTGGAGAAATGCATGTGAAAAGATGTCGGTACAAAAGCAGTCGGCGTGATCCGGCCTGGAGCGGAAAAAAGGTTTTGAAATTTTAGATTTTGCTCGCTTTACAAGTACAATGAAAGGACCCTAGTGACACAGTATGACGATTGCTTACTGCTTTGCTATTGTAGGATACTGTATATAGAGGCCCTCACCATGGCTGTCAAAGTGTATCTGCATGATGGGGTCCACATTACTTTGATAATGGATACAGAAATATAGTTTTGTCAGACAACACAGACTTGGGAATTGGATTTTGATAGGAGTAGTGAGAACGCAGTGGCGGAGACTTTCATATCGCCCAAGGCTCCTCCACTCATCCATCCAGACATTGCTCATGAAACAAAAGCGAGGGAGAGAGTATGTTTAGAGACTCTGTTCTTCTCTGATTTGATTAGGACGTTCTCCATGGCTAAATTTAGCCTCAGTGTTTCGGACAGCACTCACATATAACTCTGTTGATTGTGTTGATAATGTATTTGTATGCAGAAACTTATGCCCCGTTGCATCTATCATGTATTCCCCTAACAGGAAGTAGGGGAGGGCATTGGTGATACTGTAGAGATGAAAACAGACTGGAATTGATGTTTTACTCACTGATAGTGGGGATATTATCCCTTCAACACTAACTCTAGCTCTTTTTTTTCAGGAAATATAAAAATAGCCTTTATATTATTATAACATTATATTATCATGCTAAATTACATATATATTTTCCATGAGCTCCATTTGAAGAGTTGCATTCCAACATTTGGTATCCACGATGTTAAAGCCAACAAAAAGGCGCAGATCCGTTCTCTAAATGTTTATTAAGTTGAAGGAAACTTTTCCCAGTTTTGTCGTGTCTAGGTTTGGAATCCAGTAAAAGGAAATGATTATTCAATAATCTCTCATTTTTATCGATTCAAAAAGTTCTAGCCCATTCTCTCCCTGTACCAGACCAGTAAAAGTATGTCCTTGTCACTGAACCTAAACCCTTTTGTTGTATATCATTGGAAGTTTTTCCTCTGAGGGGCCCATCCCAATTTTTGTAACATCTGTTATGGACCATTATAAATGAATGAATGAATGAATCTATGATCTTTTATATATTTTTTGGTAACTTTGTCTTAATTTATTCTTTGTTAAAAAGTTAAACCTATGTTAACATAGTTTTGTTTTTATTCTGTATATTTTATTGGTATAATTAGAAGGATGTAAATCAACTTTATATCACACAATGCAATTACAGGAACTGATGATGATGCTACTCATAGCTGGCTTAACTAAAATAAGTTGTTCAAACAAATCCTTTGTTGTATCAGTATGGCTTTAAACAAAACTCATTCCCTCAGATCAGTCTGTGCAATTCCTTGGAAAAAAAAGTGTTGGTCTTTGTTTGTCTTCTATTCAACCACAGGCCAGAGAGACAACCTATACTTTTCGGAATATATCATCCCCTCTGTGTATTTGCTGATGTTTTCTTTTAGAAAACTCTATCCATCCTGCCGATCTCCAAATTTTAATCTGTAGGTGCATCTGTCATATGTATGTATGTATCTGTCATAAGTCCGGTACAGTCTGAGGCGCAAGACCTGTGTGTCTGCAGTCAGTCCCTCACCGAGGATCCCTGATACTGCAGTCTATTACGTTGAGCGTTATGCTAACAAAATGTTATGCATTGCCATAGATAACAACAATTATTAGTATAGATGGGCCAGGTCTTAACACTGTGCAGTGTTGCTATGTGACTATTGGAAACCTGGTGCTTCTTCATTGCTTCAATTGGAAAATCGAATGGAGCTTCTGTCAAGACGAATTTAATTGCTTAGGGATTTCTGCGGCAAAATGCCAACATGGTAGGAATGAGAGAAAATAAGTGCTATCAACTGAGTAAATGAAGAGAAAAAAAAAATGCTGATGCATTGTTTTTTCCTTTAAACCCCAGCTCTACCCTCACTTTATTTTTTGAGTCTATAAAGTTGAGATCCTCACGGAGTTTTGCAAGCGAGCTATGCATAAGGATATAGCATTTCGTCAGCATGCATCATTAGTCTCTGTAAGGCCTATACTGTGGACTACAGAGGAAAAGTAAGGATGGAGATTGGATATTTATGCTGCATACCACAGGTGAGGTGACTCCCCAGGACTTGGTGTTACGGATTTTACAGCGTTCAGTCTTAGAGACGCTGCCAAACACTGATCTGCAATCACAATACATCCATTCTGCCCAATCAAGGCCAAAGTCTGAAGCTACTACTCTTTGTTAAATTACCTTTTAAAGGATGCAATTTTTATATATCCATGCATGATTGAGCATTTGATGAATTACATCCATCTGAATGGAAATTACAGTTGTTCCAAAGTAACCACGGGTGATGGTTTGTTGTAAAAACTGCCTTGAAGCAGTAAAATGCTCCAGTACACTCTCCTGTGTTCCTTAGTGGGTTTTTTAAGATCATATGTATGCAGTCGTGCTGTTCCTTTTTTTTTGCAAACCTTCTTCCTTGCCCTCCATGTCCGCCCATGCAGCTCATTAGGGCTAAGGGCACATCTTGACTCTGCCATCGTCATGGCAACACTATAATTAAACCATGCCTGTTTCAGAACCCTCGCCTCACAGGCACTTAGAAATCATGCTTAACTTGTGTGTCCGTCATAGCTGAATATAATATGCATTGTGTGTGGGTCTGTGTCTGTGCACAGTTGTACAACATATACCTAAATTGACATGTGGGAAGTATATATCAATATATTTATCCAAATTGCTGTGAACTGTGTGTGGCCTCAGTTGCAATTGTCTTGCCTTGAAACCCCAGTAAAAGTTGTCCGTCTCCAGCAGGAGCCAGAGCCACCTATCTACCTGTCGGGATGTGGCCATTTGTATGCACAGCAACCCCCTGGCTGTCATAGGGTGGGCTAACCCCGGAGATTAAGAACCTGTCGAGGCTTTAGTGTCGGGAAGAGATCATGTTTTGGTCCTAGTGATCAGCACTAGCTACCACATGACAGCGTGATAAACAGGGGACTCCGACAGCATATCTTGGTTGATTTAAATAGCCCCTCGCACTCACCTCACTATTAACAGGTCCGTAGCTACTCTGAGGGATGGACTCTTAATGCCTCGTGAAATATCTTGGTTGGGAACGGCAGCGTGAGGGAGAAGATGATATATGGTAATGTGTTCAGAAAGAAGGGATAATTTACTGTATAAAACAGAGATGAAGTCCAATAAAAAATAACTGACTGCCAAATATATCCTGGGTTGAACCATAAAACACATCCTCGGAATATTTTATCAATGATGTATCAGTTGACAGTTGATTAACAACAATTTTGTAATTGTGACTCTGATATAGGCTCTTTCAATAAAAGTGAATGAAGCCAATTTAATTTGTTTCCTCCGTCACATCAACAATGGCAGCTGTGTGTGTTTGTGTGTGATTGTGTGTGTGTGTGAGGTCCATTTGCACGCTCATGTTCTCACCTTCAGTCTGCAGTTTACTTCTGTGATTTGTCTCTTTGTCGATACACGGCGCTCTGTCGTCAAAGGCAATATTCCCAGTGTTGACGCTTTCAACCCAGTTGCCTTTTACAGCGTGACTGCCGGTATTACTCAACCTGTTTTACCATCTCTCCTCTAGGCTCCTCACGCGGAGAGGTGACATTGGTGTTAATGGCATATGTCTGTGTTTTAATAGCTCCAGGGCAATGTGTTGAATAACTCTAATCTGGGTTTTGAAAAAAAAAACATCCAACAAGAGTCTGCTGTGGTTACAGTGGTGGATGTGCTTTGTGTGGGTCCTTTGGGATGCGTGTAAGTAGGCCTTATCCATGGAGCATAATTCCTTACTGGGCCTGCTTTGTTGTCACAAATAGGATTCAGCGTCCACTAGACGGGCACTAATCCGGGGCAACTCTATGTAGCTTTTTAGTCATATCAGGTTTTACCGTATATTGTTAGCTTCTCCTATTTATCTTGCTTGACTTGTTTTCTTTTCATTTCATCTAGCTGGCAGAGAATAAACAAAGGAGTGTGCAAACCAGTGTACTAGGACTTCAGGGCTCCTAGAAAATATAATCAGGCATTCTACTAGCTATTGAATCAGGCATTATCAGCTAGCAGAATGTGCTCTGCTTATTACCTTGGCTCAGTCTCTCCCTAACTGCTACAAGACCGTTTAGCACCTGATGCTAACAAACACTCATGGAAATCCCCATGGATGGTTGCACAGAGATTTAAGACGTGGTTAGAGAAAACGAGACAGAAGGCTAATGAATACGTGACAGAGAGAAATAGATGAATAAAGAAAAATATGGAGGGGGGTGGGTGTTGGCATCTCAGTTGGTGAGGGGGGCATAATGGATCTGAACTTAATCAGCAATCAACATTAATGTTGAGGTTGCTGTGTTTATTCAAATTAATCATCCAGGACAGGGCCCCCCCCCTCCCCATGCCAAAAGAGCGGAGAATATGTCTCCGCAGTGCCTTGCCAAGGAAATTGATGATGAATTACTCCGTTTATCAAGTCAACCCCATTAACGAGCCTGCTGACGGCCCCGTCTCCATCCCACAAGATGTTTTCTTTGGCTTCAGCGGTTGGTAATTTGGGTCCTGAATATATATATACATATATATTTCTTTATTTTTTCTTCGCCCTGCTCATCATCTGAGTGGAAAGTGAAACTGCAACAAGCTTCATTGGTAATGGCTAGGTGTGACGCTGAACCCTAATGCATTCCGCTGAACATCTCACTGGTTAGGTAAGTGGATGAGTAGCAGCAGTAGAAGCTGTTACACTGAAGTGAGGAATTGAGAGTATGCATAAATCCCAGGGTATCTTCGCTGGCAGTTTTGGGTAAACACAGATTAATGTTGTTCGACCGACACGTCAGAGAGGATGTCTGCTTAGATAATCAAGACGTACTCAGGGTACTGCGGCTGTGTTCAAACAGATTCTCGTCAAAGTTTCTCTCCCATTATCAGAGATGAGTGTTGTGTGTCCCTGATGAATAAATAAATATACCCGAATGCAAAATGATGCAGTAAAGTTTTATTCGGGCTTTAGATGTGACGGTAAATAACCATTTAAAGCTCGATCAAACTGATCAGAGTAAGTGTTTATTAGGAAGGTATTTGGCTTAGTTCAGCAAAGACAAGTCTTAGTTGTCAGGCTATAGATTGAAACTATATGAAAAAACACTGGAGATTCATTAACCGCCGACCTTTCCACGAGAGATGGATGGCTGAGGATGGCAAAAAAAAGAGGTTGAGCCAGAAAAAGACGCAATCAGATGAAAGGGTGAAGAAAAGCTTGTGGCGAAGGAAAAATGGCTAGATAGCGTAGAGCGCATTTCTTGTGTAGGCCATTCGTCATGTACAGCCGGAATGGGAAGGGGAGAATGAATGGAGGTGTGGAGGGGGAGCAGTGGAGGGGGGAGCAGCGGAGGAGAGGTGGGGAAGAGGTAGAGGCTGGGGAGTGATGAACAGTTGGCCTATCCCATCAAGGATGCCTTCTAACCTGTGCTACAAAGAGGGGCATCCATCACGGAGGCAGGCGGCAGTGCTTTACACAATTGCACAGACACAGCAGCGCAGCGGCCACATGCTGGGCTCACACTCACAAAGGGCACGGCCATCCCCGCCAGAGGCTACCATGCACCAGCAGCTAACTCTATTACACCCTAAGGTGGGGAGAGATGTTTTGCTGTGCCATGGGTGCAGGAATGTGCTTCTTTTCATCACAGTCTTCATCAATCAAAGTATTTTATGTAAGGGATGGTTTTTTTTGTATTTAAAAGGGCTTTGATCCTTTTACTATTAAATTTTGAATTAATGACTTGTGGCTCAGTTGTGTGATGGAGCTACTGATATCAGCTTGGTGACCTTCTCTGTTCTGTCAAAGGTCATTCCTTTAAGACCGTATAGAAATGTTCCTATGATTGCAGGGATTGCTGAAATTAACTGATAGTGGTCCACAATGTTTTGCCGTTATGAAAGCTGATGTGTGTCTGAACAGTGTCGGATTGTTTTTGTTAATCTGTAGGGGGGTGTTTCCAAGCCATCTACTGGGAGTCTCCATCTCCTGTGTGTGTTAATTAGCGTGCACGCACAATGCAGCATTTCCCCCGTTTGTGTGAACAGATCTCCATTTCCTGTTTCAGTGTTCAGTGCAAGTGGTCCCCGTCACAGAGGAAATAAACACCTATGCCTTCCCTGTACTGCAGGGCAAGCATTTGTCTGCGCCGCCCTGACAGTCACCCAGCTGTGTCTCAAATGAGCCGCATGAGTGTCTTATGTGAAAAAGTGCATTTCACATGTGTGTGTCTGTGTTTTAGTGCATGTGCAAACTGAAGCCCATTCATCTGCTTTCTCTGTGGTCCGCCTGTTTACGATATGGGGACACAAGTGTCGCTCTCGGCTCGGCAGATGTTGGCGGTAGCGTCGCTCGACTGTTCACTCTTAATCATGCGGGCTCACGTCAGACACCCTGCTGCTGCAGTTATGGATTAATCTCTTCCAGATATTGACTGCTGGCGATGCTGAGGGCTGGGGGGAGGCTGATAAAAGACACCTGAGTGTGTGTGGCATGCCAGGGCCCCGACTGAGGTTTTTATTGACTCCCTGGCCTAATCAACACTCATACCCGAAGGGAGAGCTTGTTAGCAGCCATGTACTGCTTAGATGCCTTCACGATGTAAGAGTGTAGGTGGCTGGGTTTGGTGGGAGGTGGCTGTGTTTGTGTAAATGTCAATGTGAGTTCAAGAACAAAAAAATCATAGGCAGAAGAGTAAAAAACCCCAACAAGTGCAAGAGCCTGCGGGCATAGGCACTCACACACAATTCAGGCTTTATCTTCCATTGTTAGTCTCACACTTTGTGGTGGTAACTGCATCCTTAGAGCATAATTATGAAATCCCAAACAAACTAATTTTGGGTTCAGACTTCCTGCTCTACCTCGTTTTCATGTTGATCTCTGAATGTGTCTTGATTTTGCATTTTTTTCCTGTCACAAATGTCACGGTGAATCACCACGTCTCTGGAAACATAGATCAGTGCAATTAAAACTTTGAACTACTCACACTCTCTGTCTTAGTTGTGATGTTGAGTCTAAAAATGTGAATACGAAATAGGGACTCGAATGGTCTGGCCTTGTTAGTCAAAGAAATGCATTTTACCAGGCATGCCTTGGGTCTGTGTGGACCACTGGCTGAAATCATTGTCACAACGTCAATACAGAACAGAATTAGATGCACCGTTTCTCACAAGTTCATACATTGTCTGGGACTAAAGTGACTCCTGTATTACAATAATTTCCCAACAACTTCTATCTATAGGATACATTGACTATAAGATAAGGTCGTAATATGATTATTATCAAGGTATGGTATTGGCAAAAATATAAAGATTGCATTAGGGTAAGCTCATTCAATAACTTATCAGTAATAATAGGGGTGAGCTCATTCTACTAAACAAAACAACTTGGAATGCTTAGAGTTTGTGTCTGGGTGTATATACATTGTATATATTATATATCACATCATGTCATTACAATAGGGTTCCATTAAAAGTCAATGTCAATTTAAAGAATATTCTAAATGCATAACAAGGGAACAAGTCAAGAACAGTTTATCGAAAGAACGATAAAAATAGATGAATAAAGAGACAGGACCTTTGTGCAGTGGTTTTTAAATTGCTCGTTTCATCGTATTCTCCTGCCACATAGACACCAGAGTGTGTTTAAAGAAGGATTATTTCCCTCTCAAGAAAAGTTCAAAGTCCTCGGAGAAATGTTTGTATAACTACATCTCTTGACAATTTTATTTTCTGACTTTCCCCACTACAGTTCCACACTGTTATCAAACCACAGCCCTAAGTGCTGTTGACACACTTCATAGGTTTGGGCTTTATTTGTAAAGACAAATGCGAGAGGAGGAAGACGAGCGAGTGAGCCTGGTCTGTAGACAGAGGAACAACATCTTTATAAGCATTATTAACAATGGATGAGGGCATTACTTCCTTTTTTCAATATCTGATTTCGAGTTAATGAGGGAAATTAGAGCGAAGGGAGGTAGAAAGACTGATTGTAGCAGGTAACTCAGTGGTGGTGCTGGGAGCCTCTGTAACCATGGAGATCAGTGGGGAGGCAATTAGAAATGTGCAGATCGTTTTGAATCGTGTATGCATAATTGATTAAAATCATCTACATTGTGGTTAGGGTGGTGTTAGTGATGATGAAAATGAAAAATCAATACTTCATTTAGTGGTGAGTGTTACAGTGAATGTGACAGGGATGCTTCTCAGTAAGAACTCAATACAGAAACCTGCGTCCAAACCTCAAGAGTGGACGGTCTTGTTTGCGTTTTGTTGTCTCAAAAAGATAGGTTTTTTTTAATTCAAGGGCTTTGGTTTTGAAAACAGTGGGAAAACACTGTCCTTATAACATTTCCCCACTTTAAACTTGTCATCTCGGATTTCCTCTCAACCCAGCTCTCACATTCTTTTGGATTAATTTATTTTCCTCCCTGTCTAAACGTCAGTCTGGCAGCAGGCTTTGCTGCCTGCTCTGTTTTTATGGTCCAGAGGTGATGGGAACTTCATTGATGGTTCTCAGTTTTGTTGTTGTTTTGGGGTCTGGTTTACAGTCTTGCTGACCTTCATTTGTACAGCATCCTGCTCTAGGGAGAAGTTTCCAGCAGCACAGCTGGCACTTGGCTCACTATAAGTGTGTTGTAAAAAGTATATGTGCACTGCGTAAAACACATCTCTTTTATTGTCTGTGAATCCTTTTTCCATATGTTGATTACTTGACTGCAATTACATGCCATATTTTTCATGAAAAAGAGTACACAATTAACCAATATATATAATTATAAATATGTTACATTCAAGTCAACTATGGCATCTGGCAGATGCACAAGCATTGTTACTGAACACAAACTCAGCAACATAAACAAATGCAATGACAAATGTCATTTTTCTGTGAACTACACAGTATAGAGTCTGTCAGAACTACATGGACTCAGATTTTGATACCTGAGCACACAAGCTCTATTTATCTCCATAGAGAGCAACTTGTTTTTAATGTTTCTTTGAAATCCTGCTCGACCGTTTTTTTTTCTTTTGTGCTTGTCATTTTTGAAAACAAGTCATGCACCGCTGTTTTGTGCTGCAGAGGCAGATTAACGAAGGACAAATTCACACTGAGCATGTTATTAATGTTTTAATTAAATTCTCAGCCAAAATTAAAGTTGCCCCTCAAAAACACTAAATGAGGTGAAATGGTAATTGCAGCTTCTTGTCTGTTCAAATCCAAAAGAGAAACATTCAAATAACCAAAATGTGTTCAAGATTTAAGAAAAACATGCAGTGAAATGTTAAAAATTTCAATATCTATTTCTTGATGGATTTATTTGATCTTTCAGTTCAAACCCTTTTAGCCTTGTCGCTGTCCATGGTGCTGAAAGTGCCTGCTGCGATACATTGCTTTGCTGCTCTGCTTTTTGTGGCGCACTGTGCCATTAGCAGTCGTACAGTAGGCGTGGGTGGGGGTAGGCTGTCAGTCATGATAAATCACATCGTTTTCTCCGGCTTTTCACAGCAGCACACCTGTCACACATCAACACAGTCGTGTCATGGTGAGAAGACTCCTCTGTAGTGAATCTACACCGCATCCTTCTCAGGTTCGGACGGAAGTAACACATGTGGTTGTGCATGTGGTCTGAGCAGAGCATTTCATTTTGTACATAAAGAACAGAATAGAGGCTGACTGGAGCTGTACTTATTTTTTGGAGATTTGGAAGAATCCACCATCTGCTTTCATGATTGCGACAGAGGATGTGAGCACAAATGCTTCATATACATGTTATATGTCAGAGAGGTATGTGTAGGCTGATGGTCATGACAGTCAAGGTGATGGTCAGGACAAGTCTCAACATTACAAAAACATACAGCAAAATAAGACGCACAAATAAATGCCTTGATACAGCTTATTTTTGCTGTTTTTTTAAGTTTCAGTCTTTTAACTTCATTGGGTTGATGTGTCAGAGCAGCCCATCTCCTACAGTCTCTTTCCAGGTATCCATTGCTTTCTTTTCGGTCTCTCTTCTTTCTTCCAACACTTTTCATTTGTCATATTGCCTGCCTCCCAGTTGGGACCCTGTCTCCATGGTGATGGGGTGTCCGTGCCACTGCCTGGCATCGTCACTCCAGAGATTTGCTGCTCGCTGGGCTTGCTGCCAAGCCTGCCTCTTTCCAGGTGCCAGGGTGTTGTAGAACTAGGGACGAGGAAAAACCTGTTAAATCCATGACTGCCAAACAGCAGTTGTGTGCAGCTTTGTAGTGACTTCGACACCCGACTTTTGAATATGTGACGTGACTTACAGTAGAGCCATTTTTTAAACAAACTTCAAAAAAGTGCTTTTGCTTTCAACCAGATGTTGGTCTTGCCTATATCAATTATATATTGACATTCAGACTGATGTCATAATGCTATTGCTACACATCATTCCATTATGTTTGATAGAAGGATTTTTTCACACCATTATTTTTGTATTGAGCTTTGCAGGGTTGCATGTATGAAATTTCCCTACATTTATTCAAAGTATCTCTCTGGCAATACCATCAAATCCCATGAAGAGGCTGCTGAGGAACAGAAGGACACCCTGCAGTTTCAGCTCTCATTTTCATCTTGTTATGCTCAGATTGAAGCAGAGCATATTTATATACTGACTCTCTTTAAAGAGACATTTTTAGGTTTTCAATGCTGTTATTTATGCAGCTCAAGTCTGCCAAGGCATTCTTCAGGAACCAAACTGGGAGCAAACAAACCCTTTTTCTATTTGTGGGTGTCGCTTTTATCCATACATACTTCATGTGCTTGCACGGTAATGTGTCCTCTCAAAGTTTAACATGCAGGACACTTTTATGGACTTCCTGCAGAGTAGATTCCTCATGGTTTTTGCAATGTGCAAAGGTCTCCTCAAAGTGGTGTATATTGACTTCTTGAGAGCATTCAGTATACAGTATAAATATGATGATAAATACCATGACCCTCATTGACAGCCCCTGCTGTACTTTGCATTAGTGCTCTTCTCTGCCTTTCTTGATTCATGGCCACCTGATTATGGAGCCCAAATCCATACTTTTGCTTTCAAGGAACAGAATAATACAAAGAGTGAGGTATAAATAGTTGCTCTTAATACCCAGAGTAGGCTACAGTGTGTGAGTGTGTCTGTTGTTGCCAAATTAATATTTTCTCCTGTAATAAAGAAACATACTAGGCCACGATATAAAGAGGTTCCGAAGTGGTGAATTACGGTTTCCTTCGGATTTAACCTTCCAAACATTTGTTTTTATGATGTCCAATTAAATATCCACCTTTTTACTCATTTACATTTAATTAATGGTAAAACGATGATTCACCCACACGCTATCATTCAAATTGCCTATTGTCTATGTTTCATTATACACTGATGTAAGGGTGCATTTCTTCAGAGAGAAAACAATGACACATTTATAATGGCAATAATGTCTGTACCCCGTGTCTGTTGTCTCTCTGCTGAATGCCTCCCTAATAAGGATATAACAATATCCTACCACAGTGGGAGCAATGACACAGATTTCCACCACATTGTAGATAAAAGGCTGCGTTTGATTTTGACTCCATGACAATCCTATTCACACCCTCATTAACAAATACATAATGGCTTTGTGTGTTGAAACAAACACAGTTTTCGTCCTCTGCCTCTGACTCAGAGCGCTCCACTTGGCATTGTTCCTCTCAGTTTCCCCCCCGACGATCTGTCCTCAGGGTCTTACCTGTCTCATTGTCTGTCTATCATTGTGAGGATCTATTTTGGCTTGTATACTGAAGTGAATATCGTGGAGTTTTGGAATTTTGGCCCAAGCAATTTGATGACCTCGATGTTGTGCGAATTTGGGCTATGATTGGACAAAACTCATTTCAACTTAAAGAGTATTTAATGCAAAACAGACATTAATGAATGCATTAATTAAATTAATAATGCGGTGCTACTTTTAAATATAATTTCACAAAACGGTGCAATAAATCAACTGAAGCAGAACCTATACTATTTTGGGGAATTTAGAAAACGTGAGGTGGAAATCTGCAGGGAAAGCGACGCGTCTGTACATCCAGTCTGTTGTGACAGTGTACTACAAAGTGTGGGATGATGCCGCCTCTGTTGACATGAAAATTGGATTTGGTCCTGTAATAGCAGATTATGAGGTTGGATTAGATACAATAGCTGAACGCTCAGTTTTGTCATAAAATATCATTCGTTACCAAAGGGTTGAACAACATTGCTCCATCGCCCACAGAGCACTATTATGTGCTATTCTCATATAAGCTAAAGTCAAAGAAGACAACAAAGAATAGAACGCCAAGGTCAAGGATTAAAATGTGCCACAATGCCACACAAACACATGGATACATTGTCACATTTACAGGAAGTAACAATGAACTTGTTTTCTTTCTGAAAATGATCAGTGTCAATCTTGTAACTCATATCATGGCTATTATCAGTGATTTGTCATCACCATTACTCTGTAAACATTCCCACTAGGGCTGTGCAACATATCAAAATCCCTCGTCATCGTGATATCAACGTACGCGATAGACATGTCGCAAAAGATTGCAAAAACTGCTATAAATGGTGTTCCATGCGCCACGCATTCAGGCTCTGCATGTCAATATATTTGGCCAATCAGATTGAGGCCTGTGTCTTAGATGAATACTTGTCAGTAGAAAAGAAGAAGAAGAAGAGAAAACAGTGATTTGATGAAGCAAGACAGCTCTATCTAAGATCGGACACATGTAAACTCAGTCTGGGTTAAAACAACCATTAAAACAACACTTTGTAAACTTAGTCAATGTATGTAGAGCTGGAGGACATGTCGGGGTGCTCGGTTTGTCTTTACACGGAGAGGAGCATTAAATTACTGACAGAGCCACTGAAATCTGTAAAAAAATAACTGTTCACGGTCCAAACATGTATTACAAGATCCCACATTAACACTGTAAGTGGACTTAGTGGAGCTGTCTATGCGCTGTGGTGTCTGCCCCCAACTTGGTGGTGCTGCTGCCGGGCTGTGCTCCTTCTCCCGGCCGTGGAGCTGTCCATGGTCTGTGCGTCAGTAGCCAGGGACTGTTTTTGTTAAGTTATCACAGGTCATATCCTCATCGCGATATTAAATTACATTATCTCAAATAGCATCTTTTCCTAAAATCATGCAGCCCTAATTCCTACTCATTATTCAATTCTCGCTGCTGCTATCATCAGCAGCATAATATCTGGCATTCAAAGAGTCAACAGTTTCTTTACTGCAATTACCATTATATGTGTCAGTGATATCCTAATTGGCATTGATAATACATGAGTAAACCACTAAGGCCTCATTTCATTCTGTATAAAAGCAAATCAAGCTTAAAGGTGATTGTAGATATTTGGCCGTAGACAGTTGTTGATAAATGGTAGAGCCTCTCACACAGCTCCACTGACATCATGTGTCTTTCTTCTGTCTCCTTGGTTGGTCATTTATAGGTCTATTATTTATCAGATGCAACAACATGATCCGTGTCCTAGTTCCATACTCAGATGCATGTGATGCATGTATTAATACTAGTGTGTGTTTAAAGGTGGGTATAGTAAAAAAAAGCTCACATTATTGATTGTTTTATACAATGTTGATTATAAAATTCTGACTGTCGGAGTTAAGATAGTCAGAGCTGCAGATGACTAATGTACTGCAGATTGGACTCGGGTTTCTCAGTGAAGTTTAATTGACAGTGACATCCCACATATAATTGATTGAGCTCCGTCAGCACAGGTCTTGTATGATCTGTTGTTTGTAAAAAGCATTCATTACTTACTGGAGTCCTTTCATTCCTCATTATTTTTTAATTAGACATTGTTTTCGGATCTTTAGACTTTGCCTTAGTCACAAAACAGCCTGCACTTGTTGGCACACTTTGTATCTGCAGTTTTCGTACATGCTTCCATCTTGATGATAAGAAGTGTATGTGTGTATGTGGGTGTACAACTATGTTCATTGTGTACAATATAATGTACATTTGATGTGTACAGGGCCACACACCTACTGGAACATCAACCGTCAGTCACCTTGACTCTATACAATGACAGCTCCAACTTTCTCTCTCTCTCTCTCCCTCTCTCTCTCTCTCTCTCTCTCTCTCTCTCTCTCTCTCTCTCTCTCTCTCTCTCTCTCTCTCTCTCTCTCTCTCTCTCTCTCTCTCTCTCTCTCCTTCCCTTCCCTTATTGCACTACTCAGTGTGTGAAACACGCCTAAGCACATCATTATGCACATTGCAGCGCCACACGCTTCATACTGTGACATGCTCGGATTGTTAATGGCAAAGCATGGTTTGACTGGAGAGAGGGAGTGGTGGATTGT
Source organism: Limanda limanda (assembly GCF_963576545.1). NCBI lineage: Eukaryota > Metazoa > Chordata > Actinopteri > Pleuronectiformes > Pleuronectidae > Limanda > Limanda limanda. The sequence goes on from NC_083657.1 coordinate 14,450,374, forward strand.
GGGCGGATGACGATGATCGCGGTAGGGTGGGGGACAGAGGCGAAGGGTTCCTCCCTCACAAATCAAGTGTGTCAAATTACAAGATTGTGTTACATGATTAGCATCTACATAATGAGCAGAGTTCATTAGTCCCCTTATTAACTGTGATTGGGCTTTCCGGATGCCCTGTCGGGGAATCTTACAGTGTTTGGGTGTTTATCTGTTTATTGAGGTGATGGATTTGGCAACTGCATCTCAAGGGTGCAGGAGTGTGTGTGCTTTCTGGTCCTTTGTGTTATTTCTATGAGGTGTTTTAAGCTATGCGTTTAATTCAGGGAGATAACCATTGTGAATACACCGACGAGCACATCAACGCTTGCATGAGAAGATTTGTGTGCACAAAAACATCGTTTAACAAGTTGGCATGAGCACATGCATTTGATGGTGTGTTGTTCATAACCTCCCAACGACCATACACATGGCATGTCTCTTCCCCCAAAACGCACACAACCACCCCTGTCTGTGAAGCATCTGCTCAGTACAGAGCGTGCACTTACCTGCCCAGCATGCCAGCCCAATCCACTGTCACTAAATCCATTTTAGTCCGTATGGCTCTGCCACATCTCTTCTTCAGTGCGTGCAGCATTGGTGTGTGTGTGTGTGTACATGCACGAGAGTGTGTGTGACTTTCCTGGTACCTGACTATGCTTTGATATCACCCTCAGAGGGCCTACCTCTCTAAGATCTCCCTCGGGATCACTCAGGATTTTACCTGTGCTGTTCAGCAATGAATCCACATCTGTTTGATATTCTTTTTACTTGTTTGTGCTCGCTGTGCTTAACACACCATGCTGAATCTGTGAAAGATGCGTGTGTATGTGTTGTTGATAATTAAATAAATTAGTATGTATATATTTTAGATATTAGGTATTTGTGGTGTGTTGAACTCCCTCCTCCCATTTATCAGTATGACATTATGTACACACAACTGTTTTGTGCATCAAAAAAAATCCCTATACTTCACATGCTGACACCCTCCTGCAACAGCATGTTTAAAAAGCATTAAGTGTGCATATGCACTGTAAGCATTGCTATTTAAGTGGCAGGAAAATGTGTTTTTAACAGGCAATACCCAGAGCCGATATGTTTGCAGGTTATCTATTCATCCCATTCACGTTGACACAATATCTCAGGAACACCTTCAGGGAATCCTTTTAGATTTATTACAAATTATCAATTGGACTCAATGTACTAATTAAATTTGGCAGCTATGGTCAAAGTCATGGTGACCTCATGTACTTGTGCCCGCCATGTATCAGGAATACCCAAAGAAAACGTCCTTGCATCTGTCAAAAACATTCCCAGTCAAATGTCAATATGGCACTCTAATTGTCTATATTAACAGGCAGCAGAGTAATTTCTTCCTGAAACAAGAATGAAGTCACACTCCCTCTGTGTGTTACTTGACCTTTTTAGCTGCCTGTGTTGTTAGTGTGTGTGCATGTATGTGAGTCACAAAATGAGGGGGATGTTGGTTCTGGCTGCAAATGCTGTTGTGTCAGTCATTGTGAATACTGTCTCATCTTTATCCTAGCTTTCATGGTACTGTATATGATTTGGACAAAAATAATGGTTATATCACCAATGTTGCGAGAAAAAGAAAATCCAACTCAACACAGAATCTTACCTGAACAATGCATGTGCAACTCGTTTTCCCCTTGACTGCCTGTCACACTCTGCAATTGGCACCAATGTGCCACATACATACAGAGAAAATGGCAGAGAGAAGCGAGACTGATAATCTACATCGATTGAAAAACAAACTGAAATCAGTAGTGTGGGATACTTAGGATATTCCTCCATGCAGATAGGTGTTCCATTTACAAGTTGAATCCCTAATAAAAATAGATGTGAACGTGTAAACATCAACCATAAAATGTACAACAGAAGTATCCCCACATGGGTGTGTGTGTGTGTATGTGGGGGTGTGTAAAGGAGAGAGAAAGAGCGATCAAAAGACAGACAGAATCAATCTTACCTAAAATAATAATTCTGAGCTCTTGTGACATTTCTTGCTATCTTCAGAATTTTTACAAAACATTCAATCAGTTGGTTATTTGAGAAAATAATCAGTCGACTACTTCAACACAATGATAGTAATGATTTGCTGGTGAACACAAAATACAGAATTGAAATGAGCAACTGCAAAATCCTTCCTTTCCATTAATGCATGAGTAATAATAATTTATGTTTTTATCATGATTTGATACAACACGGTCACAGTGGTTTTCTTCCCGCATTAAGTGCTTTTACTTCAACTACATTGTCATGATAATATTACATTTCATGAAATGCACTGGATTTATAAAAAATAACTGATATTATCTGAAACTATTATCATGCTGTGGAAATCTTAACCTTAAAATATGATTTTATCAGCTTTTATACATTTTCTCCGGATTACCCATGAATTATATGTCCTTGATATGGATCTAACCCTATTTATTAGAATTATTGGTCCTGCTGAAGGAAACAGTCTAATCCATCTTTTTATCTCATGAAGACACAATACACATATGTGCAAAGCCTTTAAGAATATGTCGTATTAGTACATTTTCTATAAACAGTAAAATGCCCTTTTTTTTGTTTGATTGTATTCTGCTACTCATGTCATATTTTGATTTCACAGTCCCACATATCATACTTTATGTTGGTTTTGTTTCTAAAAAGGGTTGTATATTGCCTCAACTTAGAAACAAAGTACACAGGTACAAATACACACAGCTACAGAGACAGACATATATTCCCTTAGTGCTCCTTGCCCCCTTTCTGCCCTTTGTTTTTGTCTCTGTCTTCGTCTGTCAACATATCGTAAGTGTACGATGAGGATGTGGAAGTGGTAAGTGGCAAGGCATGACCCTTCCTTCCCCTTGCACACACACACACACTCACACACTAACACACACACACACACACACACCAGGTCTGTGCTTGTATCTTTTCCCATCCTATCCCAGTGGTATTGAGGTGCTATCTCTCTCTAAGCTGTCAGGATTGTCAAGTACTGATGGATGGCAAACAGATAGGGTCGGAGCAGCAGGACATAAACAGGGCTTCCTTGTGCTGGCTGCCCTTGCTCAGTCTCAGCCTGCACTCAGCTGCTGGTAATGGTGGAAGGCTGTCCAGTGGGCCTTGTTTGAAAACTGTTTGAAAGCATCGCTCTCTTCCGTTTTCCAGAAACAAAACTGCTGAGGGGCTTTGCCTGGTCTGTCTTCGTCAGCCTGTTCTGACATGTTTTGCAGCTTTGAGACATGCACTGAAATCCAGACATTCTCCTCAAATTCAGAGTACATAAATTCTCATTACTGCCGTTATTGTATGGACGTTTTTTCCTTGCATCCCCCCAGTAAAATGTCCAGTAATTGTCTGAGTGAGCTCATGCGAGAATACAGCAGGGAAATGTCCGTAGAATTCACAGCGAGCAAGTTGATGTGTTGAAGACATTTCAAACATGTGAAGGACCTGCAACTGAAACAAACTAAGATAATACAAATATCTGAGGATGTACAAGTGGTTTCTGACACAAAAAAGACACACACAAAGATGTTAAGAGAGCTTCTTGGTGATAACGGCTTATACCAGTGTCGCTGAAAAATGAAAATTAAACAGAAACATGTGATATCCGGACAATCGCCTGCTCATTCTTCATACCTGAAAGGCAAAGTCCAGAGAACGCACCCAATTGTACGGATGTTCTCTGGAGTTCATGTCTCTAAACAGCTTCGTAGTCATTCCCTCTGAAGTTCAGATTTAAAATGTCTCAAATGGATTCATCTGTACAGCTCTTTGCTGTGTATGTCTTTGGAATTGCAGTGGCAGTAAGCTCCTATTGAAGGTTACAGGTTTCTCCATTCACCAACGACCGTGCTGAGTAACATCATATCCTTTTTCTGATTTAAATCAAAAAGCAAATGTCATCAAACCAATGCATCACACTTTGGTTGCAACTATAAATGGGATTATAATGTTTCAGGGACATTACACTGGATCTTTGAACCCTAGGAACCGCCATGGCCCCTCCTCATTCTACAGGTGAATTAACAGGACAAGACAATCACTATATCCATCATTCTAAACTACCACAAAGGCCTTGTCTCTAATAGACCAGAAAAAGAAAGGAAGGGGGCTCAGGAGAGAGAAAATGCAAGGATTTGAAGGAGGTTGCAAAGATGTGTGCGAGTTTATGTAGTCACATGTACATTGACATATATACAAACTTATGCTGATATGATTACATACTCAACATAGAAACTTAACTTGCCAAGTACAGTAAGAAGCATGAATGTGTAAGTATATGTATTTTTTTATTCATGTGCACACACGACGTCAAGAAGCTCAGAGAGAGCAGAGCCTGGAGATTTACTGTCCCCTTTATTTACGACAGCAAGCTCCTCTCTGAGGTCAGCGCACGCCACGTCTTTGAAATGTAATTATGTGGCGATTGGTGAAGTGTGGATGTGGATGTGGCAATTTATAGGCAACTTATTCCTGATGGATAGCGACGGAGCCCTTCCCTCCATTCCACCCCACCTCTCCAACCCCCTCCCCCGGCACGTCCAAGGCCCCGGTGCCGATTAGAATAAACGAGGGATGAAGGTGCAGAGGTTGAGGCGGTGAGTGCGTGGCCCGCTACAAGGAGAGGGCAGTGGAGGCATCCTGCATGTGACGGATCTCTGCTCTGTGCTGGCTATCGGGTTTCAGGGTTAACGGTATAGGATTTGAAGTTAATGGAAGTTTGTGTGATATTGCTGCCACTAGTGGCTGTAATATCACAATCTCATTCAAGTCACTGTGACGTTTGAGGAGGATTTGTTGTTTTTCCAGTTTTCAGTTCACCTGTGAAATGTTAAACCCAGAACACAACCCGCCAAACACTCACACTCAGGCTTAGAACTACATGTAGCTTGTGAGCTTCAAGGTCACCCGCTGTATATTCACATGAGGACCAATTCAGCGGGCTGAGAAGGCGCCGGTCGAGCAAGGATTGTTTTGCTGTGGACATAATTAACTGCGAACAGAGATTAGGATTATTTCATTTAGGTAATCTGGCCCAGGAGTCCCCGGTCAGCAGTGCGCTGGATAGATAGAGGAGGATAAATTGGTAATGTCTTAAATGAGCAGCTACAACGGGCGTGCTTTGGCCCCAACCAGACAAATAAGCATGCAATCGCCCCATTGCCTTCTCCCTCCATTGTGACAGGGCCCAGAATGGGAAATCATTTTTCCATTTATTTTTTAATCATTTTCTCAATTTCCCCCTCCCTACCGTCCATGCCGAAAAAGTAATTTAATCTGTGGGCCACTTCAAGAGACACATTTTTTTTTTTTTGCGCATGCTCACACCTTGTTGTACAGCACACATTGCATATGTGCACATTCGGACGCACACGCGGAAACACTTCTCTCCGTTCCTTGAAGTTGTGGTGTCATTTTGGGGGATTTTCTTTCTCACTCTGTACCAAATGTTTTGAGAAACTTAAGATTTACAGCATAGTCCAAAAGTCTGAGGCTACTCTGCCATTCAGAAGAATTGAAAGTCTGTAAGGACTGGGTAAAAGGACATTTTGTCTGTGGTTGGTGGTTTAACTGCACCGAGGTGGGCCGGTGATGGGTGTGTTTGCAGTGTTTGTGTCTCTGAAGGATGTCACAGCATTGAACGGGTGGCCCAAAATTATTGTGTCCACCCACGTCATGTTTACATTCCTGCCGGAGACATCTCACTTTATGAACGTGGAGAGGGCCAACATTTTGACAGAGGGGGACACACAGGCATTAACACACACCCAGACCTGCTATGAAAACAGAGAGGCTCAGATCACAACATAAACAGCGGGTGTGTGACATTCTTTCTCAATACAGGAGGAATCCTTATTGGCTACAATATGTTCAAATCTCATATTTATCTCTATTTCTTTATTTGTTTGGTATGATTGCCATTTGTTATTTGTCACTCAAAACAAGGAACAGTATAAAAAAGCAAGCTGCTTTTAAAATACAACAACAATCCTTTGAACTGCATTAGGCCTCCAGTCTGGGTTTTTATCACTGAGCGATAGTTGACACCAGCTTTGCAGTGCACACAGGCTTAACAGCTCGCCTGCATTCAAAGCTCGGCACCAAAGCTCGTCCAAAAGTATAGGTTTTCTCTCCATGGCAATCACAGTGGAGAGCTGCCTGTCTGCGACCAAACACTGCTCTGTTTACAATGCCATGGACTCTGAAGAGTTCTGTTTACCCTATTTCAACCGGCGCCCTCTGTATAGGGAGTGCAATAACCAACAATGAGCAGTGCCCCAATAATGTATCTATAAAGTAAACTTCCCAGGGCTAAATCATTTGTGCTGACAAATAATAAAGAAGAGGTGGAGGATTGTAGGCCCTGGCCCATAAATATTTAAGCACTGGAGGATTATTACAGAGTTGGCTTTTATGGGAGGCCTCATCTTTGATTGTAGTGGCTTGGAGGGAGAGAAACTGTGTGCTGTGCGTGCATGTTTCCGAACGCGGAGTCTTGCTTCAAATGTTTAATATTAGTCTGAGATTTAGTTACCTCTCCTTATGATCTCATCAGACGTCCTATGACTGCACATCAAGACGTCACTGTCAGTGTGATGCATTTCTGTGAGCTAAAGCAGAACCTTTTCTGCTGTTGTGATAGGTCTCTTTGACCTCAGAATGTTTGGGTTGGATTTGTATAAAACAGGGCTATGGCATGGCAACTGCTATATTATCATTGCTTTATGATGGGGTCTTTTTTATATTAGTTAATCTTGTTTTTTTATGTTTTATCCCAAAATTTAGCTACAAGATGTTATTGGGTCAACTTGACATCATCAATGCACATATTCCCTAAAGCGTTTCAGAGCTGAGGATGTGATCTTTAATTAAGATATGATAAGATGAGCTTTACTGATCCCACGTTAATGCAATTCAGATAATCAGAATGAGGTATAAAAGGGAGCACTTGAAAGCACAAAATTTAAAAAACCTTGTAATGATAATAGTAATAAAAACAGGAACCAAAAATATAGAGAATATACACCTTTCACAGCAGATGGAAATATTATTTGTCAAGACATGTTGTTGGGTGAAGTGCAGAGATGCAGGATGATTGGATGATAATGTATACTGTGAATCATGTATGAGATATTGAAATATACATATACATATGTGAATATATACACAGTATAACGGCAGGTATGGTATACACAATGAATGAGTAAATTATGAGTAAACCTGAAACATTTATGTTTTTTGAATTCTGCTGATTCTGACTAGATTTTTTATCCTGGGATGAATAAGAATAAAAACCTAAATTTAGTGAGTAGAAGGCGTAAATGGCAGAGTGAGGAAGAAGAAGAAAGCATGAAGAGTGCATGAGAGCAGCATTTTCTTTTCCATGAGGAATCCCATCATGCCACCTGAAGTCTCCTCTCTCATTCAGTCCACTGACCCTCGGTCACTCCCCACTGGTGCAGACCAGCTCCCGCCTTCCTCTTGGCCTATGTTGGTTGGTGAATGAGGAAAAATGAGTGTGACATTAGCTATCGATTCCACATTAATGCATCAGGCTCCTATGCGATCCCAGACACATTGATTTCTATTTTGGTTGTCACTGGCGAACACAAAAGAAGGTGAGGCCTGCTGTGATAAATGGACGGGGTGTCTTTTTTTTAAATGGCTGCCAACTCCTGGCTTGGTGTTTTCCCCGAGCTGAAGGCATCCCGCATGGATAAACTCATGTGTAAGCAAGCAGGGAGTGAAATTATTATTTTCTCCCTCTCAGTTTCAGGTCTAAGCTGCATGTTTTCTGCCCTGACCAACTGGTTTGATGTGTTTGAAATTTCAGAGGTAGCTATTGTAACAGTCATTGGAGATGTCAGTAAACACATCCCATCATGAGAGATAACAAACTGCCCAGGCTCGGGATTGCCCCGCATCTCAAATCAAATTTTGACTAACACTCCAAAAGCTACCTCACTGCAGATGTGAAGTGCTTTCTGCGTATGTTGGCATAATTAGCCGACACTGCACAAATAAATTGTGTAGCTGCACTGGTAGTATTATGGTCTTTGTTCAGCATCTGGCCGGAGGTGCAGAGGGAGGCCTGCACACAGGATAATGGGGCTGATGGCAGGTGGCGATTTGTGTTGGGTATCTGAAAGCATTTGTGTCTGATGGTTGGCAGAAATGCGGTCATGCCAGAGTGGACACATGAGAATATGCCAAGCAGTGGTGTGCAGTGCTGCCAGCCACTCATGTGCTCGACTCATTGGTAGGTTGGTGTGCTGGTGATTTGGCTACACTAAACTCCACAGTGCAAAGACTCAAGAAGTAACTAATTACATTTGCTATGGCTCCTTCAATGCCAGCTTGTGCCTGTCTCTTTTAATTTCAAAATTCAAAGTCTGTGCAGTATGGTTGAGGTGATGGAGGCACGGTAGTGAGGTCCTGCCAATCCACTTGATTAATTGCGGGTCAGTCTCAGCTGTCAATAATAACATGCCATCCCATTAAATATAAACCTAAAACCAACTCACCAGAAAGATTAGAATTTGAGCAAGTGGAGAAAGAACTACCCTCAATGACAGAACCCATCTTTGAGAAATATTTGATGTGTACTTTGATTTTTTGGTTTGGTCCATGAGCCGTCCACTAACCTGGATGAGGCAGGCTTTATCACCTGTACTGCAGACAGCCATCAGGCGACAATCGGGGCACTTTCGGTTCAATTTTGGAAAGCTGCCATGTCGTCCATCTTTATCTAGAGTTGTATGTCTGAGTCTACAGTGTGAGCTGGTCACAGTATCTGATTTTAGTGCATGCAGCCACGGATCCCCAGTAAACAGAAAGGAGATGCCTCTCACAAACATCCACACGTTTAATGGCTGACGTAACAAGGGCTAGGGCTTGGCAAAGAATAGAAAATGTGTAGAGTGATGTGTTATTAAATGATCGTTCATTAAACCTAATCGGGGTAAAAGTCTTCAATAATTGTGATGTTGATTCAAAGTAATATGGCCCAGCCCTAACAGACAGATTAAATAAAACGTCTCCCATAATAATTTATATTTTGTTATAGTGATGTGTGTACAATGTGTTTAAACCAATTACATACAGGATATTGTCATTTCTCTGAGTCATGCTTGTAAAAAGGTCACAATACTGACCAAGTACAAAAGGTCTGAGATTTGATGTTAAGCTTTTGTCTCTGAGTGTGTCAGAAGTCTGAATTGTGAACCTGAAGGGCACAGTTGACATTGTTTGTGGCCGTGTGTTCTTAGTCACCAGGCCTCCCACACTCATCTCTCCTTCCTAAAGCCGCCCTCCCAGTCAGCCATGTCACAACCACTGAGAGTCAGATGTTTGTGGAGTGGTTATGATTGACACGTACTCTACATATGAGTTTTTATAAAGGGAGAAAGAGAATAAATCAGACATTTACCAATATCTAGAACACACATAAAGTGCACCATAAATGTTTAAAATTACTTCAGGAAATGCAAACATGGGGGAAGACGAGAACAGAGACCGTATCCTGCTAATGGTTTGCCACTTCATCACATAAATAAACCATTGCAGTTTATCTTGTAAATCTTTTTTTATGTACAGTCTGTACATAAAAGTTATTGGTGTTTGATTCACTGGTAAATGTTCTCCATGATTAAACACCAACCATTATCATGCTGACGGAATAACTATGTTACGATGATCACTTGTATTGACCAGAGGTGAAGAATGCACAATAAAAAAGAGAACCAAAGGAGTTCCTGAAAGTCCAGCGTTTTCTGCACTGAAGTCTCACTGACTGGTGTTTTCCTTTTACTTTTGATCTGGCTGGTGTTGTTTTTTCCTCTGGAGCTGTTACTAGCCTACATGCTTCACACAGTATAGAGGCAGGGCAAAGAACAGCATACGGCAGCACAGTGAATAATTCAGTTGTTTATACAATGATTCTATACATAACTTTCCATTAATCCAATAGTGTGATTGATCATGACCATGCTGGGATTCTTCAACCACCGACCCTTTTGTTTATCTGTAAATATTCACTTGTGTGTGTATGTGCTGGTAGAGTTGGCTGGTCTTGATGGGGAAATGTGTGCTACACTTATTGTGCCAGAGGCCTGTGAGAAACAAAAGACTCAGCGCCAACACTGTGGAGCTTTCATGGGAAACACAGCGGGAGGTGTTTGTACCTGAGAATATTTCACTGTTTCGACACCTCCCCCATCAATGCATTTTCCCTCCTCCCTTCTCATCATCCACTTGTCCGTCCAACTCGGCTCCTTCCCCGTTTTCCTGAGGTCCTTTGATTTTTTTTCCCTTTCCTCCCTCATCTCACAGCTCATTTGGTCGTATATGCAGGGCTAAATGTGGTCAGGTGCTGAATTCGTTTGCTGCCGCATATCTGGGAAAAGTATGGCGTTACAGCTTTTGAGCTGGACTGATGAGAAAATGTAAGCTTGTAGACAGGACGCCGGTATGGAATGGTAATGTAAGACAAAAGAAGGAGCAAATAAATGGGAAGGGAAAGGGAACAGGGGTTCAGAGAGGGAAATAAATAAAGAAAACTACCAGAAAGATGGAAGGATTTGTGTGTGTTTTTCTGGCGTGGGGAATTGCAAGGGAAATGCAGCAGAAAAAGATGATGAGAGAAGGCAGATAGAGATGTATTGCAAGAGGGATGATGATTTTGGTGCGATAATGTTGATGTTGCATGCGCAGCTCAGAGTGAAGGAGAGAAATGGACGGGGGTGAAAGAAGGAAGAGAGGAACTGTCCGTAGAATTACTGTGGCTGCCAGAAAGAGGCTAATGAAATGGCACTTGGCACAGCAGGCTCCCTGCTCCACGCAGCTGGTGAAGGAGGGAGAGAATGGGCTTTGGCAGTGGGGAGAAAAGACGGAAAGGAGGAAGTGAGGGCAGCGGAGGAAAGGTTGCGGGGCTGCAAAAGGAGCCGGCTTGTTGAGACTCAGACACACATGCAATCTCGCGCGCGGGGTGAGGAAGGGGAGGGCGGGTCACTGTAGAGAACAGGACAGGAAATGAGAGACATCCTGGTGGTCCTGGTGGATATGCAGAGAGGGAGAGAGGGTGAGGATGGAGGGGATGCTGGCATGGGGAGCAAATGGAGGGAGATTTGACATGCGAGAGAGAGAGTGATTGGGTGTGTGCGGAGGCGGGGAGTAGGAGATGTCATGCTTCAGGACATGTTTCCTTCTTTTGATGGGTTACTGCATATTGTGTCAGCATTGACACCCGTATGCATCATTTCTATAGTACAAGCTGCCTTATCCAAAATGAAAAGCTTCAGCTGCAAGAAGCTGCACCAGTGTTTGCATTTACACAGGGCTCATGATTGAAAGCATTGTAAGTTTAATAATTGCAAATCAAATTCCCTTCTTCCTTTTAATCTTTTAATTACAAAAGCACCATTTTCTATTTTCCAAGTAGCATGACTTTATATTTTGAAGACTGTGTGTGTGTGTGTGTGTTTGTGTGTGTATGCGTGTGCGTATGCGTGTGCGTGTGCGTGTGTGTGTGTGTGCGCGTGTGCGCGTGCGCGCGTGCGTGTGTGTTTATCTGTGCGACTGAGTCAATCGCAAGAGGAGAGTTTAATAGAATCTAGGGAATGCTTACGCGATCAAAGCGGAGAATCTTTGCTGGCACTCGGCAGCAACAAGAGGGCCAGTCAATGCTAATTTCAATAACTCTTTAATTATTGGTGTCAGAGCTCCTTTGGATCATTTTGCGCTGTGCGAGCGAGTGGGTGAGACTGAGAGAGAGAGAGAGAGAGAGAGAGAGAGAGAGAGAGAGAGAGAGAGAGAGAGAGAGAGAGAGAGCTAAGAGGCGTTGGGCTAGATCAGCCCTAAATCATAAATCAGCATTAAAATATTGATGAAATTTGAATGACAGCCGATACAGGGGGCACGAAGTGCTTGAGATGAGAGGAGGGTGAGGACATTAACATTGATGGTAAGAGTTTGGTTTTGGATGGGAAAGAGGGAAGATTCCTCACTTTCCTTCTTACCTTTTCTCCCTGCTTTGTTGGGATTAGGACTGGTATTTGTGATTCTAGTTACAGTACTGTAACATCCATCCATCTTTCCATTCGCATGATTTTCTTCAGCTACAAACATGTGTAAAACAGTTTACTGCTACTCCGTGTCCTTTTATATTCAAATTTGCTTTAATAATGAGGACTCATGCAGCTCATCAACCCGAGATGGTTTTTATTGCCCTATTCAGTGGAGCTTGGATTTGGATAGAGCCCAAAATAAACCAAGCAAAAAAAACTAAAAAAGAAAACAGCACACACTGGAAATGAACTAAATGATCTCCCCTCTCCATGCCCCCCCCCCCCCCCACGTTGGTGTTGTGCCTTCCTTCTATGGCACCAACAAACTGCAGATCCTATTACAGCCAAGCAAACAGTTATAGGGAGAGTAATCCACCACTCTCTGTCTGAGAAATTGAGTGGATTCAGGCTGCCACTTTACCTTTTAACACAAGTGTAGACCCTGACCCCCACCTATGGGCCCATCAGCTAGAATAAAGCCAAGGCAGAGCTTCAGAAAGGAAAACAATAAATACAATACTTTCGCCTTAATGTGGATGGAGTGTGATAAGGTTTATCGACTTCTAGTCAGGGCTGCCTTTCTGTTTCTCCACCCACAAAATCCAAGGAAACTCTAGGGATAATTAGCAAATGTATTTTAACATTCAGATACTTATCCTTGTTGCCCATCTAGTGAACCTTTGGCTCATTACCAAACAGTGTTTAATTTTGTTACACAATAAAAAGGGGTTACGCAGTGGTTTGAATACATCTAGATGAATTGCTCTGATCCTTGTTTGCCCTTTCTTATCTCTGTTTCCTCCTATAGAGTACAAGAAACAAAGCTTTTTACAAATCCCCACTTGGTCTATTCTCTAAAAAGTGAAAAGCATATTTAAGCACATAGTGTTGTACTGCAGATGCTCACTGCTCTGAGTAGGAGGCCTGGAACAAATCTGCCGACCTGGTCTTTGTTGTCAGGGAGAATTAACACTTGGCTTTTCAAGGGCTGTTAAGTTGAATTATGTGATGATGATATAAAAGTTACATCCAATTTAGCTGTTTTTGTTTCTCTAGTGAAGCCAGATTTGCTTCATGTCACTCAGAGCAATATTGTGTACTGCTAGCATTGTGCATGGTTGCCAAAAATAGCTGATTTGGCCACAATGACATCTTCATAAGAAAACTACAATTTGTAGAGTGCATGACACCCAACAGTCCCCTTACTAAAACATATTTATATTCAAAAGGTCCATATTTTTATTTAGATTTGCACCAAATAGCACACACTCATTAATATCAGTCCCCTAAACATGCCATCTATTAAATACTCACTGAGAAATAAGTGAAAGAGTAGGAACGTACTGTAGCTCACAATGTTAAAGACAGGGAAAATGTTATCTTTTTATCCATCCCATAGTGTTTGAGTAATCCAGCTAGACAGTCAAAAACATAACATCCTCTGCAGAAGCTGAAGTAAAAAGAGAAGATGTGCATCATGTTTAAAGGCTGCAGTCGTAACATGTTTGCATGATCTACAGAATGTGAATACAACTGTGGTGTATTGTTTTTCCTGTAATTATGCCAAGTTACTTTCACCATAATGTATCAGTATAATATATGATCCTACTTATTCAACATGACAAATTCAATGTGACATACATAAAGTGTGTGTGCATTATTAAGACTTCAAGCATGTGTTGGTATGATAGTGTTAGTTTTCTTTAATTTAACCACACATCTTAAAACACTGTATTTTCACAATTTACTTAATTTTCTTCATTCATCACTAAATTGGTAAATTAGGACCGTGTTTAAGACAAAAGTTATTTATATCTTAAAAAGATGACACCGCTAATTGATAGTCAGGTTTAATTGCTAGCACCTATTCACGTAAATAAATAAAATAAATCTGTACAAAAACTTACTTAATTACAGTAGCAATATAATTACAATTTGTTTTACCTCTAGTATTGCATATCTGAATGTTCTTTGTTTTAATTTTATATTCTGAGCTGTGGCATAGAAAGACTCTCTGTTCAATCTGCTTCAGGAGTTATTGTATTATATTTTTTATTATATTTATCAACCTCATCCCCTTTTTTAAGTTTCAAGAGTCAACGATTACTAACGATCTGTTAATGCTTTAGTCTGTTACAGTCATCGGGTTATATTGAACATTTAAGCAAAAACTAATTTTATTTGTCATTTTACTCCAAACATTTTTATCATCAAATTGAATGAGCAACTGCAAATCAGCGACTCCAAGTCGTCACTGTTCTTCAAGGTGCTGCTGACTAGTTATGACACATGCAGCACAGGAAACTAAACTGTGGCATTGAAGAAAAAAAAACAAATCACAAAATAAACTAGGTTTTAGTCAATTTAATTTGGTCTTTTCCTCAACAGTGTCGACACACTCGGTGTTGGGACATTCTTTCATGTTTGTCTTTCAAGGAAGTGGTATTTATTTACTATAAATATGCCATGAACTTTCACATATTACTCAGCGATAGATTGCCACTCTGTCCTCACTGTGAACAATGGCCGGAGTTGTCACAAAACACCCTGAGGTGTCAGACGAACCTTATCTTCTTAGTTCTTTGTTCAAGGTTAGCTCGCCGAGCCTTCAGGGAGCACTTCACATGTCTGCGGCGTAAAGACTTGTGACATTGACACAGGAGTCACAGTGGAGTCACGTCTCCTACGTTTGACAAGGTTGTGATGAGGCCGCCGTCATATTAAGGGGAAAGCAGCCGTTGATGCAAACCAAGCTCATGTGAGAACAAGTCGTCTGTTTGCGTATTGTTTCGCTTAGAAAAACAATCATCAAATACACACTGGCCTTAGGAGGCACATACACACTGCAGCACACATGCAATTAAACACCCACATACACTCGCCGAGCGACTGCCCACGATACTGCACAGAGGTGTGTGTGTGTGTGTGTTAGTGTGTGTTTGTGTGTGGGAATACAGAAGCAGCAATACTCTTCTGAGCCTTCAGATAGCCAGCGAGAGACAGGGAATGAGTAGGACAGATAGGGCCCAGTGTCTAATTAACTTACTGCCTTCAGAGGATGTGTGTGTCCTTAAATCCAAGGCAAATGATGACCACTGGGAAGAAGGGAGGGGGGGGGGGACAAGAGAAAGGAGGCTGCAGTCATGCAGAGAAACAGGGTGCTAATACATGGAAAGTACAACAGTCTGTCGTTCCTATTCCAGTTTGCAACAAAGGAGGCATATATGTGGTTTAAATTTGGATCACCCTCTGAGCAGGTTTTCATATATTATACGTCTTTCACACCAAATTCTCCGGGTATTTATGGGATTTGTTTTAAACGTGAGTAAACCTGCTAAAAAAGGCAGTTGGCTCCTTTCCTATTGCCTGTAGAGGAGCCATGCTTCCTGTTTTCTTCCCCCTGTGCGTCATGTTCGACGCCACAAACGCATTGACAACTGTAGCGCTCTCTCACCTCGCCGTCTTGCCAAATTAGCCGTTGACCCGGATGTCTCATTTCCATACCTGCCAATTGGAGCCGATTAAAACTCGTGTCTACTGCAGAGTGATTTGACCCGCGAGTGAATGCAGAATGTTTCCATTTCCATTGCAGACAAGAGCCAGATGTTAACGGGTGCGTGTGGGTTTTTTTACCAATGGAACATGGGTTTAACACAGGGTTCTTCCCAAGAAATAGGACAAAAATAGTCATGCATCTGGATGTGAGCTTTCCAACGGATGTGTTGATCTTGTTCTTCATGTCCGCCGTCGCCCACCAACAAGTATCAATGGACGCCTACACAACAGATCAGACAACATCTTGAGACACCCGTTTGTACATGAGGAGAAAGTGCCTGAGGTGTTATAGATTTGCAGTGAGTGATAGAGAGGGTCCTGCTGCTCCACCGGCACAACTCTCCACAGCAGCTGCAGACACAAAGACATTTGTGGGTAGAACACCGCTATGTGAATGTCGAATGCAAACACCTGATGGGTATTTGCTCATTTTTGTAGGTTTAGTCTTTTTTTGAACATAAAAAATTCCCATAATGCCACCGTCTGCGGTATTTGCTCTTAGACTTGCTTTAATTGAGAAGCAAGGAAAGACAATTGTTGAAGCCAATATGGCTGCAGCAATCTCTGTGTGAGCCTGAAAAACAAACTCACTTAGACACAGAAGAACAAACAAAGATGGAGAGGCAGGGGCAGCGGGAGCCTGTGAATAAAAGTCTTTAATTAGACCAGAGTGCCATAGAGTGCTGTCTGCATGGATCACGCAGGCTGGGCCTAAAGGGATGAGTATAAAGGGAAAGTCACTTTCAAGCTACAGTAATATAATGGGACCCCCATAGCACCAAGCGGGGGGTAGATGTTTATTTGCCTTATTTCTGTGCACGTACGTAAGTGTTTGTTCCTCCTAACAAAAGTTTCCCCGTGTTGAACCTGTTTCAAGGTTGGCTCAAACAGCTGAAGTCATCAGTGTAAACCATGAGGTCTAACGTGCAACTCTTCTGCCATTATCGTCCTCAGCAGCAGCGGCACAGCTGCACACAAACAGAGCCTCTTGCTAAGCCTGGTGTCATATCATATGACACCAGGCTAAGCAATATGGCTAAGCAGGCTGTTCACTGGGTTGTGAAATTGAAATGCAGCCTTGGTTATTAGACAAGCAACTCATCACCCACACTGCTAGTTCACTGTCAATGGCCACTGTAGCATCAACTAACAACAGAACTCATTTGTTGATTAAGAAGAGCTGTGTAGGCTGTGTGCGTTAATGTGTACGGCCGCTGTTGCAAGTATATGGATCTGTGTGTGTGTGTTGCTTTCACTTCGGGGCCACCTGCCTATACATCACCGAGGCTTAATGAGTGAAATATTCATTGTTAGCAGCAGTACAAATATAAACATCCCCCTGATGAAATACCCCATTTGCTCTAGTATTTCAACACTAAACTGTATTTAAAGGTTGACGATATGACTTCTCCCGAAAAACGAGGCCAAAGCATCTGAAATGCCCCCTGGTGGCTGACTGCAGTGCAGGTCGTAAACCCCAAAGTATCAAATACATTTTTCTCAAAGATGGTTCCTGTTTATTCTGACTCATGATTGGTTGCGCATATGTATGGGCGGGACCTCAACCCCACGTCTCCACACCCCCATGCCTAACCGTGACCTCTATTTTGAATTCCCATAAATGTAATGTACTTGTTTTGAATGTGAATAGTTTTAAAGCCCCCTGGTGGTAATATTGCAACTGCGTTAATGTTCTGCGTTACGTGCCTTAGAAGGAAAATACTCTGGAGCTGGAGATTGGGATGCTAACAGTGGCCACAGACTGCTGATAATTGTTTGCTGTTGAATTTTATACTGAACTACAATATGTGGGACCAGTGCAGAAGCAAGTCCTGAGTGCTTCCTGCTATATAAACATTAGAGGACAAAGACCATTAAAATGGCATTGTTTGTATCCAGGATATTTCAGCTTAATATGTGGATATTGGAAGGAAGTTGAGACACCTTGTCCATCATTGTATAGGATGACAATGCTAATTGTCAGGATCAGGAGTTATCCTGGTGGATGGAACTTAACCATATCAAATGCTGCAAGTTAGACAGACCTGAGTGAGAAGACATTGATTTAGAGAAGGCTGCAGGGATGTGTTTGAAAAAAGAAGTGTTCTGCCCAAGTCAGACTCATTTTGTGTTACAGCAGTTGTCAAAATTTGAGCTTCTCTGTATCCTAAGTAAAAGCATTGGTTTACATAACATACATTTGTAAGTCCAAATTCCCTGCAGGCTCAGTAGAGGTGTAGAAGTGGAGAGATGACACTGCCGCTCAGGTTCTCCCTGAACACACACATTCAAACTCAATAATTCAGAACCAGCAGCTGCCCGACCAGTAACAGATGTCTTTGTTAATGGGTGTGTAATCAATACTTTGCAAAAGTGATCATTTGCAGGTAATTTCCTTTTTTCCTATTTTCTGTTTTAAAGTTTCATCACCCCAATTTATGGAATAGGATTTGGGATGTTTCTTGTAAATGGGTGTCATATTTTTTGGGGTGGATTTGGATCTGAGTCAAAAACTAGGCTTTTTTTTTTCTGTCCAAAAACATCCTCCAATCCAACGCTTGTGGACATTTTCCTCATCCCTCCACTCCACCCCCGACAACAACTACCATTAAGAACTGATCACCGTTATCTCAACACTATACACTGCAGAATCCTTAACTTCATGCATATATTAATTGAGTTATAAATGAGCAGATACAAGAGCATTTCATTTTGACTCATTAACACTATATGTTGTATTTTCCTTTTCCTGCCACCCAAAATGAATTGAAAAGCTGTTGTACTAGTTTTTCTGAAGATTCAGAGTTTTGTAGACGTACAAAGCTGTGAAATTCAAGACACAATGAACGTGTACTTTCACCTTTAGAACAAATTCTGTGTGTGATAAATATTTTAAGAACTTGCTTCCCAGTTGAGAGTCAGTACTAATATGTACAATTGTAGACCACCTTTTTGTAACCTTATAAACATGGGACAGTACATTTTTCAGTGTTTGCAGACAATACCTACATCCATTCCACGGAACTCTTCCCTAAGTTTTTCCTGCAGAATATGATGTTGTACAGTCATGTGTTTTCCACAGTTTACTTTTTGCCCTTACACTTTTTATTTATGGGAATAGATATTTGCTTTATCTGAACCTGGAATAAGTAGTGTTTGTTTTAATATATATAAATATTTATATATATATTTGTTTTAGTTATTGATTAACTTTTTCTACTAAGATTTGGAATTTTATCTTGGAGTTTGTGTGTCTTTTTACAAAACTTTTTTTTTATCTTCTCTTAACTCAGTTGTTTTGAGCCGGCAGGAACAAAAATACTCCCTGCTCTTCTATAATCTAATTTTGGGAAGCTGTTATCTCCGCAGCTCAATGCCTCTGTCTCACTCCGTGCCACACGGGCTGATTCATGTTGCCACATCCATCATTGACAGGCCTCCAGAGAGAAAGGTTAGCATTTAGCTAAAGGGTCTCCAATACATCAGCAGATTAATCCTATTTAAGCTCCTGCTGTGTGTTTGTTGTCCGGTCTGTGAAACATCAGAGGTGATAGTTTCTTAACATTTACCCTCAAATGTCAGTGGAAATATTGATTAGATATAACCGCTTTACACAAGTTTGGCTTAGCTTCCTTCATACATCAATTTTTTTATCTTTCCACTAACATTCCTTCATTTATTTTGGGTAGTTCTCTTAATATGTGTAAGGGAGCAGTTTGAAAGTTGTCAGATGCACAACGTTAAATCCCATGCATCATACCAAACTCTATGCTTGTCTGCAAACAGCCATGTTTCTCAGCTCTGACGTTTGTCAGTAGCAGGTTCAGGAGGTCAGACGTCTTCAGAAAGAGGTTTCACTCATTAAAACTGCCTTATAAGTGGTTCAACATTGGCATTTGACCCAACTCAGGTTGCTGTTTAGTATGTGTGTGCATGTGTGTGAGAGAGAGAAATAGTTTTTTGAGCCACAACTGTCAGTCTTATCCATTGCAACGTCTTCATGGTAATTCATAGTTTTTCTTGTGTTTGAACCCAATCTGGAGGTTCCTATGTGTTATAGGCAGGGGTTAATTTGTGCCGGATCATGCCGGAACAGGATCCGGCACCTCTTGGTTTTGGCCTTCCCGTGTTCCGGGACTTATTTGGGCTGACCCGGTTCCTCTCGTATAGAAAAAAATATGAATACAGAGCTGACAAATCTCACGCTTTCGGCGTGTGACACACATCCAATTAGTCACGCCCAAAAAAAAAAGTGATTTCTTACAAGTGGCCAATACGTCGATCGCGAATGCTGTGTGGGCCGGCGCCGCCACGCCCCCCCCCCCCTGACAAGAGGTCCGCCGCTACATCGTCCAGGGCTCGGGGGGGCGGCGGCGGCTAAAGACACACCGCCGCTGATGTGACGTTTTGTAATAAATCTCTCATTTGATTTTTGTGTTTGCAACTTGTGCAACAAGTTAATTGAGGAGCTGAAGGTGCTTAACGCACAGTACTGGCCCGAGGACGCAGGTGCGCTGTATGGAGAGACTGAGGTGGAGTCGCTTTAACATTACCAACCCGCGTGCAGGCATACGGGCCTACAGAAAACACAGAGACTCGGAGGAAAAGACATCCCCGATGAACTGATGGAGTGACTTGTTGCTGTCAACAGCATTCCTATCGCGAGTGCTGAATGTGAGCGCGGATTTTCGCAAATGAACTTAATTTACACTCCCAACCGTTCCTCTCTGCTCACATCCACCATATCATCTTTACTCTTCCTAAATCTTGTTGGACCCCCCCTGGCTAAATTCAATCCAGTCCAGTCCGTGAGGTCGTGGGTGGCCAAAGGACACAGAACTGCCACAGACACACGCAGTAAAACCTCCGGGAGGAGGAGGAGAATCCGGACATGGTCGTGATGTGGTGTGTTTTGGTCTAAATATGAGCATACTGTCTATTAATAAGCCGCCGAGCCAATCTTTAAATAATAATAATGGAAGATTTATGTGATTTATTGTAAGCTTTGAACTTTTATTTTTTATGTTTTACAAGTTAGATCTATGTTGAGAAATGAATTGCTGACTGTAAGTCCCACCTGTGTTGATGTGGGCATTTGCCTGTGCTGTAAAGCCTAAAATAATTGTAAATTATTGTCATAAAATTCATAACATGGATATTAATTGAAATTAAGGCTTGTAAGTCCCACAGCATTGTCAGTGGGCATTTGCATGTTTTTTTCAGCACCGTTTTCTGTATGCGTTCCGGGACCTTGTGATTTACAAATTAAGCACTGGTTATAGGCCCTGTTACAAATAACGCTATGTTGGAAGGGCTGCAGTCATGTACTACTTCCTTGACCTATGCTGTTGTCAGCCTCTTCTTTTCCCTTGCCAGTGATCAACTTCCAAGGTTTTGCACAACCCATGGGTGGTGAAGATTGTAGAATATACCTGCTTCACATGTTGGTGATTGTGTATCACTAATTTGAAATTAATTCTTATCTCTGTGGTTTCCAAATTTCAAAGACATCACTGGTGGGCATTAAAAAGAGGATCAATCTTGTGTCGTGCCTATGCTTTCTCATATACCCGAGTCAAACACTGGAAACGATCGACATCATTAACGGACAAAGAAATCAGACTTTGTTTGTCTACGATAGTGTTTTAGCTCGTTTCCAAACAAGAGGCCAACTCTGTGCCGCAGCACACGTTTCTTTTAATCTGATCACGAGCGTGCACGCACACACTAAACAGCTACACTACTTCATTCCACTGCCGGCGATGACATTACCATATTAAGTAAAGCCGTTTACAATGGATAATTCTTCAGGCTGTTTGCCAAGGATCCTCACACAATTAAAAGAACACACATAAAACAACACAATGAACCCTCACAAAAACAATACTACATTGTTTTTCATTTTCTCTCCACTTTATTGACAGTGGCAGAGTGACAGTTCATGAGAAACTGTGCAAGAGTATGTATTTCATTAAAGGAAATGTACGTTTCTCTTTAGGTTGTCACATCACATCGCAACTCTAACCTTTTCGTCCAAGACTAAGTAACATACTATATTTAAGACCTTATGCTCTTGTAATTGTAACTGTAAATAAGGGGCTTTGTGCAAGTATGCACACATTTTTTTGTCATCTGTGAGATGGTTTCTCTACAGTTCAATATAGAGTTAATGAGCCAAGACCAACCAATACTCACTGGAGCCGTTGAAAGAAAAAAATAATCTATACCTGTATTTCAGATGGCTTCTTTCATGTTGTTGAGGTAAAGAATGTGGACATTAGCCTGGTCACTGTAGCAGAAAATGGCCACACATAGGAAGTGTACAGTTGAGTTATCCTAGAAAGAAGTTCTTTGGCTTGTTCACAACATTGGTCCAGTGCTAAATGATGTTTGACTTGAGCGGTACATATGGAATATGTTCCATGTTTCTAGCCTTGGCACTCATATCATACAATATACAAGTGTTTGTAAAACGGGGAGAAACATTGCTCAGGTTCACGTTAATTGGCATTATTATGAACACTGCTCAAAAAAGGAAATTATAATAAAATTTGTTGGTAACACAATGACATAAGAACGGTCATGGAAATCAAGTTCATCAGCCCTTTGTAGGCTGGACTCAAAACCACACCGAAAATCAAAGTAGCACTTTTTTAATTACAGGCTAATCCAACTTGCTTGAATTTCATCACGGCAACTCATAATGTGACTCAGCACGCTCCTGCTGATTCGGGGGATGGTGTCCTGTCTGTGGCCCCATATGTAAAACATTCCCTTGTAGGGGGTCGTCTTGCTTTTTCCTTTGTTGCACCTGTTTCATTCGCACCAAAGCAGGTGAAATTGATTCACAGTCACTTGTGCTTCCTAAATGCACAGATTGATGTACCGGATGTATAACTGACTTGGTGTTATAATGAGACCTTTAAGTGTTACCATTAAGTGTTCCCATACGTGACATTTTCTTTGAGTTGCCGTAGAGTTCTCCACTGTGATAATGGTCATCGAACACCCACAGTGGGAGAGAAAATAAATGACTAAGGAGAAACGATATAGGGTAAAGAAAAAGGAAGTGCAAATCAGAGAGTGAAGGAGGTGAGGTGGAGTCACGAGGTTGCTGCCATGGCCTCTGATGTTACTGTTACAAAAGTGACTGTTTACAAGGCAACAGATAATTAAAGCAGCATCTACATCCCCCATTAAGTATTATCTTCAACTACCTCAAGTTATTCCCAAGAACACGAATGTGGTAATCAGAGTGTATGTGAAACTGTCTCATGAAAATGCTCCATTTAAACTGGTGGAGTTGACAGTGAGTGAGGGAGTCAGAAAAATTAGCGGCGACTTGCTCCTGATGCTGCCCATCATGCTCAATTCTTTTCTCACCATCTCTACAGAAAGATTTACTTTCTTTCTTAATTCTTTGACCCCGGCACACTGCGACCTTCACGTTCTGTCAATCAAAGCAATGGCGTAAGGGATTAAATTAAAACGAGCCATGCTCTCTCAAAATGTGACCCGCAGCTACATCTAAAGGTGGAGGGTCACACACAAGTGTCTTTATGGCAAAGGCTCTTCAAATGCATGATTCCGCCAGCACGCTCAGTCATGGGTAAGAATAAAGTCTGTAGACACCTCATGGATGTGACTTTTACTTCTTAAGTCAAGTGGGTGATTACATTGGCAGATACGTGCACCAGGTACTGGTTAATTTGACTGTACAGTATGAAACAAAATTTTAAAAAATTGTAAGAAGTGACTGACAATTGGGACAGGCAATAGCTATTGTCTTTAATGTATATACTTTTAGTTTTGTTCAACTATATTTGGATATTTCGAGGAAAGTTACCAACATACTACAGTTCCCTTCCTTGCATACGATGCCAAGAATACTGTTCTCTAGCTCTTCATGTTTCCAGACAAGGTGATGCTCTCTCATTGGAAACCTTGGCTCATCCAAACTTGTCTGAAAGTACAACGTGTCTGCCGGGGTTAAGAGATTTAAAAATAGAAAGGCAACAGAGACTACTCAAGTGACACTTGTACTCATACATTATCTCACTGCAGACAGCTCGTTCCATATTGACCCTCCTGCTTTTTTGGCAGCACTCCCCCCCGAACAAAAGAAACACTGCAAATGGCGAGATCGCAAATTCACTGTGGCTCAACAAGCACATAAGGTCAGAGGGAATGGACAGTGGAAAGAAAGAGCCTTCAGCCAACGAGCTGGGCAGACAGAAAGTTATGGCTCCTTCATTATAGGATTGCAATCAGTCCACGGATCGATACGTACAGTAATCACCAGGTCGGTGCAGAGAGAGGAGGGTGGAGAAGAATGGGAACAATGTTCCTTTACTTCAGCTCGATGTCAGTGGCCCCACGAGAGACTGGAGACATGGATCCATTAACCTATTCACAAATTACCAATACAGCTAACTAGATGGTTTCACAGGCCGGGTCAGGATAGGGCCTGCAGGCAAGGAGGATACTTTCTAGGTGTTAGTTAGGCTTTAGGACACATAACTTCTATGATCACTACCTAGTGGTCATACAGGGCTCTCGCAACGTGGCATCATCTGATGATACGATGTGTTGGTCTGGCAGATATATTATCTTGTTATGTAGTATCAGTCTATAAGCTAATATAGAGTCTTTTGCCCTTAACATGTGTAACTGTAGTACTCAAAGTGGACTTTCTAGGTCATATTTCATCTTTTCATCTGAGCGCGCAGCAGTGTTTCAACACCCATGCTTGCATTTTGTAACATAGTTGACAACACAGGAGACTCAATCTAGAACAAGACAAATCTGGTGCTCAAGCTCAATTTAAATCCAGTTTGAATAACAAACACTGTCCATACATTAAGTGAAGTAAAGTGTCATATCAAGTACTCATTGAGGCTGGACAGAACAGAACTATATGTGTAGCAAATATCTGGCCTAAATCTTAGCACACAAATACGTACACAGTTTGTGCTTGGGCAAAAGTATAAGCTCACCAGCCTCGCTGAAAATAAATCTTCAAAGCATCTTAACCACAACCCTCTAAATAAGAATCTAAAGAATCTACAGGTTTATAGCAGTGCTTATTAAGCTATTTGTACATTCCTAGTGACTGGCAGCAAATTCCTAATTTGGGGATGACCCTGCTGCAGTCCCATGATGCCCAGCACACTGCCACTCCGAGTGTTTGGCCTTGGAGACAAATTCATTGGACTTTGCCCGAGCTCAGAATCCCACATATGTTTCTGTGAAGGACAGCTGACAGTTCGGATTTATGAGTAAGGGAAACCAAAAGGGTAAAATCCATGAGGAGTGAAACCTAAAGCAGGGAGGGGCCATCAATCAATCATCCAACCTCAACAGTTTGTACCCCCCTCTCCACCCTGCTCCGCCGAACCCTGACACTAGAACTCGTCTAACCTTTTAAAATCTACAAAATCGGCCTTGTACTCTCTTTCTGCCCGTCTGTTGCCTTGAACCTCCCTCGGTTGCTGCCTTCTTTCCGTCACGATTTAGTTCACTCTTCATCTTTCTTCTATCTTCTATTTTCCTTCGATCTATTTATGTCTTACTGTTTGTTTTTACTCATGCAGTTGCGCGGGATTTCTATGTGAGCATGTTTGCATGTGCAAGTTCTTTAACACTGGCAAAGCGTTAAATACACAAACAAACTTTTGTGTGTGCCTCTGGGGTTACGGCAGGACACCGGCCTCTGTCTGTGGATCCAGCAGGCTTCTTTGATTCATGCGGCATCAAAGCCGTCACAGGGCCCTGCCTTTTCCCTCTCTCATGTCCCTGGCTCTCCAAAGCTGTCGGATACCGTCTCTCTGGGGCGGATGGCACTCGTTGCGAGCTAATAGAGTGTGACTGTACATGCACACGTGGAAGAGTGTGCGTGCACGTTTGCAGGAGCGGCGAGTTAATGTGACGTGACGAGAGAATTTGCCAGCATGTGGTCATCTAGATTTTGGATATTTTCACACACACTTGTCTTGAACCCGTTCTCTCTTTTTTTTTCTTTCTCATTCCTTCTAATGCTGCCTAATTACCAATATGTAATCCAATCGGCCAAAAAGCTGCATGTTAAGGTTCATTATGCGTTGACTAATGCACCACACAAGTTTGGATGGAGCTATTCATGCAGCTCATCTTATTAAACCTGTTCTCTCTCTCCGTCTGAGCTGAATCCAATTTAATAACGCATGCTGCACTGCACTTTTATTACTGTAATATCCACCAAAGACGAGCCTAAAATGGCACTTTCAGGGCAGCACTGAGAAGCACAGACTGTATTTGTGTCCTCGTGACATTGCATCACTATTGAAGATGCTGTGTTTTTCCAGGTTAGGGATACTTGTTATAAATTCCCTCGGATCAAAACGAGTGAAGCTGTTGCAGGGTTGTCAGGGCTGCACGAGCACAATATGTAAATCGGGTCGGAGTGTGTGTGACGGTCCACCAAGTCAATGACATTGATCCCACTCAGGCTGGAATTCAAGACTCTTCCTCTGGCCTTCCTCCCCCTCACGGTTTAACAGTGTAGCATGCAGACATGTTGCACCCCCGCAAGAACAGAGAAGGCCAGGGGTCTCTGAGGCCAGGCCACTTGGCATCTCAGCTGCAGCAAAGTGCTTATCGCTGGTGATATGATTGGTCCATGTAGGTTGTACTGGAGGTGGAGGTTATTGAATCTATATTGTATAAACCACAACGGCTGAAGGGAGTAGGAGAAAGTCGAAGGTCCAATCAGGAGTTTTGGAGGGTTATTATATTTTTCTTTCAAAGAAATCAGATGTCAGCGAGAGAGTAGCACTTCAAGAGCCGGCAGCGGTTTGGGGTTTGTGTTCAGATGTCAAACCCCAAACCGCTGAGCGTACCAATCTGACGCAACGAAGACGCAGTCTATGAAAGGCACCATGAAAGGCTGAAGCCAGCAGGTACATGTGGGCAGTTGGTGAACACTGGCTTTCCACATTAAAGCTGTTAGATCACTCTGACTAGATTCAGTATCCTTCTTTGACCCCTAAAACTACCCGGTACTCGAGGTCACCTCACTCGGCTCAATGGCATCTAATACCAGAGGAAGTCGACATTTAATTAATAATAAAGACGCTGTTATGGGTGGCTACATTTCAAATGAGTGATTTCTGTAATGTAGTCAGGGCCTTCCGTGAGGTTAATTGAGACCTTGACAGCACTTTAGTCTGCGCTTCGTGCTTGTGTGTCTTGTCTTACCTCAAGCTACAGCGCTCGGCTCTTGGGTTTTGTGGAAGGAGATTTGATAGTGAAAAGCGTGTGTGCGCTGAATGTATGTGTGTGTGTGTGTGTGTGTGTGTGTGTGTGTGTGTGTGTGTGTGTGTGTGTGTGTGTGTGTGTGTGTGTGTGTGTGTGTGTGTGTGTGTGTGTGTGTGTGTGTGTGTGTGTGTGTGTGTGTGCATGCAATCACAAAGAGTGGTACCGCGGGAGTGAAATGATGAGATAGAAATGTACAGGAGATTTAAAAGGAGAACCAGATGTATAAAGACAAGCACATATTCACAGGAGCTAAAGAGGTCTCAGAGAAGGAAAGAAAAGAGTCGTTTTCTATATTAGTTTTTGTGTCTTGAAAGCCGAAGCTGAAGTGATCTTCTTTCCCCCCCTCTGGGAAACTAGGAGGGCTTTTTCCAGTGCTCCGCAGTGTGGAGCAGGATCACGGCTTGTTGGAAATTACCTAATCCGAATTGCAATATAAGTATGATGAGTGTTAGGATAACATAACAATGTATAACTGGCTTGTCAGTGTTGTTTGTTCTCCCACTTCTGCCTTTAAAGTGAAGAGCAAAAATGATAAGATTGTGTTGATCTCAGAGAAAACTTATCTCGGCATTTTCTTGGCATGGTGACAGGACGGACTGGTGCAGCAGTCTGTCCCCGTCCCCTCCTTTTCTCTCCCTGATCCTCTCCAGCTTTATCTCCCTCTCTCAGCATTCTGCTCATTAAACAGACATAAACAAAAGAAGGTTATTTTTTCCACTGTTTACCGCTTGTGTCTCTCCGTCGCATTCGGCTCAATCTCGCTGAGCTCACAGAAGCAATCGCAAGCTGTTTGTTGCTTACTGTTAACAGCCCATACTTTGGGAGGGGGTCCAACTTTAATACATAATTGAAAATGGTTGCTGTGGTCCATTTGCCGCGCTTTTATTCTTCTTCCATCAGCACCGCCAGGAGGCTGCTCTTGGGGGATTCGCTTTTCTCTGTCCTTTTTTCCCTCCCTGGTGTCATTTTCCCTCTCCATCTATTCTCTCTCCTTTGATGCCTTTTTCCGATGACAATTCACACTTCAGTTGAGATTGGTCTAAATTTCGATTTCAGCCAAAATGCTCTTTTAAGTAGCTGTCCCTGTCTGGAATTCCATTTGTCATTCACTTCCTCCCTTTTTTCTAACTCTGTAAATGTTTTTCTTTTATGTGAGTGCATGCACCCATGTCATGTTGATGCGTTTGTCTCGACGTGAGCTCTATCATCCCCGTTAATGTCCCAGAAATATAGCAGTTAGCTGTTGTCACTTTACAAAGCACTTGTATTGCATGGCCGCTCACTAAAGCTCCCTTTCCTTTTCTTCCATGCGGCTGTTATTCCTGAAATTGGTCTTAATGAAATAGTGTAATCAACTTATGCAGGCTACCGCACAGTCCGTGGACATGTCCCAGTACAAAGTGCACAGCTATCAAACTGACACAGGATTATCCATCACCCCTCTTGTCCTTTCACCTGGGATTGCTCCTGTGGCGAACTCTCTCCCTCATGAGATTTGGCTTTCAATCTGTCTGCCCGAGGACCACCCCCCCTCGGCTGGCCCCCGCCTCTCCCTCCAGGGAAATGCACCGAGGTCTTGGAGTGATTTTGCTGTAATGGAAC
The DNA here is from genome assembly GCF_963576545.1 of Limanda limanda. Classification (NCBI taxonomy): domain Eukaryota; kingdom Metazoa; phylum Chordata; class Actinopteri; order Pleuronectiformes; family Pleuronectidae; genus Limanda; species Limanda limanda. The sequence continues at coordinate 14,478,945 of NC_083657.1, forward strand.
TTCAGGATAAACTAGATTTGATGATCCGCCCATACAGGAGGGCCCCTGCCCCCCCTCCCCAGCCCTGTCCCTCGCCCTCCTCGTGTTTCAGCCCTAAACCTTATTACCTGGGTCTGATTCTCCAAACTGAGCTCCCTTGGGAAGCAGAGGTGGGGAGGGACAAACGAACAGGAAGTGGAGTGTCACTTCAGATCACAGTTCACGTCGGGGAGCCAGTTGATTTGTATCACCCTCCTAGTTGAGGAAGAGTCTTTTGAGAGATCTTGTTGCTGTGCGGTGTTGTTGTGCCTCAGTGCTTTTTACCTCTAGAAACAGATAATTTGTACCAGGCATCTTGGGATTTGTAGTGTTGAGTCCATGAACAAGCCTTGCGTCTGTCATTCTGCCTAATTTAAGATGCAACTCTATTAAGATAATGCAATTAGAATCATAGAAAAAGGTAAGGAAAACTACAAAGAGGCTTATTCACGAGTTCTCCTCGCTCAGTGGCTTCAGTATCAACGCTGTGATTGAGGTGTCAGTGTTATGAATGCTGCTGCAACAGGTGTTTGTGAAGTTGCTGTCAGATACACACTGTGTCCTCCCCGCTGCTGTTCGACTGCAGCTGTTTGACACGTGTCCATTGAACAAATGGGCTGTTTTGACTGATAGTGTGTGAACGGAGCTCACTGCTGTGGAAGGTGGCCATGTGCTGCAGACAGACTGACAGCCTGTAACAATGCTGTCAACACCTTTCCCTCCTTTCCGTTTACTCTTTTCTTTGCATCAGTTATTTAGTTTTTTTTCGTTTTTTTGTTCTTTGCAATGAAATTTCTGTGGACAGAATTTTTTTGTCAGTTATAAAATGTATATTAACCTAAGCTGCCATTTATTCATCATGCTAATCCTACACTGTTGACTAAAGCCCAAGTCATGCTTCTGTTTTGACTACACCATAGGTATGCACAGGCCTTAACATTAATAGTTGTGCTTAGGTGTGTGTGGGTTGTGCTGCAGTAACACAGCCGAAACCCCAATGGCGGTAGTGTTCTGTTTTTCTGGTTTGTGGCCTCAATTTACAAATTCTCTGGCGTCTCTGTTTTTGGTATTGGCCTTAAGAGCCGACTTAGACAAGCGATAACATCGGTGTGATATTGTCTTTCCTTTCTCCAGGTAAGGAAGAGTCGGTGGCCACCTTCAAGGGCAACGAGTTCTTCTGCTACGACCTGTCGATGACGCCCATCCAGAGCAGCACCGACGAGATCACGCTGTCCTTCCGCACGCTGCAACGCAACGGCCTCATGCTCCACACCGGGAAGTCGGCCGACTACGTGAACCTCTCCTTGAAGAGCGGAGCCGTGTGGCTGGTCATCAACCTGGGCTCGGGGGCCTTCGAGGCCCTGGTGGAGCCCGTCAACGGCAAGTTCAACGACAATGCCTGGCATGACGTGCGCGTCACCCGCAACCTGCGCCAGGTAAACACTGCCTATGTAATCCAGGGCCACCGCAGTTGGAGTGGTGCCTCTCTATCCCTATCTCTGTTGCTTTATTTGACTCTCTATCATTTCTCTCTGCACAGGGATCGTACAGCGAGTGTGTCTCAACTTCCTTCTCTCTTCTGTTGTTGCTGCATTAACAGAAGTTTATTTTCCAAGTGGAGTTAACAGAAGGCCGCCGCTGCTGTTGTTTCATTCTTTCTTTCTTCCTCTCTAAGACATGAAAAGATCCACCTTTCTTCATAGTCAAATGTCGTTCAAAGGCAAGAGGTGAAAAGGCAGTCATATGATATTTTAATTGTAATTTAAGTTAGATTGTAGATCTGCATGTTCAGGGGTTCCTGAGGACATTGTCGTTGGCCGTTATTGAAGAGCCACCTCAGAAAGTGGTCTGTTCAATATGTATGCACATAATGTACTTGGCTACACAAATAGAATGCACCCTAATTTATCAAAGGTGACAATGCACTTAAACCCTCTCTGAACAAATAACCAGACTCATCTTTACAAATCTTTAATCGTAGCAAATAGGAAACAAAAGAGAACATGCAACCTGAATGTATGTGTGTATGGGTGAGATTTGGTGCGAGGCTGTGCATGATCCATCAATACACATGCACAGCCAAACCCGTGGACGTGCACGTACAGCGTCCTCTCTGGATGCTCCAGGTCATCAATTGGCAGTTGCAGAGACCAGCAGTGAGATACAATCAATTCCACTTACACTTGCCGTCCTTACTTCTTCACGTTTTTTTGGGTAATTGTAATTGGAATGAATGTCTTGTCAGACCTAATAATGGGCATTGTAAGTAGCCTTGAATGCAAAAAGGGCCTGATGTGAATGCATTAACCCAAAGATGGTACATCAGCTTTTAAGTTCCCGTCTGCAAAAATACCCCCTGAAAGTTTGAATATGGGAAAAAAAGCAGATAATATCAAACTCTTGTACTTAAAGACACTAAAATGTCTCCCCTCAAAAAAAAAAATGGAAAACCTGAGAGCAAAGTGATTCTTAATGTGGACGTTAAGTGCCGTTGAATTATAGGGGGCGATTTCAATGCCAACCAGACTCTGCAATTTCTGTCATGAAGCAATAATATCATAATATATTTCAGTAAAGTAACTTAGACATGGAAATGGCCCAAGATTTGTGGAACTGATGTTATATTAGCATATGCGGTGCTTGCCGTAGGATAATGGCTAATGATCACACACTGAAAGTCAGATGGACCTGCTCCGACACACACACACACACACACACAGTCGGGGTCAAATATGTTATGCTGTAGAACTATGTGTGATCACCAGAGTGAGACTAGCTTAATGAGTTCGGGAAGCCAACACGATTTTAAAGATTTACAGCGTGAGCCGACCGACCTACAGACAACTGCACCATAATGACCATTAGGGAAATGAGTAACACAAGAGACTGTTATTATCTGTCTCTCCATCGATGTGCCCAGCTGTCTATACATGTACAAAGAACTGCTATGTGACTGCAAGGATTGAGCAGTGAAAGTCAAATACAATTCTTAATTTGTATAAGGGTTTGAGTCTTTAAAGGTAGAAAAATGTAGTAGAATACATTTTGTGAAAAATAGCAACGCAAAAATCTTACCTGACTTACCACTAAGGAAACATATTGCAATCTGTCTGTACTGTCTATGTCCCAATCCAGAACTGACCACTCACGTCCACTGTCCAGACGATGTCCATTAACTCACACAGGGGCATGAATCCCCAACAGATTGCTCTAATTGACCTAACAGGCAGCGTAAGTGTTGCAGAGCTCTCTAGATTTACACTGGAGCGTTCCCCACTAAGAGACCCAAGGAGGCGAAGTATCGATGCCATTGACCACCTCTGACCCTGTGTTTACTCCCAGCGATACCCAGCAGATCAATGCGTAATTGTGTGCTTTAAGGTCCCTCAGAGCCTGCACCCATTTACCCAGTTGCACACATGTCAGCCAAATTGTAGACAGACACGCGTGTAGCTGCATATAGTCACATACCTTCGATTACACTGTCGGGAAAGCCTTAAAATGTTGATGCCTTTTAATATCACGTTGGCCTGGGAATGAAGGAAATATCTTGTAGATCTTAACAATCAGTAGCAATTACTTACTTTACAAATTAAAAAAGAAAAAGTAAAATGTGCTCAATTCTGCTTTTATTCTGTAAGAAATGTGCATTAAATTGACATGGTAGGAGTTGAGGAATTACAAAGGATGGATACGGTAACAGTAACACCCCAATGCCATGTTTTACACTACAAAGACATTACAAACTATAGGATTTGATGGCTGAATTTGGACTTGTCAAACACAAACTGACTCAATACAGGCTGATCAGAGACTGTATTTATTAAAAGAGTGTTGATCTTCATGCAATATAATTTCCAAATATATTTACATGTCTACCTTTAGACTCCAAACATCAAATTCCCTTTTTCCACATTAAGTTTAGCTGTAAATATTGACGAGTTCAGATGATTGGTCCATCAAGATGCATGTCCTGTCCCACCCACAATGTTTGGTTTGGCTTAGATGACAGTTAATCACGGCGTCCCATGTTTTGACATGACTGGAAGTGTCAACATAGAACCCACACAGAGACACATTAATCGTTTTGCACTGCTCTTTCCTTTGTAGTCAACATGGTATCTTGCGTTACAAACAGCCCTGCAGTCGACAGGCGTTGAATCCCATCTCAGGTTATCATCCAGCCCCATTTGTCTCGCAGAGTCTCATCCACTCTGTGTCTGTTGCTCCTCTAATGTCATGCATATCTACCACTGCATCAGTAAGCTGCAGAAATAAGTCAAGCCTGTGAGATCTCACTAACCAGTCTCCCTCTCGGACTCTCTCTCTCCCCCTCCCTTCCTCTCTCTGTGTGTATTCAACATATTTCTCCTCAAACCTATGAATTTGTCAGCTTTGTGCAGGATAAAATGAAGCAGACAGAATTAGGTGAGGTGATAGGGACACACCGCCAAGAGAGTGGAGAGAAGAGAGGAAGCGGAGGGGTGGGGAGGGGAGAAATGCTCCACAGCCAACAATGCATCACAGCTATAGAGCTCCCCTTGGTGGCGTCTGGAGGAACTGCAAGTGTGCATGTGGATAATGGCGCGTTTGAAGAATTTGTCTAATCCCTGTGGTACACAGATCATATGTAGGCAAGGACAATGGCCTTGACCTCATCACTGTAAATCTCTTCCCACTACACACACACACACACACACACACACACACACACACACGCCCTCACCTGTCTCACCACATCCACTGCATCATTGGTTAGCATAAGCAGCAAGGCAGCCCCCCCCACTCCCTCCCTCTGTTCCCCCTGACATGATGATCTACCATCATGTACATGTTAGAGACTTCAGCACCGGTGACCATCCTTGCCCTCTCTCTCCTGCGGGATTACGCACACTGTCTCCGTACTGTGCAGACAGAAGGGCGAAGACAAAGACGGAAACCCTCGTGTTGGGTGACTGGTGGAATGATAGATGTATCCCTTACAGTGCACCAGCCCCATCACATTGTGAAACTAGGTCAAATATGAAGTGTGCAAGGACATTCTTGTCAGCATGAATGTAGCAGTTAAGGTTGTTCTCTTTATACAGGGACAGTACATGGTTTTAAATATCTGCACATTATGTTTCCTTATTATATTTACATATTTTTGAGTATTTATTTTCTGATCTTCCTGGTTTGATTACTTCAGAGTGTCTATCGACTGACTAATGAGCGAGGCTAACTTTTATTGGATAACTTAAACAACGTGTTATTGTGTCACTAACTACTGTCGCCAGGGGTGGACTGGCCATCGGGCATACCGGGCATAATCCCGGTGGGCCGTTGACCCAATGTGGGCCGGTCTGGTCCGCTATGTTGTTGTTTTGTTTTTTTTCTCTTCTTCCTCTCTAAATTCCCTCCAATTGGGCCGGCCAATTGGCTACAGAGGGCTAGCAGTGTGTTGCCAGCATCGACACATATTATTGGTCTATTGTTTGTCATTGTCAATCAATCATGGGCTGACAGGCTCAGAGAGCCCTGACAGTGCTGTCAATCACAACACAAACCAGGGTGGGGCGGGACCTCATTGCATTGGCGGTGGGAGTCGCGGGACGGGCTGCTGCTGAAACAGAAACTTAAAATGGATAATAAGAGTAAAAAACGCATCGGGGAAAAAAAGCAGAAGTCTCTGGAGGTGGAGGCTGCTAAATGTGCCAAACTGACGGACCTATGTGGTGCCGGGTTCACCAGCCCAGCAGCAGCAGGTGCGCCGGGAGACGAGCGAGGAGGACTCGACAATGATGAGCGAGTGGAGGCAGACATGTGAGCGCGCATTTTCAATTTTCAATACATTCTCCAAACTGGCTCGTTACTTGAGCAGCGGAGGTTGGCGTCGCACGCCTCTACCGACGGCGCACCTCTCTCTCTCACTCGCTGCCCCCTCCCTCCTGAGATGTGCAGGTCCCGGTGGCGTGTTTGCCGTCGGGGGGGGGCAGCGCGAGAGGTTGGTCTATCCCTCCGCAGGTTCACCTTCAGAAATCTTGTTACGACTTTTACTTCCTCTAGAATAGGATAAGAGATAGTGTCTTATTTTGTGTGCCTATAGTATAGTGGTTATACTGTGGTTTATTAATGTTCTTGGGCAGACACAAGAGGCACTTGTTTATAGTTAAATAGAAGTTCAGATGCACTGGTCCATTACTATTTGAACCTCAGCATCTAGGGTTCAAAATTGGTAAAATTATACATTATATGCATATTGTTGTTGTAATTTTTCAGTCAGTTGAGATAAATCTTGAGGAGAAACATTTTGGGTTGTTTTGTGTCTGTATAGACCTACTATAAAAAGCAATTTGCATTTTTAATTTTAGTTCTTGTACTTTTGATACTTAAGTACATTTCAACACCAGATACTTTTGATACTTAAGTACTTTTAATATGAGCTACTTTAAATTGACGTAACTTATGTCTTCTAAATGTCTTAATGGCAGATGTGCTCGGCTAATTATGTGGGCCGGTCTGAGCCAAAAAATGCCCGGGCCGTTTTGTTCTCCCAGTCCAGCCCTGACTGTCGCTACAGCAACTCAGAGTCAATCGGTCGATTTGTGTGTGTAGTGCAAGGTTGTCGCAAAGTAGTAGTAGGGCAGATGTTCAGTGCTGTAGTTAATGTTTGTGTGTTAAAGTATTGGATGTGTATTGTATTTGAACATTAGATCTACATACAGGCTCTTGCATTTCAAATTAAAAGAGTAGAAGAAAAGAGGCAAGAGATTAAAAAAGCTAAAAGAAGTAAAAAACCTAGATAGACATTTGTAAATGCGTACAATAAAGTAAAATAGATTAGTTAAGGGTATCTGTGAATATAAAGATTTTTCATTTTGGATTTAAAAGGTTGTGAGTGTCACCTGTATACATACATGTGCTGCTGTTGTCTCGTGAAAATCAGCCTTTATTGGAAACCGCTTCCTCTAGTGTAGTTAAATATCCGTTTGCTGTGGTATTCCAGCAGCCTCTCTGATATTAATACAAACCAGTTTCATGGTATATTCCGGTATTTAAAAATGCCAGGAAATATGTTGGATGCTCTGATTTCGATCTACTGGGAAGATAGGAATGCAGGAATCCAGTCATTTATATGTTAATGTGTTTTTGGAAGGATAACTATCCAAGTTGATGACCACTTGAATCAAATAGGCCTCCGTCTATCTCTCCATCTCTCTATCTGTGTCTTTGTCTCTCTGTCTATTTGCCTCTCTGTCTGTCGGCTCAACAGACACATGGTTCCCACAGGACGCTGCAGGCAGTCAGTCAGTCAGGAAACATGAGACAGGCTGCCAGGTCGAAGGAAACGCGGGCTTGTATGTCTGCGTTCCTGTTTGCTCACGAGGAGTCGAGCGAGTTGAATGAACGATTGTGTGCACAGAGAGTGGGAAATGAAGTGTAGTCCTGTCATCTGAGACTAAAGGACTATCGGAGCAGTGGGAGGATGGGGGGAGTGCGCTGGGAACAGTTTTTGTTTTTTTACAACTAAACGTTCCGACATCCTCTGTCTCGCAGAACTGGGGCAATAGCTTAACCAGTGTCTTGAGTGACAGACCTTTGATAAAAATAAAGTTACTCTGAATGTTTTGGCCATTGTGAATCCACAGGCATGTGTGCAGCTTCCTGATTGTTAGGACCATAGATGCTGTATAAAGATGGACGTCACGTTTCCACTCCCTCACACTATCTAGAAAGCCAAAATATTCCGGTTACGAAAGCCTCCATCTTGAACATTTAGTAGTGATTGGGGAAAGAAGCAGCAGCCTCGAAATAATTGATACTAAAACTACGCACACATTTTTTACAAGCAGCAATACAACATATCACGAATCAGTTCAGAGCACAGCACATCAAATGCATGCATAGGATGTTTCAGAAGGTGAAACTGAGGGACAGAAACACATCTATGAATGACAAACCTTTGATAAAAAATAGACTTCCCACCCCAAAAACATTGTAGAGTGATTTGAAAATGAAACAGTGTCACAGATCAGTTGCTACCATGACTGAAAGATTCATCTGGGAGACTCCTTGTCATTTATTAGTGTTTTAAGACCGTGGAGAGGCAGAGTGATCGTCCAAACGCACTATTCCTTTTTGGAAATAAAGAATGTCTAAATGCAATGTAGCCTTTTCACTCAGACTGTGTAATCCCCGTCACTAAGACATACTTAAGAGTCGTGTTTTAACTGGCGGTGCATATTTCATATTAGACGACAGTATGAGAACATCAACCCTTCCCCTCCTTCAATCAATACCAGGAGAGCGGATACTCCCCACCACTTCATTGTTCCCACTATTTCAACCTCCCACACTCCCACAAATTGTTTTTCGTCCGTTTCAGTAAGGCATGATCAGCTGCAATTACTCCCCCTCCTCCCGATCCTCGTCCATCAGTCAATCCCCCCCCCTTCACCCAACCTTCCTCCCTTCCCAGCCAGATTCCCTGAGAGAGAGCCAATCAATTATTCTCTGCTGCACACGGTACCCTCCCTTTCTGTCTCATTTTCACTCCGTCTCTCTTGTCCATTGTCATAGCAATTTGTCACATAGCAACTGTGTCTGCAGTTCTGTTGGGTGGCGAATTGTCCCTGCATGGCGGCAGAACTACAGTTGTTGCGTTTACCCTTTCCACACAATTACCAACTCCTTGTAAGACGCTGTGGCTGCTTTCACACATGCATTGAATTCCGGGTAAACTGTTGAGATTCTCCACAAGGAGCTGTATTTGAGAAAGCAAAAAGTCGAGTCTTTGGAGTTTCTCCTGCCCGGAAAACTGGAAAAAAATAATACAAATATTTCAGGGTGAAAAATGGAGCCAGACATGTAAGACAATGATGGAGATTTTAACTTTGATTTGAGAGCGTTCGGTGATGAGGGTCAATGCCATTGTTGATGTGCTGTAAACAAATTTTGTGATCTCAGCAGTGGAATTTAGATGTTACATCCTGCCTACTGCATTCTGCACCACCCCTCGAATGAACGCTCCGGAGATTTGTGGTGCTGTGAGCTCATCTGATGGGAGAATTCTCTGCTGCGTTCTTCATGTGAAAGGCAAACTCCAGAGAAAGTCCAGACCCAGTTGTGTGGACATTCTCTGGACTTCTTGTCTGTCCTGATTCACTAGGTAGTTGCGTTTGAAACCCTTGTGCCCTACATGGTGCTTGGACCTTCTTCCTCCATAGGGACAAGACAAGGACAAATACGTTTGAAGCAAAAGTAATTGGATAAACTACTGAGTAAAATAACCAGATCTTGTGATGGATTACTCAAACTATTCAAATCTGAAACCCTTGTTTTGTATGTTATGGCCAGCATACACATACGTATACGTTTGCTGATTAGCTCCTATCATTCACATGCTAACATCTCAGTGAGGTCAACATTATACGTTTAGCATAATGACTGGACCTCCTGTTGCCAAATTGAAAATGTCATTTAGAGTGCTCTGCGATGCCAACCTGCAGAGCAAAGCACTTTTATGGTGACACCAGGGATTGCTATTCAAGGCAGGCAGGAGTAGTGGATTTGTTTGATGCACATAATGACATGCTAACACCCCTGTAATCCTTTCTCAGTTTACTGCCAATGACATTTTAAGTATTACTAATTTTCCCCAGCTGTGCTGTGAGGAGCAGTCGTCATGTTGATGTGCGTTTATTATTTTGTATTTACTTATTTCCCTCGTGCTTCTTTCCCCATCCAAGGCCAGAACCTCAAGCACAGTTTCTGCTCATGCGTCGCCCGAGCTACAAGCACCTCCTGCTCAAACATCGTCCTGACTGTTTGATACCATCACAGAGAGGTTCTGTGCATTTGAGGGGAAATAAACCCCAGCTCATTTGCATCACATTTCCACGATATTAGCATATCTGCTTGCATTCCCGCACTCAGTTACTCATCAGCCTCATTTGCCACTACCTGTATCTGCTCTAGCACTTTCATGTTTATTCATCCCACTGTCATGCAGGCGTCTAATCGGATAACACATCTCTGCACCATTAGCACATTGAAACAGGTGGAACCGCGTAATAAAACGCTAGTGAGACAGAATCCAGTAAGAGATATAAAAAGAGATTATAGGACGAGTAGAGGGGGGGAGCGACTTAGGAAGAGAATAAGGAGAAGCAGCCCTGTAAAAGAAAGCCTTGCAGTGAACATTTGTATTATATTTTGGGTCAGTGTGAAAATGAGACCTAAGTCTTTCTAAGTCTTAATGACACCAGAGAACTCTGAGGGTAAAGGGAAAATCTGTGATATCGCTGTTGGTTGAGAAAGTAGTGTCATCGTTACAACAATGCTACATGGATTGATGATATAGCTGGATATCAAAAGCAGGAAAACAAATGTCCAATCTTTGGGTTGAATATTTTGTGCTCTATAGGTAAGGTTTGTTGTTTTGCTTCGTTTTTTCTCATCAAGCGTATTCACAAGCACATAAAAAATAAATGCAATCAAGAACAGCCAGATCAACTTTCTGAAAAACATCCATCTTCATGTTCAGCTGCTACAGCTGTGTGCTCACAAACTGGATCAAAATTTACACGAGTTAAGGGACAGAAATAAAAGGTAACTGTACAGTAAATATTTTTGTCCAATGTATTATTAATTCCTAAATTACAATGCCTTGTCTGCTGTTGAGCCATCTGTCTGTAGAAAAGAAAATCAGGCGTATTTCAAATTAAAAATGGAGACGAGAGCACGTGAGAAAACGGCACCAGACAATGTCATGGTTAATTTCTTACTATGAAGGCACAGTGATTTCAACCAAGGAATATAGGGCATGTAGTTAAAAGCAGTGGATCTGTATTGAAATGTAATTTTTTATATTCTCAGCAGTTTCACTTCTTTGACATTACGATGAAATCTAAGGAGAAGGAAGGTCTGCTGTTCAAAGACAATATCTGTCAGTGACAGACGAGAAAATAGAGCTGTGGACAATGGGAAGCACAACAGAAATTTAAAGGAGAATTATGACCATCTGCATCACAATATACAATATGCTCTCCTTCAGTTTCTCTGCACACATACCTTTAAAGAAGCACACACCTCCGCACACTGTTTGTTTGCCGACTCCTCTCCGCCGTAATTGCAGTGACATTTATATTCGCACCTGAAGCCTGTCTGCCAGTTCCCATTGCTTGGAGCCAGACAGAGGCAGTCGAGAGTGAATGCCGGATGATTGGAATGAATGCAGAACCAAATGTACCTGAAAGAGCAATTTTGAATTTAAGTCCAGGTCCACTGTGTCTGACAGGGTCACCCACAGAGTGGCCTTGTTACTGAGGACAGCTCGTAGCACCACACTTGCATAAACACAAAAGAGCCAATAGCATGACTTTATATAACATGGATTGGGCTTATACTGTCTTTCATGTGTCACTAATCATCCTCTTAATTTAGATGATGACATTTCTTCCAGATGACAAATAGCTCCTCTTTTTCTTTCCCCTCCGCCCCATAACACAATCACACAAAAGGTGTTTTATCGCTTTTTTCTAAAAGCCTAAATTGGGAAATTTATAGTCGAGCGGTCATCAGTCTCAGCGCTTTCTCACTTACAATGATAAATCTATCTGGGCCGGGCATCTTGGCTCCGCTGCACTATCCATTGATCATTTTCACAGCTTTGTCATTAAATATTTATTCAGCTTATTCGCCTGTGGCCGCAATTCAGTAACGTCCACCCTGACTGGTGTGTAAAAGATCAGCGTCTCATTTTACGTCTTGGCCAACCCTGGCCAGCGTCCTGCTGCTCCTGTGTATATACAGGCTGCCACAGCCACCATCCACAGCTCCAAAGCAAAGAGACTTACCGTTTAAATAGCATTAGCTCATACCCACTCTTTTACCTCATCTTCCAAAATGCAATAATACAGTGTATGTTTATTTCTTAACCCAGAGGCACCTTTGGGACAGGTGCAACAGTAATTTGTTTGTCTGGGCCTGTGGTTGTTTACGTGACTCGGAGCTTTGTCCTCACTCAGCAAATATCACGGCCTTCCTTTTCCCACATGGGTCAATTACAGAGAGTATGCTGGGCTGTCACAGCAGGGGCTCCAAGTGTGTTGGCATTGAGGCAAATTTGTAACAAGCACAGTGTGGAAGAGCAACTTTACAGTGAGACAGTCAAATTGACAGTACAGAAAACAGTTAGCTTTTTTTTGATGAGTGCTCATCCCCATTTTATTCTCATACTCTTATAGCAGTCTTATGCTAGAGTCAAAATCCCTTGCCATATGTATCCCTCAGTACTCTCTGTTGTTGTCAGCCCATTAGGTTACTTCTATACTCGATACGCATCAACGCTCCATCAGTGCTGCACACACTTCCTTCTCCAACATCATGAAGTGCAACAAAATTGTGGGGAGTTGTGACAGGAACCCCTTTAAAGCAACCAGTTCCCCGACCGTTCTGTCTACCTCCTGATAACAAAAAAGGAACAAAAGTTTAATTTTCTGCACGATTGATCTTGACAATGGAGCGCCAGTTAAGCAGAGCTTACAGCTCTCAAGCCTGCAGTAAAAACTGTGACTTGTATAGCAGCTACGCCTCTAGATCTTCAATGCATCGACGTTCACGCATCAGTTTCAGTGGCTCGGTTCGCTGCATTTCTCTCCAGCCGGGCAGTTTATTCATAAAGCGCTGCCTGCTTCTTTCTCAGCCCCAGTCTAACTCCCCATCCAGACTCAAGTGAGTGATCAGGTTATATTTGTGCAGAGAAACTTAAAAGAAGACATCATAATTTAGTTCCTGCTCAGCTTCATCATGGCACCTCCACAGAGCAAATCAACATGACAAATGCAGTCAAAGGTACAAAGAACAAATTTAATAATGGACAAAGAACAAATTAAGTTTCCTCATTCACTGAATTCAGGTGTTAAACACACACAGGATCCAATTGTATCACTTCTGCGTCCTTCCTTTTGTCAGTGGGACAAACAGCATCTATGTTCACTCTCTGCATGAGACAATGCAGTCACTTTGCATCCAGCGTCCAAATGCAATCGCTTCCTTTCATTTCCACCACACATCTTTTCACCCGCCGCCATCACTTTATCATGTTCTATTCAAAGAGATCATCAGCAATCTTTTTCGAAGGATACATTTTTCACCACCGTCCCAGGGCTGCTCTGTCAAAGAACTGAGGGATGGATTGGGTCCAAAATCCAACATCATCATTAAACGGCTGAGAGGGATCTAAAAACGTACACAGATCAAAGTGTTGCGTCCCGCCTCTCTTTTGTGTCTTCAAATGAGTTCTGAAAAAGTCATAGTCATTGTCACCTTTGTAAGGGTAAATTTGTCAATCTAAACTAAACCATTGTCAGTCTCCTGGTTTTTCAAGCTTCTTATCACATCTACTACGTTGTTTTTGATAGTTTAGAGGCATAGTATCGATATGCCTAGTAAATCGTTTAAGAGGAGTCATTAGACAAAGTGGATGACTGGCGACAGCATGTTAATGTGACCCCTGATCCCAGCATGGGCGTGGATGATTCCTAAAATCTGCTACTTAGCCCCATAGGGAGGCCTGTTTGCCGGTGAGCACTTACACTTATCTTCCACACAGACGCCAAGAACACACAGAACACGTCCGTCCCATACACACACACACACACACACTCACACACACACACACACACACACACACCATACCATTCCCAGTGATGGGATCACATGCATTCACCCTTTTTCTTCAAAATTCACTGCATCAGATATGGTCACCTGCAGCAGTGGACCGTTTCAACTTTCAGATCAAGATATGAGATGTCCTCTAGACGTCCACTGTGTCCACAGGGAAAACTCAGGGCAGATCTCACTGATGGATCCATTAACCTTCTCACTGCCATCTTCCGACTTGTGCACTTGACTCAAAAATAATCAGATCATTGCAGGGGGGATATAATACTCATGAAGGCGAAAGATTTCACCACACCAAGAACAAAAAATAATAACCAAGATTTGATGAAAATGTGACATTTCATGCTCTTTATGGTTTGATTTGTTCTCTTCTCAGGGACAACAGATATTGCTGTTGATAGGAGAAATGATTTTCAAGACTTAATGGACATTTTTCTCTCTTTCAGGATGCTGCAGATACCGGAACCCTCAATGAAATGCCTCTGTCTTTTCTTTTCATGCTCAACAGTTGCTTAACATAATGCTGTTTTCCTTAATGCCCTGATGACAGTCAACACAGGAAACACACTGTGCGTTTATTTACCACAATTGTTCCTTTCTACAATGCAATGATTTCTTTTTGTTTTTTTCTTGCATATATCACAATAGCTCCTTACTTGGGAAATCACGAAAACATGATTGGCAACGCCCAGTGCTTAACGAACGCCATTGTAAAAATGGAGTAGACCCCACTGCCAGCAGGCTCCCGCTGACCAAATTAGCCAATCAGATTGACTACTAATGCTGGTGTACTTCTCCCTCATCCCCTCCCCCGCTCAAAAACCAACACCCCCATCGAAACTACCCAAGTCCCCCCTGTGGAAGTTGATTTGCTAACTCTTGTCTCTTTTACTAACAACAAGCTTCCGAATTCTTCCAATTTGATTATTTTCATTGGTGGATTTTTCTTTCCCCTTTACCTCCTATAATTTCAACAACTAACACTGTGTCATTCACGGAATGTGAGCCATCTGTTGTTTTCTCTACTTAACTTGCAACTTACATACTAACAAATGTATTGTTATCCTTTTGATTCCTTTGGTTCTTTATGGATTTATTTTGTAGATGACCCCTTCAATCGAAATAGTAGCTTTCTTTATTTCTTTATTTGGATGTTTTACTACACAAACAATGCGGAAGATATATTCTTTTTAAATTATATTTTACTATTACATACAATTTTTTTGCTTGGAGAACGAGGAGAAGCTGGTTTTGCCGAAGGCAATTTTTCTTTTTTTCTTTCCCGCCTTTTTGGGGTTGAGGTGTGTTCTCTTGAGTTCAAGGTTTATCATTATTTTTTTATTCTTTCTCCTCCCCCTGTTTTCTCCTGAAGCACGCAGGCATTGGACACGCTATGGTAAACAAACTGCATTATATGGTAGCTATCATTCTAATTGTCTTATACTTTGGTTTGCCCTGGGTTTTCCGTTACCTCTTTCTATTCTGTTTGCTTTACTGAAAGTACAAACCCGTCATCAAGGTAGCTGAAAAACTCCACCTCTCTGTTTTTCTTTAAGCCCTCTTCCTATATATATGTTATTGCTTTTTTTTTTATTGCCATCCAGTTCTTCCCCTCCTAAAAATAATTGACTTGTTCATCCAAAGAGGTCTACCCAAAACAAACATACAGAAATATTTAGGTTTCAAGATTTTTATTTCTTTTGCTGTTTATTTTTTGTCTCTTTTTTATTTCTTTTTGTTTTGATTTTCTATAAATTCAAACACAATCCGTATGAAGAAATAAAGAATCGTAATGCACTGCGATTATTTGAAGAGTAGTAAAGAGTAAATCTTACATTTTCTTGAAATTTTTTTGGTGAATCCGTTTCCTCCTGATTCATTTTCTTAGAGAAACCTTGTTGAGTGAGCGCATGCAGCAGGTTTCTCAGGCAGATAAACATGTTACTATGGCAGCTCCAGTGAGAGGAAGTAAAGAGAAAACACTTTATGTTCATGGATTTCCACAACTATTATCACCATTAGAGGATTGGGCCTGAGGAGAGCTTCTTGCTAAATGCCTCAGTTGGACCTGTTATCGGAGCCACCTGTTATCCAAGCTCGCCATCCAGTGGTTTATGGAGTCATGAAGAGTATTTACAACTCCTGATTTAGTGGTCAATGCCCCCGTTGTCAAGTAGGCCTTAAATGAGGGCTTGATCCCATTAGTGGCCTCAGAGTGATTTATGATCAAGATGGGGCTGTTCCCAGACCTTCACCTGAACACACCCGCTCTGCTACGCACACATATGCACACTTAGTCCAGCTGCAATGTGCCAATAGTCTCCTGAACTCAACTGCAACCAAGAGTACTGACTGAAGCTCAGCACTGAAATTGAAATGGCACTTGCACCTTTAACTGAGCAGCAGATGAGGGGAGATGGCAACAATAACGTGTCTGCATTTAAAAAAGAAAGACTCTTAACAGATGCTTTTATTAGGCTGAATGAACCAGAGTCCTGCCGAAGCACGCTGGTAAACCACCCGTAGCATTAGCACGTAGTTGTTATCAGACTTACTTGCTTTCACTGGACTTTTCCAATCAATAGATGAAGCTCTCTGCCCATTGATGCAGACCATAAAGGGAACTGCCTGGGTAAATCTGAGCTGTGTGCGATCGACCCCTCATTAACACTAACACTAACTTATACTTCCTATACTTTACTGGCCTCACCCCTTGCATGAAGAGACTTGAAACCCCCCGTCCCAATCGTTCTCTTTTTGTCTCTATTTCAGTTTTTGGTATACAGATTGCATTGAGTATATATGTATATGTATATATAATGGCTAACATATATACATACATATATCAATTGTCCTAATATAATCAATACGGCCATGAAACATGTTAGCCACACCCTCTTGTTGTTTTGTTTATTTTGTTTATTTTAATATTATGTATGTTGTTTATTTTTTTTACTTTTATGATTTTACCTTCAAAATTAACTTACTAAAATGAATAATGACCTCACACCTTATCTTGCAAAACTACCCAAAGGAAAAACTTTAAGAGGGGAGACAGATTTTCATTTTCTTGGTGAATAGAGGATTGATGCCTCCAGGAATAAATCTGGCCAATCCATCATAACACACGATTTGGGAGAAAGGGGAAAAAAAAGGTTGTTGTTATTAAGTCACTGTATCCGTTTAGCCTGTAGCCTTTTGTCCAATTGCATGGAGGACAAGTGATAGTTCATTGGTATGACCTTTGGGGTAGTAACTGCTCTATTCACCAAGACAGACATGTCTTCCCCTCTCAGTTTTCCCCATTCTTTAAAAAACCCTCTCATAACCGTTGATCTCATCTGTGATTGGTGACATTGGTCCCATCCTGTCCTCACCTCCTCCACTAAACTGACAGTATCCAGTGGTTGTGTCCCTGCACCCTGTCTGCATGATTCTATTGGCTAGAATGTTTCCACATCAGCATCCTCACATGGTGTAAATGCTGCTCTAGCCCAGCGCGTGTCCGTCTGTTGTACACGTGTCTACATGGGTGTTTTTTTTCTGTTGCATTCTTTGTCCTGACCGAAAACAACCAGAACATTGAAAGCTATCTTTCTTTCTTCATTTGTCTGGTGTTGTTGTGCTGTGCAATTTCAAATTCACTTTTCCACTATTTGCCCATTTTGCTTTATCTTGCATCAGATGGTTCATTGTTTTGTTTTTTATATGTTTGTGTTTGTTGTGTCTAATTGAACCCCCCCTCCTCTATAACCAATCTTCCTGTCATCTTCCCATCTAAGTGCATGGCTTGTGTGTGTCACTCCGTGAGCTTGGACGGATTCATTTTGTTTCTTTTTAACAAAAGCAAACCTTTGTCACATGGAATAACACATTCAGTCCAAATCTGGATCTGGTTCGGGCAATACAAATTGCAGAGGACTTTTAAAGAATCCTCACCTACTCTTACCACTCTGACTAAATTTACTAAAACAGTGTTACTAATCTACTGTTTGAATCAAAACCTTTGTTGTAACTGTACTAACAACCATTTTTGTGTCTGACTTTCCCTTACTTACAAAAGTACTAACCGATTTCGTTCACCCACCAACCCTTTTAACTCTTTTCGGCACAGAGCTTAAAAAAAAAAAAACTTCCCCCTTTTTCTCTCCTCTTGTCAAAATGACACTTGGCCTAACTTCCTAACCTTCCCTCATCTCTTTACTAACCTAGGGCTGCAGCTTAGTTCATGGTCTACATCATTAAATATATATATATCATAGTTATTACTAAAAGACAGAACCATCTCTGGACATCAATAACACCCGGCTAATATTTTTTCACAAACTGCCAGACACCTATCGAAGTTCACCGCTGAATCGGAACCCTTTCTTTCCCTTTCTCTCTTGAGCATCCTTCTTTTGAAGGAGGTCTGACTTTGACCTCAACCAATGGGGAAGCAATGTGCACATGTGTCCAAAATATACAAAATATAACACATTATTTCTCCCTGAAAATGACAGTAATCAGATGTAGTGCCAACAAGGGTAAGTGATGCACTTCAAAGGTAAGCTTGATGCCAACTCTTTGCATGGATAGTGCCGTCAATGTACGACGGTACTGATAGGTACTGGTAGAGCGAGGCTTTAAGAGTCAGGAAGATGCTGACTAAGGAACTTCTGACTCCATGCAAAGATTGGATGCTCAAAATCACGGCCGCCCCTGGGAATTGAAGCTTGGAAATTATCTGTGCTTTTAACTAGGTGACGTGTACGTGACGAGAGTGAGTTGCTCACACAAAGCTATTTTCCATTGTATGTGCTGAGGGCCTGACAGGATATTTCCACATGCTATATCGAGGATTTGACTGACATTCGCTTCAAGACTTGTTTTGCTACTTCCCAGCCCCTTCATGGGAGTAGTGACAGCTTTACCCAGGTTACTTTTCTCTGTGCTCCTCATGTTCTTTTTTATCTTACCCTTATCAGCACATACTACATACTGTGAGTCACTACCAGACTCCTGGAGATCATTCTAAGACAGTGGTTGAGCTCTGTGTGCCGTCAGTATGTTGGAATTGTGTGCAAGTGTGTAAGATGGGCTCTAGATACATCTCCAAGCACATTTGATTTGCGCTTTAAAGGAGACATATTTTACTTGTTTTCAGGTTCTTAATTTAGATTTGGATTATTACTCAGAGCACATGATTCAATGTCCAAAAAGCTCATCACTTTCAGCCTCTGTCTGAAAACATTTGGTTTTAGCTCCAGTTGCTTTAAGGTGCGCCCTACGATAAATCCCTGTCTCCTGTGATTGGTCCAACCACCTTTAAATATCCCCAAAATTGAATTTAATCTGCAAGTTAATGACTTCTTCCATGGCCCATACCCCATATCCATTAACTTTTAATAAAATGTATTAAGTATTTTTTTGAAAAATGCTAACATACAGTAATGAAAAAATAACCTCTTTGGGAGAGATAAAAAAAGTCTTAGAAGAAACGGAAAAACTGAAAAAGCATATTATGTCTCCTTTAAACACCCTCAAATTAAATATAGTTGAAGTGTTCATTTCAAGTACATCGTTGTCTTCACTGCAATCAATAAGACATTTTATGTGCAGTGTTAGTACAGTCCCTAGCACAGCTGGAATCATCTCCACCCATCTTGTTTACTTGATGAGAGAGTGGGGGGGGGGTCCACTTTATGGGGCCCTCCATGCTCAGCAGCCTGGAGTCATGGAGTCATGGAGTCATAGAGTCATGGAGTCAGCGACACAGTCAGCTAAGCTCACCACAGGAATCCACACTCAGAACAGTGGTAGTTCACAATCCACTCCATGTGAGGACCCACAAATAAAGCTTTATTGTTCTCTGGGTAGTTGGAGGTTTACGAGGAACAAGTAAACAAGTGAAAAATTGATTGAATAGAATGGGGGTTATGAACATAAAAGAAATCATTCCCCCACCACAGGGCCATTGAGGAAGTCAGTTCAGCGGCATGTGAATGGGTAAAAAGGAATGCCTCTCCTGATTTGATCATCGCAGGTATAGCATTTCTTTCACAGTATATTCAGCTGCAAACAGCTTCACTCTGTGTTTTCTGTTGTACCCGCGACCCAGTTCAGCAAAGATCAGCCAGGTGTCTTAGTTTCTCTCCTTAGATAGTGGGCTAAAGAAGTGTGTGAAGAGAAGCTGGGTACAAATTAAGTAATCCTACTAGCAGTGGTTGGGGGTTTAGGTGCTTGTTTTAGGTAAACTATTCTAAATGTATGGATTTTTATTAACGTATATTCAATAGAATAATGTTAAGCACAGACAGACAGTAGAATGTTCAATAATTCATTTTATTTTGTATTTATCTGTCAATAACAAAGATTTGTTGATCAGTCTCATGTCACGGTAGTTAAATCTGTAGGTGGAAGTATAGCCAGGCCTTGGAGTGAATGTCACTAACACTGGCTGTTCTATGTGTCCTCACTTAGCAGTGCTTTGGTTCTGTTACTGTGAATAACTCTAAATACTCCAACAATCATGGGAGGGCACTCCTTGGTGTTTTTATTAATTCAATGACCTAGATCCAACATTTCAACCATTAATTTAGCCTGTGGGCTATTATCACTATCAAGTATAGAGGAATAAAGCAGGGAGAAGATGATGGAGGTTCACATCTGCAGAAATATGTCACAAAAGTGAAAGTGAACTTTGTTTTTAAAGACACTGTGGGTAATCTAAAGTGAGCTGTTATCTTTGCTTCAATCAAATTTACCTATCAGGGTCAGATGCACCCAGAGTATCCAGAGTATTTCTCGGCTGCTGTTAGTCAATATCACAAGGCCGTTCCCACCTTGGTGACAAGGAAATATCCATGCCGACAATCGCAACCCAACATGACTCTGCTATAATCTTATAACAAATTGTCGGGTTTCATTCCAAGAGCAGTCCCTCTGCTAATTGCAGGGAACATTTTGAGATAATAATGGAGGCAGATTAAATCAGGGCTACGTGGCTTCCTGGCTGGGAGAACCAGGGTGTTTCAACTATCAACCTGTGATATCGTCACCCTTGCCTTCCTCTGGCCAGTGATGCAAGTGTTAGTAATGTTACTCAACGGGACGGGTGTGCACTCTGGTTGAAGCAAAGACTAGCTTAGCGCTGGTGTATAATTAGAAAGAGAAATTACCTCAGAGGAAACACTTAGTTGGGTTTTGTACTTTATCATTTTTTTCAATTCATTTTTTGAACTTATCAGTGTGCTTATTTTGGATCTTTGACATATTGTCTCTGTGGGTTTGTTATTGATGTTTAAGTCCAACCTCTTATCACATGATCAATCACTGAATAGAAAACGATCACCCTGGGTCTTTTCTTTCAATTTTTCGTACACAGCATGCATCAAAAGCTCTGATTAATCTTTTAAGTGTTGGAACCTGGGATGATGAAGAGAGCACGAGAAAGAAACAAAATGCAAATCACTTACTTTCCCTGTTAAGTTTGGACATGTATAGGTGTCTGGCAGCATACTAACCAATACTAATCAGCCGTGGCCCCAGTAAGCACATCCAGCCTTGAAGATGTACCATCAGCAACCTGCTCCTTTTCTAATACGTCAGTTTTCTTCTGAACTTTAGTCAACATATTAATTTCACAAGCTTTACAAGTTATATCTCTACGCTCTGACATTTCAAATCCTAGATCCTTGCTTTGAGAGAAGGTCATAGCAAAGGTAGACAGTTTGGAAAAACTCTGTAGGAACTTTCCATGAGCCCTTCCCCCGTTTCTCCTCTCTTGTCACTGGGAGATAAATGAAGTGACGGCGCGGAGAGTCCCAACCAAGACTTCCAAACACCCCAACACACCAGCACTGTCCACCGCAGAATGTTCATGGTCTTTCCCACCAAGTAGCAACAGCAGACATAAAAATGAGTTGCCCTGTTCACAAGGGAAGTACGAAAAAAAATGAAGAAAAAAATAGTCACGAAAAAGAAGACAAGCACCCGGATGGGGGGATGGATCTTTAGAGTGCAGATGCTAAGGTTTCTCTTCAGTTTTCTGTTTTCAAGTGTTTGCTGCAACAAGAGTGGACCTGGACCTCATATCATTATTTTTTATATTCAATAAGAGAGTTTGATATACAGGGCATTTTTGTATTGTTGAAAAACAAAGTGAAAATGTTTCTCACAGACTCATAGCACTTGTACTGAAAAAAATAGGCTCATGATAGCTACTCTGAGGTTACTTTAGATCCAACATGCAGAGGGAAGTGTGTTAAATGTGAATTGTAACTATAATATTATCTTTAAAGCTGGACTTAAGATGAAATAACGATGGTTTGGCCTTGCCTCATTTTTGAGAGTGCAAGTAATTTTAAACAGATGGTCGTGGCTCCCCGCAGTTCTGTTTTTGTGCTGTGTACATTTATGCTGAATATCAGAGGCACGAGTGCTGCACCTCTGCTCAGGCCAGCTCGATTAGGATAATTAGACTATAAATTGGCCGCTAAACGCAGAAGCCTCTTCCAATGAGGCAGGTGTGTTTCTGCTGGATATTTGTAGAGTAGCATAAATTTGGCACTGATAGCAAATACAGCTATGTTTTAATGATTACTGTAGAAATGCAGAGCAAATCCTCACAATATTAAACGTACAACTGAGTATATCTAATGTCCCATTTTTAGTCTCTCTTTAGGTTTTATGAAATTGACAAGTCAGGGTCTGGTGTAACATTGAAAACAGTTGCTTCACCTGCTCTTGTAAGTGCAAACGTTACATCACTAAAAGTCTCCACATATGCTGCTGTAAGTGAGGCTAAACCTGCTTTGATCAGACTCATCGTGGATCAGACATACAGGGTTACTGAGCCTTAGTATCACAGACATCAAACTGTCCAAAAATATAATCAAAGAAAAAACGACAGCCTGTGAGTAAAGCCTGGGGGAGCCACACAAATGTAACATTTGTTCATCAGTTTTTTTTACATAATCATTATTTTGGCTCTTAAGTCTGTTTGCTGTGCTTCAGTCCACACTGTTTCAAAGCATCAGCTTGTGGCTGTGTTTGATTCCACCCAGCGCTTTCTGCTGTTAGGAAGCAAACATGCAGCACAGGCTGTGTAACCTTGCACAAAAGACCAGACTCGAGGCAATTAAATATTGAAAGGGGGGTTATTTTTACTTGTAGTTCCTTGAGTGAGGGCTGGTTCAAATGAGGCATGTTGCAGAATATCTATGAGGGAAGACATTTTGATACTGTGAAGGCAGTGTTGCCTGCAAGATCATGTTGTTGAACTTTATTTTGAGTAACATTTCAGTCAGTGCTTTAGGTTTATGATAGTTTTTAGTGTTTAGAAACTATATATTTAAAAAGCGGAGTGGCTGCTTTTGAGGCACTTCAACAAGTGTCAGCTACAGTTCAAGCCTTTAGTCAGTGAGCACAACACTGGTCCGTGTCCCTCAGCAACTGCACTCTAGAGTGAAACCCCCCCAGTCTGACTGACACCAAAGCCAACCAACCAAGCGCTACAAAATAGGGGATGCCCCCGCTTATTACCTATGTTTAATCTATTTTCTTCCTTGTTTTTCTTCCTCATTCTTCTAATTTCTTTGTGCTCTCGTCATCCTCTATTCTCGCCACCTTCTCTATTTTCTACCTGTTTTTTTTCATCTCTTTTGGACCACGCCTATGCCAGGTGACCATCTCAGTGGATGGTATATTGACCACCACTGGTTACACCCAGGAGGATTACACCATGTTGGGCTCTGACGACTTCTTCTACATCGGAGGGAGCCCCAACACCGCTGACCTGCCCGGATCGCCAGTCAGCAACAACTTCATGGGCTGCCTTAAAGATGTGAGTGGCTCCATTCGATTTTGCAGTTTGTGACTGATCAAACACACGCATTCAGTCTTTATACTGTATTCCCCTGCCTCCAGCTTGTCGGCTATTTGCTTTGGAAGCAGTTCAGAATGCACCATCCTGCATCCTGTGTTGCCTCATGGGAAGGAGTGTGTATTTTAAGATGTTTTTATCAGTTAAATAGTGTCTGAAACCTATGGGTAAGACGTTCTCATTCCAAAGAAAAAACATAGAAACATCACAAAATTGCGGCGATAACAGACACCGTGTTCAACTGTAGTTCAGCTTCATCCTCACGCAAACTCACACAAACACACACAGTGCGTATTGACTTTGGCAGAGTCACTTGAGAATCATCAGCCTGTGCCGATATAACTCCCATATGTGAGAGTAGGAGGTGTCAGACAAACAGTATCCTGAATTATTTCATGTGTTATTCCCTCCTCCTCCTCCTCCTCTAACCACACTGCAGACTGAACACATCCACAGGCCCTGCACACACTCCCACAGTGGGATGGAAGAAAATATCACACAGGTTCACATTTTTAATATTCAACCACACTAAATACAGCAACAAATCAGTGGTGGCTGGATATGCAGGGTGACAATGGCCTTATAATACTTTCTTTCTTCAACTCTGACAAAAAAAAAATTACTTTTATTTTCACCAGGGCTTTAATTCATGGCTTAACAAGCCGTCAAGAGGACCAATCACAGCTTAAAGTATTATGCCCTTGTAAATGTAATGACTTGTATAGAGGCGGCGCAACATGGTGCCATTGCTTTTCCTCATGAAACCACGCTGATTGAATAAGTAATTACTTTTGCCATCACATTTAATGGATTGCACAGTAATCGCCCTATCTCTAACTTAATTATGCCTGTAGAATTACATTTTCATTATTTGGGTTGCTATCCGGCGGATCCCTAGTGGGTTTTAACTTCCTAAGGCGTTTAACTATCCTCTCTCTCATCAGGACAAGGCTGGATTTACAGACAACATACAGACCAAGCACAGGGAAAGGGGGAGGGGAGTTTGTGAACAGTAGGAAAAACAGACGATGACAAGTGCTAGCAGCAGAAAATAGAGGTGAAAATGAAGAAGCGAGGTGAAGATGTAGGCAGCTGGAAATCGCATGACAAAAACAAATTGTTGGAGAGCAGAGCATTTACGAATCCGTTCGACAGACTTAGCTATCTGCCAATAAGAAGCTAAGCAAGAGTAGGTGCTGCCTTTAGAAAAGAGTGAAAGAAAAGAAGTGTGTGTAAGTTGTGAGGTAAAGGTGAGACGTGGTAGAGAATGGGAGAAGTTCCAGGCAAAATCCAGGAGAACGTTTAGTGTAATCGTGTTTGACCTTCTGCAGAAGGCTTCATTTAATCTCAGGTTTGGGTCAGCACTAAAAAACATGTCTCATAACTGTGTAGAATTATAAAATGTACCTGAATCGAGAATAGCCTGCTGATAGCTTGACATGGTTTGACAAGGCCCGTTGTCAATTGTAGAGAACTTTAAGATTCCAACATGGAGGCGGGGGGTCGTCAGCGGCGTGTTTCTTTCTGTGCGAGTTCAGTGGCACAGCGTGGATAATCAGTGGTGTTGTGGTCGAGGCTTTCATACCGCCGCCACCGCGGTCAAACGCCTTTGATACGCTTGGCCAACACCCTCCAGGCAGCAGCTATCTAAAGGAAAAGCGCAGCAGAGGAAGAGTAAAGAAGGCACCACACCGAGCCAGGCACTGAGGCCCTATGAAGTTTGTATGTCCTGCGTGTGCTCACACGCGCGTTCAAAGGGACCCACATGCAATGATCATACGCTGTGTGATGTACCCGTGTTGTTTCTGAGCACAGCGGCGTGGTGTGAAGTCGGGTCTCTCTGCTGCTCATCCCCTCACTCTTGTTTTCCACGGATCACTCTCCTCTCCTGCACGTCACCGTCTGTCTCACCACCTCCGCCTCTTCATCTCTCTCCCAGACAGTGACCTTGCTATCACCCAATTCACACTCCATCCATCTCAGTCTCTCTCTTTCACTCGCTCTCGCTCAACCTCCCTCACCTGCTCGTCCTCCTCACTCTTCTCACCGCGCTCATCATTTTTTCTCCACCTCACTCCTCCTCTCATCTTCCATTTCTCAGGGGCAGTTTTGTGTAATTAAGTCCATGCTAGTGCAGTTGGTACGCTAGCTTTGCCACCCTGACGGCCAAATTAAAAATTGATTTCTTCGACTGATTCCATGCACTGGATGAATGCTCTCGCCCTCCTCCTCGCCCTCGCTCTCTTTCACCCTCTCTCCCGTCCTGCCCTCCCGACTTCATATTGATGCTCTATCTCTTTGTCTGCAGCTTCCTCCTGCTCTCACCTTTGTTGAATGATGACATTTTCGCGAGCCACCCATCACCCTGACTCATTCCCCCACTGACCACGAATCAGACTTTGTAGTTAGAATGGTCCTTTGCCCTTTACAGTCATATTTGCTTATCACCAAGGCAGCAGCTATATTAAGTGGTAATGCTGACAATAATCAGAACTTGTCAGAAATTCAAGTTGATAAAATATGTGTTAAATTAGGATTGATTGGTGGATTGTCTTTGAATCTATTACAGCACCCGTACAAAAACAGAAAGTGTATGTGTTTTTTGTACATTTATAACCCCAAGAAAACCAAGAAAAAAAAGCTGATTATATTTATCCTGCCTACCTGCAGGGTTTGGGATTTGCTGGGTTTCTCAATGGCAAAACAAATCAATGGAGTCACCCCTGAGGAAGGCTTTGGCTCTGCTTTAGTCGTACCATTAGAACAGTGAAGGCACAAGTCATGAGTCCATGTCGGGGCCCCACACGGTTTGATTTTCCAAGGATCAGTGAAGTTAAACCTGCAAAAAAACACCCCGCGGCTCTGCTGCCCATGTCAATGAATTCAAAAAGCCGGGAGTGAAAAATCAAATCAAAGAAGGGTCAGATACCTTGATGCTAGACATTATTAAACTTTTGCGAGAGCTCTATTTATTAGTGAACAAAGCCAG
Organism: Limanda limanda; assembly: GCF_963576545.1. Taxonomy (NCBI): domain Eukaryota; kingdom Metazoa; phylum Chordata; class Actinopteri; order Pleuronectiformes; family Pleuronectidae; genus Limanda; species Limanda limanda. The sequence continues at coordinate 14,505,482 of NC_083657.1, forward strand.
CGAGCTTCCAGTGGGCAGTTTGACTTGTTAGATGAGCTGTTGTGACCTACCCTCCCAATATTGAAGAGGACATATTACAAAGTGTCTGTGTAAAGCCAGACAGCCGCAAGGGATGGAGATATGATGGAAAGGCTTATGGTCTAGATGAGTCAGCACATGCCTTTTAATAGAAACCCCTTAGATCGTCTCGATTATTTGCTTTACAAAGGCACTGAATACTTGCTACACTTCTCCGAGTAGGACCCTGCATGCCTCTCGCTCTTTAATGGATCCACTCTGTACCTCCGACCATCTTCTCCTGCCTCCCTTGTGACTTAACACCTCTCCCTTGTATTCTCCCACCATCTTTTACCGACTGCCATTAGCCTAATGCTGCCCCTGGCTACTCCTCTCCTCTCGTTCACACTGGAAAATGACACATTTCATACCCGGCAATGCTGCTGTAGCATATTTATCAACTGGAATGCCAGTAGAGTGCAAACCTCCACCAAGGCCAAACAGCCCCTTATGAAACCCCATTCAAATTCACTACATGCAAGTTGTGATCTGGATCTGCACCACCAGTCCCCTAAACCTGCCTGATTTTAAAGGAATCTTAATCTTAATTTTTCTCATCAAGATCAATTAATTATTCTGTGAGAAATCGATGATATGCAATGTAAAATAAGTAAAAATATAGGCTCTTTTGGTTAAACCATTTGCATCCTTCCACCAAGTTTAGTTACACAACATAAAACAAAAACATAACCTCCTTGGTACAGTTAATTATCATTGACCTAAGAATTAACTGACAGAAAATGTCCTAACCATTAAGGTTATGGATCATCCTCTTTGACACACACTCACAGCTTTTGAGAAGAACGTGGACCAGATTGTTTAATTGGTCTATTGACACTTCTCATTGGCCCGGGTGTGAGTCATTTGAGTGTGCAAATAAAGAGTGATTTTATCCAGAAAAGCTTAGATTTCGGTTGGTATTCTCAATTAATCATCACAGCCATGTTGCAGGTACAAACTGACCCTTGAGTCATGGTGCAGCCTGTTTCCTGCTTTCAATCCTGCATCATCTTTTCATACAAGCTGTCTGTTCAAGCTGTTCTCTAAAATCATTACACCAGGCACTGCAGAACATGGATCATCAAAAATAAATACCTAAAAATAAATAAAGTCTAAATAAATATTCCCCTTCCTCCCTCTGCCTATTCTGTCTTCCACCTACTCCTCTCTGTCTCTAACACCTTAATCTAGGCAAGATCACACCTTATTAAATGCCATTTTTTTCGCTATCATGGCTAATTACCAGGAATAATCTCTGCTAATGACGACAGGATGAGATGTGCAGTACATGTGGCAGCATGGCCAATGTGGGAGATAACTGAAGGAAGACTTAGGTTCAAGAATAACCCAGCACATCTGTGTTCTCATGCTCCATTCTGTGCCTGTGCGTAGGCGTGGTGCTTGACAGAGAGGGAGAGAGAGAGGATACATGTGAAAAATCGAGTTGGAGGGTATTGGAACAAGACACTTTGAAAGACAATGAGGAATGACATCAGCGGTGTGGTGAAATTAGATAGTAAAAAACCAATACGGCGAACCACATCGCACGAGACGAGACACTCAGTGGTGCAAATATGACCAACAGACCAGCGGTGAAAAAAACACAAGAGTAACTTAATATTCAGATAATAATTCAGCACTATGTCTTCCTCTCAATTTTCAGGGTAGGAAGTTGTTTTCTGGTTTGATGAAACAAGATGAGGATCGTTAAGAAGTAAGATGTAGGAAAGAATCCATATTCTATCAGTGGATCTAGAGATGTCTCATAATTTCACCCCTAATATAATGGAACTGGATTTGACGGCTGCATCGCTGTGTGTCAGTGGTGTCTGTTGTTCACACAGGGAGCCACATCTGGTTTGTGGTATGACTAGTGTATATCCTCAAATAAAAGTATAGGTCAACTAAATGCCAGGACTCTACAGTATGGAGCCAAGCATTTTCAGATCCTGCAATAAATAAAAAAAGTTAATGGATTCAGTCTACAGAGACGCTGGAATGCTTTTACTTTGAAACAGGTACAGGAAGTGTTGCGAATGATTATGTTGTGACATGTTCAACAGATAGACATGGAATCGGTGGTGGAGGATTATTTCCACTCAATTTTTGCTGTGAACTGCTCATGCATCCAGTGAGGCCCTGGTGTAATGTTCATGCGTAACGATCAGAGATACGTTTCCAATCTCTCTGCCAGGGTGTAGTCAACCAAAAGAAATAGATCCTACTGGTTTTCTAAATCAATATAAAACAATGTGTTGTGAATTGAAAGAGTTGAGTAATGAAATTTCACAGGGCCAGTCATGGGGAACCAGGGATGTGGGCCTTGCTGTTATCAAAGAAACAGTGTTTAGCTCTGAACATACGAGCAGGATACTCTCTCTATATCACACACACACACAAAATACTGTCTGCAGAGTGCTCAACAGATAAAAGGAGAAGTGAAACTATGAAAGACAAGAATAATTTACTTTACCTTTTGCACTTAATCCATTATGAAGTGAGGAATAGACACACAGTTTTAGCCGAAACTATGGAGCCGTGTTTCATCAAAGGCTGTCAGAGCCATTTGCATTACGGCTGCAGGCAACATGTCCCTGTGTCTGGAAATCCCCTGGAGCCTTTTTAATTTTTTTTACCCATTTATTTTTTTCTGCTACGACAAATAGTTTTTACGTTACATGGATTCGACGGAGATGAGGGAGTTTCCATGGCAGTGATCAGAGCTGGACGCACTCAGAATGCTGAGAAACCCACACCACCACAACACTCACAGACATCAGTAGAATCAATGAAAGCTCGCCCTGGGCAACTTGTTAGTCCCAAGTGGTTTCTCTGTGATTACATTTTTTGTGTGAATGATTTTATTACCAATTCATGCAACGTCAGTAAGTGGATCACTCATCTGACTTAAGTTTCTTGTTATAGAGGAATGTGGGCTGAAGATTGAAAATCAGCTCCTGTAGGGAGTTGTGTCAATGCTGTCGTAACACTCCTGCTCCAAAAAAACTTGTGTATTGCATTCACGTTTTGATTCATTGTCTCCACTTGCTGACGAGCTTTCTCAGCAGCATCTTTAAATGACACTGGAGCGTCATTTTAGCGATTAGGATGCATGGCCAGGCTCTCACTATTGTGGACAGGATGTTCTTCTCTCATGCAGCTCTATTCTGTGTGAATGCTATTGAAACCTTTTCTAAAACAATAATGATATTCTACATGTCGTATTTGAAACCACAATCTTGCTAGTTTATTCAGAATTATAACCTTGGAACTATTTGTTGTCTCTGCCGTCCAGGTGGTCTACAAGAACAACGATTTTAAGCTGGAGCTCTCACGGCTGGCCATCGAGCGCGACCCTAAGATCAGCCTGAACGGTGACCTGGTGTTCCGCTGCGAGGACGTGGCAGCCCTAGACCCTGTCACCTTCGAGACCCCCGAGTCCTTCATCTCCTTGCCCAAGTGGAACACCAAGAAGACGGGCTCCATCTCCTTTGACTTCCGCACGACGGAGCCCAGCGGCCTCCTGCTCTTCAGCCACGGCCGTCCCCCGAGTCCCAAAGAGCAGAAGCCCGGTCGGGAGCTGAAGACAGATTACTTTGCCATGGAGCTGCTGGACGGGTATATGTACCTGCTGATCGATATGGGCTCCGGGAAAACGAAGCTGAAGGCCAGCAACAAGAAGGTCAATGATGGTGAATGGTGCCATGTGGATTTCCAGAGGGAAGGAAGGAAAGGTGAGGGCTGCACATCATCTAGAAATCTGTGTTATTGGATGTTAAGTTATTCACATTCATCATCTGCATTTTGTACCCATTCCTGGCATGACTATCAATAACAACACTGGCATTGCTTATGACCTCTTTCACAATAGTTCATCTCGGAAATTCAGTCATTTTGTATTTTGGCAGATCTGTGCCTTTTTACAATGTGTCAACACCCTGCGTGCCACACATGCATTGGCAGTTTTACAATTGCTTTTCAAAATAGTGTTGCTGGTATTTTACAAAGCCAGCAATATGCTTGTGTACTATTATACTCAATCTGTTACTTAGGTTTTATTTTGTAGTTCCCATGGGCAGCAGATTGAAGGGTCACATTAAAGCTATTAAAGCTTCATCAGTGACAGCAGAAGAACAGACTGACTTGATTTTGGCATATTCTAAATCTCCATCGCTCTTTATGCCAGTCCAAGCACGTACTATTAATGATACATCCAGTGTTATTTATGAATGTAAGTTTATTGTTCATACCTGCGTGGTGCACTCTGATGACTCCGCCTGCATGTGGGCACAACAGGAGCATTGTGCTTCAGTGTGCAGTGTCTGATGAATGATCTGTAGGTGGGCAAGCACCTTGGACATTATATCTCACCCTAATGGCGTCTTCTAATGAGGAAGGGTGTGGATGAGTGTCTGCGTGTGTGCACGCATGCATATGATCTCACCGCTGCTCCCGCTGTAATTGGCTTTTAATAGAAAATTAAGACGGAGTCGTTAATCACAGAACGGGAGAGAGCCTTTTGTTTCACACACTCCCTGCTGCATTCTGCTTCCCTTCTCCTCCATTTAGCCTATTACAGACACATCAGACACACACACACACACACACACACACACATACACACACACACACACACACACACACACACAGGCTAACACACTACTGTCTTCTTTTCTCCATGTCTTTTGTTTTTCTGGTCCGGGTCCTCAAATTATCCACTTACAGCCCCTCTCAGCCGTCCATTCACTTACTCACCCTCTCACTCATCCACTCTGCTCCCCACAAACACACCCACCCATCCACATCACACGTTTCAACCATTTTCACTGTCTCTTTGAGTCATTAAGACACACTTTCATTCATCTGCTGAATACAAGAAGCATGTCACAATTTGATCAAGATGTCCTGTGACATTGTACAATATTTGCGTTTCTGTCTCTCAGGATCTATCTCAGTAAACAGCCGCAGCATGCCCTTCAGCTCCCCAGAGGGCAGTGAAATCCTGGACCTGGACAGTGATATGTTCCTGGGCGGGCTGCCGGAGTTTAAGACCGACCTCATCCTGCCGCCAGAGGTTTGGACAGCGCTGCTGAACTACGGCTACGTGGGCTGCGTCCGCGATCTCTTTATCGACGGCAAGAGCCGCGATGTCCGCCGCCTGGCTGAGATCCAGAGTGCGCTGGGTGTGAGCAGCTTCTGCACGCGGGAGCTTCAAAAGCGCTGCAGCAGCACTCCGTGTGGCAATGGAGGTCTGTGCAAAGAGGGCTGGAACCGCTACATATGCGATTGTACCAGCACTGGATACCTGGGCACCAACTGTGAGATAGGTAAGGAACGTGAAAGATGTCTGAGGAGATCCCTAACCCAAATGGCAATTTCTCAACCCCAAACCAGACACACCAAATGGCACAGGAACTTCTCTTATCCCCCTTTTGCTCTGGTCAGAAAACCCACTAACACCCAGTAACATCTGGAGTTCTGTCTGCATAGGGCATGGATTCAAACTGCATTCGGTCCCGGCTCTAATGACTTTGCAATAACACTAATCGGCTCCGGCTCTGATTGGCAGTGATGTAGTGAACACATTAGTTTGGCAAGACAGCGAAGTGACGTTGAACATGACGCACCAGGTGAAAGAAAGAAAGAAAGAAAGAAAGAAAGAAAGAAAGAAAGAAAGAAAGAAAGAAAGAAAGAAAGAAAGAAAGAAAGAAAAGAAAAGCCAACTCCAATTCTGGCAACGTAAAGGTTATTTGTTATTTGCCTGTTTACCCACTCATTTTGATGTAAAAGAGTTATGACAGTGAAGCAAATCATCACCTCTCATAATCAAAGAGACATGCTTAACATTGGTTAAGTGTAAACACCTTATGTCTTACACTCCATCCAATAAACCAGAGCAGGGAAACAAGGGTAGAATGAGCATTTCGGCACGTACCACAATGCACTGCCTTGTATTTGACACAACCAAGCAGCTGCTGTAGTGTAGGAGCAAGAGCTCCACAGGGAGCTGTGTGTGAACCAAGTGCCACACGAGCCTGGGAGGAGGGAGGGTGTCGAGACTGAAGCACTGAGAGGATGGCAGCAGCGAGTCAGAGCAGCCAGGCCTACTACCGCCATCTGTGCCAGCCATGCAAACCCAGGTGGTGCGAGGTGAGCTAGTCAAACAGCACCACGTACGTCTGATTCCTCCCAATTAGCCACAGACGCCTCACTTCATGGTTCGTCTTTGCACGTCCGTGGGGCTGAGTGAGCCATGACAGTCCGGGATTGTGAGGGACAAGGAGGGTAATGAGGGAAGGAGAAATGGGATTCGAATCAGGTCGGTGCAGGTAGAGGATGAAACGTCTTTATTTTGAAGGCTGCTGTTTTTACGGTTTCCCAGGTGGCAAGAGTGGCTTTTTACTGATGCTCCTCTGCCATCTAGTGGAGTGCTGTGTTACTGCAGCATGTGGCAGCGAGCACTGTTCTAATAACCAACCAATTCTTTCTCCATCAGTAGACTGAGTGCATAGATTAACTGAGTGTAGGGGCAATCAATGATATTGACTAGACGAAGAAAACCTCAAGGATATTACAGGATTCCTCCAAGGCACATCAAATTAAAATCATCGTTGGTGTTTTGAGGAGGGGCCAGGGCGATAATGAATATGCTTTATGAACTATGGATTAGTTTGATAACTGAGAGAATTATTCTACATTTCATCCCATTTTTTGGTATGTCTGATTTAGTCATTACTGTGTTTACCAGTTGACTCCAGGGAGTTCCCTGCATCTTTAAACATTGTGTTTCTGCACGTTCAGAAACCTAAATTTGTGAATTACCCCTGTGACAGCTACTCATGTTAGCCTGTGGTGAGACATATTGATCCACATGAAAAATTATGATTACTCCTCTGGGATGTGTCACTCTACACAGCAGTCTGCTCCTGGCATGGCTGCATCTAAGGGTGTAACCATCGTTGTACCGACTGTGGACACGATGACTCAGGAACCAGCTGCTCTTGTCTGGTCTGATTCTAGATTGTGTATATGTCCGTTTTATGTTCCTCTCTTCTAACAATCAGTGTTTTCAATTTGTGCTTCGGGAAGTTGATGTGTAATTTGATGAAAATATAATGTTCATGTAAGAAGTCCCGAGCATATTCCCCGCACTTAAAAACAGCAGCTTGACACAAGTGAAGACAGAATTACATGTATCAGGGAAATTACACAGTTAAAGGTGCAATTACTAAAACATAAAAAGTGACAAAGGGCCTGGAGGAGCTGTCTACGCGCTGTCAAACTTCGTATTAATCCTCTTTCTTGCCTGAGAAACACAGGAATGATTTATATCATCTTTTGATGGATTTGCTAAAATTCATCTTTCTCACTGAATGTTCTCCTGATATTATAGATGTATTAAAATACATAAGACATCTAAATATATACTCATTTTGACCTATATATCATTGTGTATTACTTTAATTTAAATCTGATAAATAAAGTGTAACGATAGGTTAATATAATGACACATATTTGAAGATCCATTTATTCTGAAGGAAGTTTGGACTTCATCTCTTGTGGGGGGTTTTCAGTGTCATTAGATTTGTCAAGTGGTTTCAATTGGATGTGTGGAATATTGGCAGTTGAGGGGGATACGGTGGTACAGTGGTCAGCAAGGTCCCACAAGGTTCCTGATTTGAATCCTTGTTTTGCAAGGGTCTTTCTTTGTAGAGTTAGCATGTTTAATCCCCATCAGAAAGGGAGATTTGGTGATTTTGTGATGGGTTGTTTGTCATATACTAGTGACCTGACCAGGGTGAACCCCTACACTTGCCCATCCCCCCTTTGACCCTCAAACGAATGGATAGATACATATGTGATATCCTTTTCTGATTATTTCTTATTCTCTGCTCCACTCTGAGCATTCCCTCCTTTGTCATGAGTTATACCCACTTTCTCACTGCACTGTCCTCTCCTTCACCCCTGCGCAGAGGCGACGGTGCTGAGTTACGATGGCAGTATGTACCTGAAGATCATCATGCCAGTCACCATGCACACGGAGGCCGAGGATGTGGTGCTGCGCTTCATGTCTCAGCGGGCCTACGGCCTGCTTATGGCCTCCACCTCCAAGGAGTCGGCAGACACCCTGCGCCTGGAGCTGGACGGAGGCCGAGTCAAGCTCACCGTGAACCTCGGTAGGCCACTGTGATTCATGGCACATGTCCCTGCTAACCTTTCCCTCAGCATCCCCCTGTCTCTTCATCTTCATGCTGTCTCTTAGCATCATTTACTGCTGAACTTGAAGGAATGGTTTGGCATTTGTTTTTATTTTTCTATTGTTTTTGGGTGGGAAAAAGCTTCTAAATTTGTCCCTCAGTTTCATCAGTTTTGTCTAAAAGAACATATTTTATTACATGTATTGGGTGAAGATGGCAGTATAGTAAGCTAAAAAGCTAACGTATACCCATTATTACCCACCAGCTTACATTAGGAATGCTGAACATTCTCAAAAGCTATAATTAATTAAGAAAAACTGAGGAATGAATAGAGAAACCTCTCCTCCACAATTTGATAAAGTGCCTGCTGCCACGAGATAAAAGCAAAAGAATGTAAAGTGAAATGAGGAGGAATCCCCGGAACAGTTATCTCACCCACTGTGGGGAGCAACCTTGCAGTCATTTCTGTTCCATATTCGTTGACCCCTCATCCTTCCCCCTCTCTTCCTCATTCATTGTCTTCTTTTTGTTCCCTGTGAAGCCCCCCAGCACCTCCTCTCGCTATAAAGCTCCGTCTGTAAAGCGCCGTCCTGGGCCCCACCCGGAGCCTGAACCCACTAACCTGTCTCTACAAACTTCAAGGTGGCCTTGCTCCTGTCTTGCTCCTCCTCACGGTCCTGCTCTATTCCACTTAGTTGTGGAGCTATGTGAAAGGCTGGTCTGGTCCACTTGTGCCCAGAGGCTGTGCTAAGTGAAGATACACACCCTCATCATTGGTAATTACACATCAGTTTAAAGTGGATGTAAAGAGGTCTGAAAGGCAATCTTGGAGAGGAGAAGGTCAGTGAAATTGTAGAGCGAGGCTTGCAAGATGGATGGTTCCGTAGAGAGAGCGAATGCATTCCCTCTTATAACCGGCTTCGTGAATGCAGACCTTTTGACTTATTAAAATTTCATTGCGATGAATATTAGCGCCCTGGGGAGGATGGGTATGACCTTCCAGCTCTGGATACTTTAAGTCTGTCCTGATCCCTCTGAAGGAGAAGACTTTCAGCAGTGAGCGAGGAGGAGCGTGACAGAGGTGCACCCTTGAAAATAGGAGTTTAAGCCACCGTAGAGACAGGAAACAGGTGGTGGGATAAACAAAGGTGGACGTTCCTCTTTTTCTATTTCTCTCTCTGTCTCTTTTCTCTCTCTGTCTTGCTCTTCCTCTTTTCTCCTCTCGCTCATAATCACCCCCAAGTGGCCATGACTCAAAAGATGGAACTTTTCATCCCTTCAATGGCCTTTATGTCTGCGGCCTTCGGATCAAACAGTCAGAGAGACCGACTCACAGCTGCAGGTGACTAAAGCTCCACACGGGGCCACAGACCTATTAGAAATCCCCATCTAATATATAAAGTCTTGAAATTAATTGTATAAAAGTCCCATCCCTCCACTTTTAATTGTGCTTAAATGACACCTCAAAAACACTACACAGCTCTCCTCAGGATGGTAAAACTGACTCCTGCAAGAAAATTAATTTACAACAAACATGAACCACATTTGACAATCAGCAGGGAATCCTCCATATCTCTTAAAGCTTAAGATAATGACGGTAACCTGTGCAGCATGTCAGCTGTCTGCCCGTCTAACACTGTCAGATGACACCTGGCATGGTCTGGTTACCACCTTGTATGTATTCCTCCCTAAAAAAACACAAGCAACCTACATATGTGGCCCGTAGATACATTTTGATGCACCAGTATTTATATCACGCCATATCTCTGCAAAGTGACGCCGGTCCCTGGCTGTTTGTGTCCACTATTCTGTAGCGGTTGACAGCTCGAGACCACAACCCAGCCACACTGCCACATGCACATGTAGCTCTCAACCACAAGATGGGGCAGAATAGTAGTAAACTAATTTCACGATGCAATTCTATGGGGGGGATAACAATTTGATTCTACAGCGACCCCTGTAAAGGGAGCCTCGGCTTGTAGTCTTTCTCCGCACTGCTTGTAGCAGGCAGTTCACAGCAGGGTGTTATTCCTTGTGGTTTGTGTGCACCAGGCATGAGGTGGCTGGGATGTGCAGATCACCCTTTCTTGTCATTTACACTGTTGGGTTTCTCGTCCACCAAAGTGCTGCAGAAGGCTTCTCAAACTGCCAGGGGAAAAAAAGGTGGAAATTAACGGGGGCACGACAACGTTGTGCTCTAGTGACAGCACAGCAGCTGCAGGTAGCAGGGATCTGAACACAGTGGGAGCATAATGGGCTTCACAGTGTTAATATACAATCCGCGTCAGGAAAGCAAACACCTGGTGTTATCATCATCTCATTTTGGTGAAAACTAGGTGATTTTGAAATTGTAGGCTCTATCTGAACTGGTTTATGAAGTTAACAGTATGTGCATTATATTAAGTGTGTATGTTATGATTTACAAGAGGAATTAAAGTAACAAGATTTTTGTTGTATATTATTATTATTAAAACAGAGAGAAACTAGATGAGGGTTCAGTCAGATGGTTTAAATACTTTACGCTTCATCCAGATAGAACCTTATGATTTCAAAAACACCAGATCCATTTTTAGATTGCCTCTTAAATCACATGAACTTTTTATTATGTGCTCATATACTAACAAGAGAGCACTTTGAATAGCTAGTAATTTTTATGATAAGAGCAGTGCCAACATGGATTCCTGCTGTCCTGCCGTAGAGATCCCACGGTGTGAGCCTAGTCTCCTGCGGTGCTTTGGGGGCAGTGGGTGGAAAGGGGGATGAATGATGGGACTGATGGAGGAAAAGGGTGATCCTGACTCAGAGTCTGTCCCCGGATGGTGGCCCCAGAGCAATGATTGTCTGCAGAATGTACCTTGAAGGATGTAAAATGTCTTTTTTTTTCTCTTTATCCTTTCTCTTCTTTCTTTCTTTTTGTCTCTCTCTCTCTTTGTCTTTTTTTTATTTTTTTTATTTCAACTCACCATTTCGCTCTCTCTCCCGCCAGATTGTATCAGGATAGACTGTAGCCTCAGTAAGTGGTTCTATCCATTTTTCCGACTAAAAAAAGCAATGTATCTGTCTATCTCATCTTATTCTGTGCAGTGGCCCTTTTCTGCTCGCTCCTGACCTCAATGATCAGTGACATTTCCATTCTTCCATATTTTATTTCATTCTAGTAAGCATTGGTTCATTATAGTAAGCATTGGTTCGTTTATTTTTTTCATTACATTCTCTCTCCATGCCATTTTTCATTTAGCCTTATTTCATTTAATATTTTTGTACAATGCATGATCTAAGTTGTAGTCTCCTTTTTCCATAAGTGCTGTCACTTTATTTTTCCTATTTTCTGTCACAGATTTAATTAATGTTTCACATGCATAATCATAAGTCGTTTTCGTCCCGCCGGCCAACAGCACTAGGACATCACTCCATTATTTTCCTGATAATTTCCCATTCTGTTCATTCCCATGTCAAAACACACATGCAGAAAAGGGCAACTTCACACTCTTCTGTCGGATTTTCTTGTTTTCTATAATGCGGCGCTGAGTCTCGGCTCCGCTCGGCCCCGCACGGCTGCACAGGCAGGTGCTGTTTCTTCTCTACGTGGGCCAAACTCTGGTTTGGTCCCAGAAAGCTAATTGCTTATCCGCTGAGAGGGGAGGCAGCACCTGTTTGTGTGTGTGTGTGAGTGCTTCATGTTTGGAGAAAGCTTGTGTTATCGTGCCCCGTGCTGACAGAATGATAGCAAACACTTATTTCTATCATGGCCTGTGACAGTTGAGCAACTAGCCCACAGGTAAGTGCTGCCAGCCCCCGATGACAGAAATGGAGAAAATCTCATGTTTGTGCTTGTGTGTTTTAAATGAATTAATTATTATATTGTGTTATAATCAAAATTATTATATTGTGTATTTTTATTTTTATTTATTTTTATTTTTTATAGTTCTCCTTTCTGTTGCAGTTTTTGTTTTCAGGTGAGCCCGTATTAATGGATTAATAACGGGCCGTTCAGTTATCCTTCAAAATGTTTACCCCCATCAATGCTGCTAAAACCTTTATCCTGATTATGTTTTCCTCTACACTTCACATCTATTGCACTTCTGTCCGTCCTGGGAGAGGGATCCCTCACATGTCGCGCCCTCTCTCTACGTATTTTTACCCTGTTAAAAGGGTTTTTAGAAGTTTTTCCTTACTCTTGTTGAGGGTTAAGGACAGAGGATGTCACACCATGTTAAAGACCTATGAGACAAATTGTGATTTGTGAATATGGGCTATACATATAACATTTAATTGATTGATTGATGGTGCGTGCGTGACAGCTCATAACCCACCACTTTCATAACTCTACTGGTGGCTTTATGAATTTCATGTATTAGTTGTGTGAGTTATTGGTGATAACCGTTAGTTTACAGTCAAAAGGATCAGGTTTAAATAAGGATCTGAGTTTGAAGTTAGATTATGGCTTCATGTAAAGGGCTTTGTTGTGGTATGGTGATGGTTAAATTTATAAAATGGTGTAGTCATTGGAGCTTATTTAGCCTCATACAGTTGGTTTGCATGTGCTCTGTGCCTTTTACTACATGTGCTGTGTGTAGGCACTTAAATGCACTTTAACGCTATATTTTTCCTGACTTCAAACACCTCCACGTTGCATGGAGGTGGCCTCAGTGCACGATGAATAACAACACTTGTTATATATGGAGAATCTGGCGTGACACACAATTCAAGCAATGCATTCAAGATGTCTATACCCAAGGTTAACCACTAGATGTCGGGCAAGCACTGGGGATATTATGTGATCTCTGCAGTAAGGGAGGAGAGAGAGAGGGAAGCTGTGTGTTTTTCTCCCACCTCAGGGATCTAAACCATTTCTGTTGGGCTTGTTAGACCCGGTGTAGATTGTGTTGGATTGTAACAAATCATGTATAAGGTGGTTGAGGTCACGACAGATTTATATTCTCTCCTTTTTTTGCCACTCAGTCTTGCATTGCTGCCAGCTTTACTCATAGAAATACAAATAACATTAGAAATGTTTTTCCTTAGTCATTATTTTCTGAAATTCGGCCATTGCGTTAAAACACTTACTTTTTTATTTTTTTTTATTTTTTTTTACAAGGAATGTTTTATAGTTAACCTTTATTTTTCAGAAAATCAGTGCACCAAGTCTCTACTGGTTGCCCCATGCACGTCGGTTTTCTTGCTTGTATTTACATTAGCAGCAGCGTGTAGCGGTAAACATTTATATCCCTTGCACATTAAAGTGAATTTGACCCAACTCTGCATATAGATGTTTACACTAGCCTGTGACTGCTGGATTAGGATATGAATTTCTGCATCCCACCCTAACTTTGACGTCACATCACTGCATCATAACATGTGCAAAGTACATGAAATGAACAATAAGATTAAATAATGATCATCTCGTCACTCTAATTGGGACCCAGCAGGTTATACTGTAACCATTTGGTACAAAAAGAGCTTCAGAAAATAGAGCTGAGGTTGTAATGCTGTACTGTTCACTATTGAACCTCTGACCTTTTTTTTATTTCTGGACTTTGTAGGGCTCTGCGAGGCTTAGGAAGTGATAGTTCAGCCCTGTGTTTTTATTGTGATACATTTTGACCCTGCTCTCCCCTTGTAATGCAACCAGACATTATATGGAGCAGAGCTGTAAGCCTTCTGCTGCATTCAGGTCAGGGTGTCGGGCTGATGATATCTGCTGGAAAGGTGGCCTTTCTGCAGCCGGCAACACCTTCTCTTAGCACCAGATTAGATTTGACACGACATATGGCCAGCATGTGGGGCACAAGTGGTCCATCTGCTAATGTCATACCCTTTGGCCTACCCTTTTTAGCAGACTTACACACAGTGTGTCTGTTTGTAGATAGAGTATCTGATCTGATCCCAGCTTAGTATGTAAGCATCGCTTACAAACAAAACCTAAAATAATACTCATAGAACTCATTCACACTTTAGATGAGTAGACATTCTGTGAAAAGGGCTGAATATGCTCTGCTTTTTGTGTTTACTAACGAAACCAGTGATATCAAGTTTTGTCACTTTTATATTAAGTTTAGTCTATACATTTTCTCTGCGCATGGCATTTTAAACACTTGGTTAAGGTTAGGGGAAGTAATGGTTAATCAAAAACATGACTGGGACGGGAACTCTGGTCAAATTTTGGGAAACCAAGATAATGTTTTTCTATGCAGAGCTCTTATACAATAAATGCAAAATACTCTTTTACATTCATATCATGGGTGATATGAAGACATTCCCGTCAACAGCAGCCTTTCATTTTAGTTTCTGAGCCTCAAAAGTTAAACATTCTCGTTTTAGTGGCTATGTATTAGATGGAACTTGTAGTGAGATATCTCTTCATCTTAAGTGCTCTCACCTTTTCCATTTTATTCTACGTCCATGTATAACCTAAAGTCTGAAAAGTCCATCTTCTTAGGAGTGAGGCCGGGCCTGAAGGTAATATGGGGTATGTGATAACAGTAATTTGACAAAAGATCCACCTTCAGTCTCTGTTACACTTCGTCTTTTTTGGTGGCTTAAACCCACTTGCACACCGGGCTTACTGCACACTTATCCTGCTCTAGAGTGAATAAAAGTACCACTAACCTCCTAGTACGTTATCTTGGAAAATTTGCCTCAGCATTTGTATCAATATCTCCTCATTGCATAGGTAATGGTTGGAGGTGAAGATCGTACAGAGATAGGCAACCGGACAAGCTTTCACAGACATCTCTCTTTAAATTAGAGCTATTGGTTATCTGAGAGAATGACTTATCGGTGTCATCTTCTTCAGCTGAAACAAAAATAACAATAAAATAGTTGTATTCGCAGTCTAGTAGTTTGAGGCTACCACTCCTACGAGGGATTGAAGAGACCCCCTTCCGTTAAGGGGCAATACTCATTATTGCAGAGTGCCAGCTCCTCAGCAGGAGTGTACTCCAGTGTAGGGTCTGCTCCTGTCTGCCATTTAATTGTACTTTTGTACATCAGTATCATCCTACAACAGAGGCTGACTGAGGCACTGCAACCATGTACGCGATGTACTGATAAAATATTAAGTAACCTACTGACTGCTTTGAACTATGCTTTTAGATTTATTATTTTATTCACTTCCAAATACATTTTGAGAACACATGGGTTGCTGTTGTAATAATGAGGCTAATCTTGCAATGCCATAAGAATACATCTGAGCAACACTTTCATTCAATATAATTAATTTAGTTAGATCTACTGATGCCTTAATAATAAGACTGTGACATGAAGTTATGCTATTAATCTACTTTAGGTATGTTCTGTATGTATAGTCTTGTGATGCTTTTTCTTTGGTTTGCTGTTTAGGTGGTTTGAGTCTCTACTGGTCTTTTGAGCTGTGGCAGCTGCTACTGCTCATGCAGACTACCAAAACCTTTGTGTTGTATACAAACAGCGTTTATGTTAGAGTGAATCATCACTTTGTGGACACTAGAAATTACCAAAGCAATGTGTTTCATGGGTTGAGTACTTATATACAGCATTGACAATATGGCTGATAGGTTTTGTATATTAATATTTTGACCAGTGGAATGAAATATTGAGTGTGGCTAACCATGCCTATGTGAGTACAAAACTAAACCTATCATGTTTATTGCAAGAGTCATATCAATATATAGGCAAATCAAACCATTTGGAAGGATGAGCAAAATCCTATTGATTTTCACTTAGTAGTAACTAAATACATCAGTATATTTTTTCCAATGACACACTACCTGTCCTATAATCAAGTCATTTCCTAGCTATGGAAGTGTATGTTCACATTTTATTCAGCGATGTCAAACCAATAAGTATAGCACAGTGATGAGTTTTAGGGCAAGATGATTCGTACATTACTCTCCAATATTGTCACTGATATATGCATTCCCACCAACACTGATGCTCATGGACGCAAGCACATGCATTCATAGATTCATCACTTGACACATAGTGAGCAGAGAAATGAATACACACACAGATAGGGAGCATATCTCTGTCACCTTCCTCAGTCTTTGCTGTTTGCCAGGATCTCAGCTGTCTCACTCCTCCCCATGTGTTCTCCATGGTCATGACTACTAAAATATGTAGCAGAGTTCATGTAACCCTGTATCAATTTCCACTGCAGATTAAGTACATGTGCTCAGAGACAGACCGTATCATGGCCTTTTTAAATTTGAAAGTATTTTGTGTTCACTCCAATTTGTATTGAATTGGGTTCTTATCTGCCGCCCCAGCGCCCTCATTTGTCTCAAAGCAGATGGCTCTCTTACTCTTACTCATACAAATATTGAATTTGAATGAGTTTCCAATAACTCACTTAAATCCTGAGTCATACCGGTCCAACTCAGCCAAATAGATGTCATAGATGGATTTGCAGTAGGCACTAGAATCTGCCCCCAGTACAACATCCTACAGTTTGTGAAGTTTAAGCATGTGTCAGAGTTAGACTGTATAACATTTATTTTGGATATGCTTGGATTGGGATTTTATTTTTTAGGTCAATTTAATGCTCCAATGGAGGTTAGCTCTCTTTATATTTAATGTTCATTTTATCCTCCAAAACTCTGGGCATAATGTGATGCAAAGGGCCAATAAGAAGTGTGTTCTTAACATATTGCCTTGGATATGTGCACCCTCAGAGTATGGCTGCACCATTAGATATAAATAGATTTATGTTACAAGCAATCTTCTAGGTCAGCGATGGATAACAGCAATTAGTTGCACATTTCCTACCAGTTAACAAGTTTGTCTTTAATTTAGAGTCGTCCGTGTGATACTAGCACACTGCTTAGCACCAGTGAGACAAATAATTATAGTGAATCAACACATAGGATATATGCAGCTCTTCCTAACAGTTGCCTAGCAGGTTGTCATACACCAGTCATTTTTCAACCACATGGAAATCAACATACACATAAATGCATGCATTGATGCAATATCATCTTCTTCTTCTTTGTTTGGTTTATTTGCGGGTGTCCACCAACGTCAAGGCCCATGATTCTTCTGGATCGACTTGTCTTCTTAACTCTCCGTCAACTTCAATACATTTCTACATATAATATCATATTTAGCTCTTTCCATGTTTTGATGCAAATGACCCAAATGCCTCATAAAATGTTAAACAGAAATGGCCTAATAAAAGTGCTTTGAAGCCTTTTTGAACTTCAAAGGAATAAGTAATGATAGCATTTTCCTAACAGTTGCAATGGCATGTGTAAGAGTTTGTGAACACACCCATGCACGCTAACTTACGTAAACATGTCTGCTAATGTTTACATTAAGATGACCTCTCGTTCTGTCACTATGCATAGTGTTGGTGTGATGATAGCAATTTATGTAAACTGGGGCCAGCTTCTGTCAGTATGTTCAAGTAGAATTTCAATAAGTTATTCATAATAGCCCACATGTATAAGGGAATGCGGTTCAGTAATCACAAACCATTCTTACAGTCTCAATTCTGCACTCTGGGTGATTGACCAACTGAGAATGTCCTAGTCGGCTGTTAACAATCTTTTATTAAACAGTTATTGACTTCCTCTATATTGCTTTTATTGTATTTATGTGAATACATTTTCTGAGATGCAGAATATTTTCATCTGTTTGTTGCTGTTAAAGCAGCTCAGGAGAGACAATCAGCCAAAACACTCCCGCTGTACGGAGTTTCACAAATGAGTCGACGAGCTGTTATTGCCAAGTACTGACAAATGGAAGGGCACTCCAGCTGAAGGACATGCTGGGAAGGTGATGGACCATAGTTGTATGAAAAACTTACAAAGCTTAGTCGTATATCATTTATATTACATTTTTTTAAAGCAGTGCTTTGTTCTGATTTAAGGCTCAGCAGCCTAAAAAACATTCCACAACTGTTTCACTGTCAAAGGCCCTTCAATGTTGAACCCAAAGGAGAGAGAAGTTTTAGCAGGACGGAGCGGGGGAGACAAAACCTACATTGACAACGAAGTGCAGGGGGTTGGTGAGTGCAGATAGATACTGATGTCCACTGACAGATGAACGAGTGGAAAGAGAATGAGACAAAGGCAGAAGAGGGAAACAGGGAAGACAGAGGTTATAAGTAATATCGGGTGAATGAAGAAGATCTAAGAAAGACGACACTGTGCCTTGTATCATTTCTTTTTCCATTTACTCCATCTTTTCTTCCTCCTGTCTGTGCTCTCTGAACTTTATAGACACCTGAGGCAATCTGCTTACTAGACCAAACAGAATGAGGAGATTTCCATCTCGCCTCAGTTTGTCTTGTAGGAATCGTCCCGACCAATCTCCACTGTTGACTTCTACTCTTGGCAATTTCAATTATTTATTACATAGAAAAGGTGGAAAAACGGTACATTCTGTATTTCGTCCTGGGGCCTGGTCTAGTATCGGGAGGCAGCCATGTTAAGGAAGACACTTTCTGCCCTCCTGGTCCACTGAACGGCTTGTGGAGCATTTTGGGCAGGAGGATAGCAAGCTTGTCTCTGTGTCTGCTGGGACCTGAACAGTGTGTGTCTGATTATACCTTTATTAGGGATGCACTTTTGGCCGACAAGTGGGTGAAATTTTACCAGATAAAATGTCATGATACAAGCATATTAAGTTCAGTTTTTACCTGTGTAATGGCCAATTGGGTTCAGACTTTAACAATTCACAAGGATTATAAATGACCTGGGAAGTAATTGTGACTGTTTGGTTGATCTGTTGTTGACGTTAGAGCTTTGAGTACAACCCACAATAGAACTATTGAGGAATTAGGAGATGGATGTAGCCCAGATAACACATATATATATCAGATGGTGAACAGTTTTATGAAATGTATTGCAGCTCTTTGTTCGTTTTCTGATTACTTTGTAATGTCCACTGTACATTTAGCATTATGTTAACGTACATGCAGTGGCAATGACTGACTTTACATTTTTCAGGGAAGGATATGGAGGTCCCCTGATTTGTCTTAACGCCCTAAGAATCACAGTTACAATAGTTGTATTATGTCAATATTTTTAAATAAGATTTAAAAAAGATGCTGTTTTAAAGTGTTTTAGCGCAACTGATGCTGAGGATTTCATGAAACCACTTATCGTTTTTGGAACTTGTGGAAGTGTTAGAAGAAAATCTCTTATGTATGAATTTATATATAAGCCCAAACACTTTTAGTTTAGGTACCATGGGAGCATGCAATCACTATTCCAACGAATAAACCTTAAGTGCTTATTCCTGGAATTGTAAAATACTGTTGTTTTCTCCATCAGTAGAAATAAAATGTCCCATTCCGCATTGGGTGGAATCTCCTTTTGCAATTGTTTTTCACAGATTTTTTGTTAACACAAAACAAAGATGTCGAAATTGTTCCGATATCAACAACTGCATTTAGAGCACTGCCTCTATTTTGAATTTGGATCTGGCAGCCTGATGGGCATAGCTTCAGTCCATGATCAGTCTGCCTCCTTGCAGCGCTGCATGGCACAAGCGACAGGTTAGATGTGGACTCATTACACCGACTCTAATGAGAGAACCCGCAACAGCCTGGAGCTGTCTAAGCCCATCCTGCCTTGCAGGACTGATGGCTATCCCATGGGGCCATCCCCTCCTGCCACAGCATGGTGGAAAATATGGTTTAAATCATAAATCAGCATTCCCCCCGGGACCTTTTTATAGAATGCTACGGTGCGAGATGTGAGCAGGGGGAAGGGGAAAAAAAAGAAACTGTGAGGACAAAGGAAACTGATAAGAAGCAGGCAATGGAGGGTGAGCATCAAAATGGAAAGTAAGGGGGGAGGTTGCAGATGGTAGTATGAAAGGGAAGAAGTGTGTTCCCTGTGTTTGAAGATCCAAAGGGAGCTCCAAAACTCTTGAGAGGAAGGGCAAAATGTATGATTTATTCCCGGCTTCACAAAATCAATCTGCTGTCCTCTCAACATCTTCCAGACTCAAATATGTCTTCCTGCGGTGGCCATCTGCAATTCCAGAGGCTATCAACAACGGTTATCTTGTCATGGATGCTAAAGCACCAGCACACCCCTCTTGCACATCGGCGAGAACAGTGGGAAAGAGAAAGTGTGTGGCCGCTGATAGCAGGCAGTGCATACAAATGTCTATATGCGAGAAAGCATCGCACACATATTTCTGCCTCAAAGTGGGACTCCCGTTGTCACACAAACACGAACGCAGTGGCTGCCTTATCTCAGTAATTGGTGCAGGGGGTCAGAGTGGCAGGCGTAGATAATCATGGCTGGGGGTCATAATCTGTTTGCTGCTACTCTCACTTCTTATTCGTCTTCTTTCATCGACCCCTCCCTTATCATCATAGCCTTACACACCCACACACAGTTTCATATTGGACACACTCTCGGCCACCTCCCATCTTTGTAGTCCCTGTTCGTGATGCAGCACCACGCTTGAGATGTTTTGGATGCTGCTGCGGGGGGGCAGTTTTGCTGTTGTGTCAGCATGCTATGGTGTCCTCAGCTGACTGCCAGATCCCCCACTTAACAATCCTCAGTCCCTTTCATACGCCCACAAAAAATACAGCCCTACAACCCTTCCACTCCCCTGAAAGAAATAGCTCTCTTTCACAGACGTATATGACACATAAAGTGCTAAAGAGAGCTGCTTTACGGGGGGGAAGGACTTGATGGATTAAACGTTGAAAAATGTGGGTTAGAATTGTGACAATGGTGAGTGGGAGGAAAGAAAAAACATAAATGTAGATATCTTGATGTAGATGTCTCCTTGCATTTTTATCAGAGTAATCTGCTCATATCTTTCATTTACATCACAGAAATTTTTTGCTGTTAGCATACAGCTACCATTTAGAACGGACACGTGCAGGCACACTCGCGTACACTCGCACACACATTCACACAAACACACCCAGCTTTTCATTAGATCTGCAGCGATAGGCCTCCACTCCTTTGAGATAGAAAACATGATATCTTAAGACGGGAGCCAAATGGCATTATCGTCAAAGGACGTCTTATCCTGATATCTCTGAAGAGCAAAGTCCTTCCTGTCTCTCGCCATAGAAACCATATTAACTTCTGCAGCCTTATATAACCTGCTGCTATTGGTCTTTGCTTTTACAGAAAAATATATTTTCCATTTGGGTCACTTTCCTCCATTGAGGAACTCTCAGCGCTCTCATAAACCACAAACCACAGCAGTAGAAAAGTAATTTTTTTCTATGTTGTGTGTGTATATAATAACCATTTGGTAAATTATCCTTTCTGCACAGTGACTGAGGAAATTCTATGTGGCGTGGCCGAAACAGACTCCATTCTGACTATTGCTTGACTCCTATTTAAACACGACTTTTTCAAATCTGAAAGTCAATGAAGGCAGTTAACACAGTTACTGGTCGTGAATCATGATGTCGCAGCCATGAGTTTCTATATAGGGCCTAATTTACATAATCCTTTGTCTTGTAGACACATGTATGAGAAACGAGTACTTTTACGGTTCGTTAAACAGGTTTTTCTCAACATTGAGTAAAGCACATCTTCTAGGACTTATTTTAAGATGTAAATGGAAAAGACCAGTGAACAATAATGTTGAATTAAACTGAGCACTAGACTGAAATTCACAGTTAAAACCCTTTTGTTTTACTCTTATGTGCACTTTCGTAATTTTAATGTGTATCATTGCTTACTTGTTAATTTCAAGGAGGCATATTAATCTTTTTTCGATATGAGATACTAAATAGAAGAGAAAAAAATGCTAATTTTAATCACTCAAAATTAGCCAAGAATAAATATTTGTCTGTGCTCACCGTGGCATATTTATTGTAAACATTTTTTTCATAAACCAAGGCCCATTCAAATCACAATGTGGCTGTGAGTAATAGACTTTAAGTTAATTAGTTAGTAGATATGTGGTCTTCTAATCAAAGCAAACAAGATTACCAGACAGTCACAAAGCAAAGAAGTGAAAATCATCCGAAGACCTTCCAGTGTGATTCATATTTATAAACTAAGCCATGTATCATTATCTGATTTCCATTTGAAAGTGAGGCCATGTTCTGCTCAATGGGAATTATTATGAACCGTAGGAAATGACACAGCCACCTGTAGTGTTGTAATTAACTTCAATAAATGTGTGAAATATATAAACAGTTTTGGCAGTGTTGGTGGCACTGAAGTAGCATAATCAGTCTATGATAACAAATCATACTTTTTATACGTCTTAATTTCCACTAAACAGGAACACCTGTTTAACTCCAGAAGTAAACTCTTCTTAAACAGGAAGCATTCACAACAGATCGAATCATTAAAACCTACACTATTTCAAAAACACGCTTGTTAAGAAAGGGAGCACATTTGTGTTCACGTCTACCTTGTTAGATGGCATCTTTGCAACCCAGCAAAAGATGAAAGATGTCCCCAGTCTAAAACAGTAATGACTAAGCTAAAAAAAATGCAGTTTATTGAATATACCCTCTCCAATAGTTTCCACTGAATCTAGAACATTACATTTCATAAACACAAAATTGCAGATGACTCAATACAACTAGAATCTGTCATGGGACTGTCATGGCTGTAGAAGAGAAACCGGCCAAATATAGAGTGACATGCAAATCAATCATATCTAATAGGTTATTGGCATCAGTAAAGTTTCAGGTTAGTTTCAAGAACCACCGTGCTTCAGTCAAAACAAATGGTACTTATTTGAAAATGCAGACTAAACTCCCCAGTGATTCTGGGCCCTACATCTCCTGACTGGCTCATTGTCAGCAAGTTGTAGCAGTTTATTCTGTATTTTGTTCTGAATATGAGATAATAATGAAAGGTTATTTTTAAAGGGTATTATCTGTGTTATATGGCATCCAGGAGATTGCACTACATGTATAGAACATGGCCGCATGAAAAATAGTTTTCTCACCGTCAGTAACCCACAGCTTTAATAGCTTTGGATTCCATCATCTCGCCGTTCCTCTATGCAGGATGTAAAGATAGGGTTTTTACAGAAATGAGCCAGAGAGGCCCCCACATGATGAATAGACCTGATTGCCTCCAGGGAAGCATTTTACTGACGGGAAACCCTATCTGCAACTAATGTACAATTTCAGACAAATAAGTTTGCAAAACACTGTATTCACTTCATTATTTCCCGCCAGAAGGATTGAGAGAACATATCTGAGGGTGTTTAGTAAAAGTGATCTTTAGTAGTTTTTAATTAACATTAAAATGATATTAAAATTATTTTTATAATGTTTCCTAGTCACTCATTTATACTGTGTTTTTACCCAACCACAATTTCTACCATCTTATATTTTATTCAATTACTTTGAATTAAAAGCTAACATATTTGCTTTAACAACCAATAACTTTATTGGTAGCTAATTCGCAGGCTGCTTTCATGCCACCAGAGTCTTCAGGTGTTCCAGTGTTTAAATCACCCGTGCTAATATCTGCAACACTACAGTTGGCTGTGTCATTTCCTTCAGTTTATAGTAATTCCCCAAATGAGCCGTTGGGCATAACATTACATCACTTTCAAATGGAAATCAGATAATGATCATATGCAGCGAAAAACCCATACCGAATAACTTAAGCTGAATGAATAAACATGTGACCTGCATATTCTAAGCACTTTTGGAATCAAAGTCTGCTCTCCCACCTGTCACAATGTACCTTTTCTTTGTTTTCTTTGCTTGTTAAATGCAGTGATAAATCATTATGTTTTAAATAACACCAGCCAACTTTGACAGATAGCACTATGCCCTGTTTGCATTTCATAAGGGATTTGACACATAGCGTTTTGCACAGAGCGTCCTCAATCTCGGATTAACATTTCTAACAAACGTGTTTAGCATATGAGAGCAGCGGCATGGGGTTTGTATGGTGTCGAGTTGTGGCCCTGCTGTCCAGACAGCAGTCGACTGGGGTAATCAAGTGTGAAGGTTGTGAGGAGCAAACAGCCATTAACTTCCCAAACACAGGCCATCATCACTGTCTGCGGAACACCGAGGGGAGGGCGTGTGTGTCAGTGTGTGAATGAGAGCAAGTGTCAGGGCTGGAGAGTGTAGTTTAGAATTGTGTGTGTGTGTTTGTGTCCTTCATTGCTGTCTGATGATGGATAGAGTGGATTGTGATTGTGAGTGTGTCTGATGCCAAGTGTGAGTCCACAGTGTGTGTCTCCTGCTATAACTGTCATAAGATGAGAAGAGAAGAGTGTGCTTGTGTTTGTGCACGTGCACATCTGAGTGTGTGCAATGGTGCTTGCAGCAGGGAGGTTTAAAGCCTTGCCTATCGTCTCTCATAAATAATCTTTGCTGTGAGTATGTGTGTGTTCTTTCAGACATATATACCCTGGCACTTATCAATTTATACAGATTTGCAGGCAAATCAGGTCGTGCATCCTACTCTGTGTGTCCCTATTCAACGTGATCCTAGCGCATATTATTCCCATATGGCAGTACAGTATGCCTGTGCTGGCCTGTGACCGCTTGTTTGACATGCCACTGTGTCCGCTTGTGTGATGCCATGCCGATCCAACCCATCTGCTCCAGGCCGAGCTGGCACAGGGGAGAATCATTGGAGGCAGGCAAAAGGGCATTGGACGTGGGGTTTGGTGAGGCATGGCATCCAAAAACCCTCCTGAACTACTGCCCTCAAAACAGTCCAGAGCACAAACAAGGGTGTGATGGACTGTTAGTTCTCAGTAGAGACCAGGAAAGCAAATATACTTAAAATGGATGTGCAGTCCACATTACAAGATGCAGAGTAGGGCTGCATGATATTAGGACAGACAGACAAAAATAGTCTCTGTGTGCCTGTATGCTGTTACCTTTCCCTCTGGTTCTGGGGCTATAATAAAGAAGCAATGCAACTTTTTTTAATAGTATAATCAATCAAATATTGACATTAATTTGGCCTGGGATAAACGTGATAACTAGCAGTTTCCACTGTACTAGAATTCAGGAGTCAGGAGGTGGTGGTGGCAAGAAATGTGATGGAGGCCCCCCTTGTAATTGTCAATCATATTCATATTTTTAACATATTATCTCAGGCAGCAGGTCTCCATCTCATTGACCAAATATATTGATATGGAGAGTGTGTTCGCAGTTCAAGCAGTCTTTTGTGATACATGTACCGCACATGTTGACATTGCGTATATAGTTCATTTTCGCTATATCATGCAGCCCTAGTGCAGAGTACTTGCACATTGTGTTGGTGAAAGTATTATTAACACTGGTTTGTTAATGGAAACCAAGTGTTAATTATTTCAAACTGCAATGTAACTAAATAATTTCTTTACTGGAAAAAAGACAGATATTCTAAAGAGTGAAACATATTCAATCAAAATATAACATGTCTGATGACATTTAAAAAAATAAACATTTTTAAGGTTGCAGTTTTAAAGTGTAACAAAACAAGACATGTTCATGATGACGCTTGTCAACTTGAGGTCATTATTAATCGCCTCTGTCTCATTACATCATAGGACAAAGGTGTATGTAATGTTAGTGGGTTGCTGTAGGATTGTGTTCTTACATGTGCGTGGGCGCTGTGGCAGCGGGGTTGTGAGTGTGAATGTCAGCAACCAAGTGTAATCTTGGGTACGGGTGGATAATCAGTGTTTGTTTTGGAACATTATCAGGGTCTCTTTCAGCGCAGCACTGAGATGTTTGGTATTTATAGGATTTGTTCATTTCGGTGGGTGGAGAGAGTTCAGATGTTTGAACTTAAGAGGCAACATGCTGCGAAGTTCTATTTAAAAAAAGAAGAAAAAAATCAATGGCAAGTCGAGAAGATTGTGAGGAGACGCAGTTTAAGAGGGTGTGTTAAAAACAGAATACTTGGAGCCGAGTTGTTTGTGAATTCATGTACGTTTTTGTAGGAAGTAGTTTGTAATGCAGCCATTTGAGGGTAAATAGACTGTGTTAAAGGAAGAAAAGGATTGTCCGAGACACAGACAAGGAAGCAACGGAGTGTGTGTGTGTGAGGGGGGGTGGCGTTCCTCTTCATTACCAGCTCTAAGGAGACATGCCAGCAGCACAGATGGTAGAGAAGAGAGGGGGCATGGGGTTGGCACATAAACCTCAACGCGCCCTCAAACACCACATACATTCATACACTAAAATGGACATGAATATTTGTATAATAAGTCTTCAAAACGCAATATGTTTTGTACTTGTAGTCTGCTGTTTATCACCATTACTAGGCAATTCAAACATTCCTGCAGATGTGGTCCTGAAGATCACCACACACATTCACACATAAACAAGTGCCGTGATGCCACACCATGATGTTCCTGTGCCAGTTTGTTGGCTGGGAAAGCTGCCTTGCTGACACTGCATCTCTCTGTCTTTTGGCTCTCTCACGTAGTGTAACACACACACACACATACACTCCTGCTGCCCCTACTCTCCAATAAGGCTTATTTCTCTCCAAACCCTTGCTGTCACCACTCTTATAACCTGCGACATAAGTTAAAGTTTCAACAGCACCTTTTTCAAAACAGATACTATTCTTTCATACTTATAGTCTCTCTTTCATACACACGCACATATATACACAATTGCACACTGAATACTTGTTTACATAATGCATTCTCTAGGCCCCTACTTTACCTCAAACATTAAACTTAATTCCAAACATTACCAAAATTCTGACCCTGAAACAGCTTACAAGGTCGTGGACCACCCAAAATGTCCTTTCTTTCAAAAACTGTCCTAACTCCTCTAATAATCACACTGCTACACATACACAATACAGGACCCCAATGGTCCAATTACAGACACTGGTCTGGCAGGAAACCAGGGCCATGTGTTTGTGTGTGGGAGATGTATCTATTGTGCGCAGCATGTGCTGCTCTCATCTACAAGGTCTAATGTATGAGTAAGCTCTCCCTTTCTCTCTTGTATACACACGCACAGGCAGACCTCCCTCAAATGTAAGAAACCTGACGCATTTCCCTTGCAGCCGATGACTTGTAAATCCCTCTTTAAGCATTAATTATGCATTTTATAAATGATGTTCATTATGACTAGTTAGCTGGGTAACGGCAATGGCACAACACTGAGATACAATTAAATATCTATAATTATTTATTCTTTTAATTCTTTTAAATATAATTTACACCTCTCCAACAGACATATTACAGCTGTTGTTGCTGTTTTATGCATATCATGCCATGCAAGGTGTACCAACATGCTGGACATTTCCACACCTTTTTTAATAAATTTCTATAACATTTGTGTCTAATCTAAGCTCAGCCTGTGACAAACTCAATGTCATTATGCATATTATGAAAGACATTTTCTTAAATTTATACACTATGCTGATGCAAAGACACCAATTGTTTACCTCAGATCTGTGATCATACTGTATTTACTATTACTAGTATTATGATAATTCAATTTGATTAAAGATTGTACAATAACTGATGGCTCAATTCTGATTATCATGGCAATGCTGCAATTCAGCACATAACAATCCTGCTGGTTGTTTCCTATGTTTTCAGTTTTATAGAACCAATTACATATTGTTTTTATTTATTTCAAAATTGGTATCCATCTGCAACAGGATGTGCTTACTTCTGCGTGATTATGAAGAAAAGAGTGTGTTCACTATACAATGTGCTTTCCCAGATGGGTGCACAACAGGGGGGTGCCTGAGGTCCATCACCTGGTAGTAAATGCTAATCGTGAACATAAATAAGTCCTCCACTCATATGACACATACACACGTTCTCTTTTTAATTACAGCATCTGTCTGTCTCACTAAGTAGAGATTTTATAGACATCTTTTTTTCTGTCCGCACGTATTCCATATGAATCCACAAAGATGCCAAGCATTACAATTTCCCCCGGCCAGCATTTGGTCTCTCAGGTTGTTTTTTTAACCTCCCCTACAGTTCTCCATGAAAAATCCATTTCAATCATCTTGTATCCACCCTCATCTCTGCATCTTCTGTTTTCTCTCCCCCCTGCTCAATCTCTCATCCTCTCGCGCCACCTTTTCGTCAACACTCACATCAGCATCAGTGTCCTTCATCTTTCCTCAGAGTGGGGCTGCTGAGCTGAGAATGAAACTCTGGGGATTGTGGATCT
This sequence comes from Limanda limanda, assembly GCF_963576545.1. NCBI lineage: Eukaryota > Metazoa > Chordata > Actinopteri > Pleuronectiformes > Pleuronectidae > Limanda > Limanda limanda. The sequence continues at coordinate 14,533,793 of NC_083657.1, forward strand.
TTCTTGAGCCCATTTTAATTGGACTGCAGTCCACTGTTGTATTTTCTTTTCTCTCATGGGTTGCGTGTGCGTGTGTGTGTGTGTGTGTGTGTGTGTGTGTGTGTGTGTGTGTGTGTGTGTGTGTGTGTGTGTGTGTGTGTGTGTGTGTGTGTGTGTGTGTGTGTGCGTGTGCGTGTGTGTGTGCGTGCGCGCCGCTTCGTGGAAACTCGTGACCTCAAACTTCCTGAGTGCTAGCTGCTCATAATTATGTTCTCTTGCAGGGAATTTGAATTACAGAGCTTGAATTGGCCTTCACTGCTGTCTCCTATACTTGAGGATGGCAGGTTCTGTCAAACATCGTAAAACAGAATATCACGCTGTAGTAAAAGGGGAAATCAACTAACATGGCAGCTCAGGTTCCCCTGTTAAGTTGAGTCAGTGTTGAGATGAAAAATGGCAAAGTGGTACATTCAGGGCACAGCATTGTTCGGATACAAGATTTTCTGTTCAGTGTTAAATATCTGTTCTCTCAGGGATAAGTAGAGGCTTTCCAATGCTACATTGATGTTGTAATTAGGGTTGGGTACCGAGAACCGGTTCCAATATGGAACCGGTTCCAATACAACCGGTACCTACCCGGACCGAAATGCAACGGAGATTTCGGTGCCTCATTTCGGTGCCTGAGCCAATGGAAGACTGAAGTCTCCGCTCGTCCCGCCTCCTCACACTTCCGCTCCTTCCGTCACCTCTCCCCGGCGCTGGCTGCCCCCCCCCCCCGCCGGGCGCATTCCTTGGCGTTGCTCCGGGACCGGCTCCGGGACGAAGACCACGCAGAGAAATGTTTCATAAAAGCGACCGCATTTTAGGGGGGCGAAGGCGGGGGGCCGAAGCCTGTCTGCGACAGCCCCCGCCGCGGAGACACGGGGGTCTCTGAGTGATGGAAAAGCGACCCTCAGTCTTCATTTGGCTCAGGCACCGAAGTCAGAGTCACGAGTCAGAGTGTGTGTGTTTTGTATTTATTTTTATTTATTTAAGTATAGTCTAAACTTTTGTTAACAGTTCGTATGTTATTCATAGTTTTAAGTTCAAAAGGGTTTTGTATTTATTCATATTTATAATCTACTTTAAACAGTTAATATATTTGGCAATAAAAAAGCCTTTCTTAGTCAAGTATCGTTTTGTGCACTATTTTGAAAAAAGTATCGGTTCAGGCACCGTTTAGGCACCGGTATCGTTTTAAAAGTATCGGTTAGGAACCGGTATCGGATAAAAACCAAACGATACCCATCCCTAGTTGTAATACGTGTAAATGTGTTGCTATCTCTGTTATACCATCAAATCCACACGGCATGCTACATCATTTTCTACATCAGAATGGTTTGGGATATAATCACAGTCTGGTTAGCTCAAACATCATGTTGAATCCCCTTAGCAAACATTGACTTGAATTTCTGACACTGCACCCTGCAGTTACCCCTTACCCGTATAATCCCAACACTCTAACCACATATGCTTCAGACACCCTGAATAAACTGCTTGGTTCAGTGGCTTGCCCTTGTGTATGACTGCATGACTCATGGCAGGTTCTTATGCCATCTACTGTACCAACAGCAAACTTGCCAGGGACTGCCTGTGGCCCTATCGAGCTGTGGTAGTGTTGTTAAGCCAATGCTCTGGCTAACAGTGATCGTTCCTGTTTGGCAAGCTCCGAGCCCCCTGGTCAGCATTAGACTCTGCTGCGCTCGTTAGCGTAACAACCATTTCAGGAAAGCTTGCTGCTCCTTGGCCGACATCAGTCAGGATTGATTGGAGTGACAGTGGGGTTGATGGACCACACAGGGCCCCTGTATCATGTAGAATGTAAAAGAGCCAAAATGAAACATGTCTCATAACATTGTTTCAGCACTCTAGGTTCATTTCGGGGCTTGTAGTTGCGGTGTCAGTGACTGAGAGGAAATAATTCATTGTGCTTGGCAACATATTTAATTTGTCAGATGCTTCTATTTTAAGATCCTCAGACGTCTTGAGTGAAAACATTTTCATCATTCGTCTGAAAGATTTTTGGATCTCTGTGCCACTTTCTTCATAGTCAGAGAAAAACATTTTTATGTAATTTCCTGATTGTCAGAATATAAATGCTGTCATCATTGCCTACTGCAGACTGATGTTCAGCTTCACTCAAGTTGTTTTGATTGTGGTTTAGACATGATAATTATACAACAGTGCTCTAGTACTCACTGCACACACATAGCCTGAATAGAGACTGATGGCAACAAACAGCAGCCAATGGCTGTCAGCTTGTGTTTCATTGATCCGATTACATTAATGATGGCTGTTTACAGAGAGAACCGAGCAACCACTGATGGATGAGTGCTGGTAATAGTGCAACAACCCGCAAACATCACACCTCTCATTTCTGATGTGGTCACACAGCCAATGAAGGTAATTCACACTCCTGGCTATTTTTACACTGGTTAAGAAATCTCCCTGGCATGTCTTCTTCTCCCATGTGGCATATGTAGGAAGTGCCAGGCACAGTGGGGTGCTGTGATGGAACAAAAGAGATGCAGAGATGAGGAAAGAAGAAGCTTCTGTTTATGTGAAGGCAGCACTTTGCCCTGCTGATCTCCAACACAAAGCGAGAGGGCACAAGTGACAGCCTGAGAATTAATTGCATTTTAATAATCACCAGCTCTGTTATTAATGAGCCTTGCCTCCCCCTTTGTTTTTCTAGCAATGAGTACTTGTCTCTGCCAGTGGCTGCATTAAAGGCTTAGCGGCTCATTTAACCCTGGACAACTAGCTCTCAGCTTTCTTGTTTGCCATCTCACCTGGGCAGTGAAGTGAGGCGTCACTTCACTTTCAGCAATATGCCACACCGAGCCAACACCAGGTGTTTCGTCAGTATGAGGTTTTGAGGAATATGTTTTGAGGAATATGTTTTGATTAATAATATCATCATCTGGGCGTCAAGCCAACACACACGCCAAATTGTGTAAGATAGGGTGCTATAATTTACATCGTCATACTCCTGATCTCTGCAAGCTATTCTTTAATGGTTAACTAGCCCAACCCAACTTTAGAGAAGAGAGTATGACAGTGACCTTAAGTGTGTGTTGGTACTGTGCATTGCCCTATGCCCCTACACCCTAATGGGTCCCAGGCTGCACTTCGACCACCTTCTACCTAGAGCTTCTGGTTGCTTGGCTAGCTCGAGCAGAGTATATATCTTAAGCTCCTTCATTGTTACTGTTATTATGTTTCAAACGATGCTTGCTATGTATGCAGCAGTGGCCCTTACTCTCCTGTGGCCTGTGGCAGCCAAGCCAAATAAATATTGCATGGACTCCATTCTAAAGGGTAGTCATTCCCCTTCATTTGTGCTGCCTTAGACTCTTCTAGCTTTTACGATCTTGCATCAGCCAGCCAGCTCGCCGGCTGCTTTGTTGCACTTTGGTTCTCAGTTTTTAGTTTTTTTTAAAGGTTCCTTTTTACTCCTGTTTTTTATCATCTTCAACCGTTTTATATATTTTTATATATATATATATATATATATATATATATTTTGCTCTGTCCTTCAATTTATCTTTGTATCAGCTGTACCTTTGCTGGCAAGTTTAATACACTCCTGCTCTAGTTGCAGCAATATAGCAGGCATTTCCCTTATATTTACTTCACATATTGTGTGATCAAAAGTCTCTCAGTCCAGTTTCATGTGGCTTGAGTCAAAAAGTACATGAAAAAAACTATATAATAAAGCAACATGAGTTAAAATTCCCCTATAAACGGGGGAAGAGGACAATCATGTTTTGTCTGTTAATACACTAAGGCTACAGGCAGCCAGCCTGTCAGAATAGAGCCAATGACCCTATAAGTGAAGAGCAGTTTCTAATTTTAGATGTGTATTAAACAACTCATCAGTACTATTAGAGTATGAAATCCTTTTGATGCCACAGTTTCTTTATTTACCAGCCACAATGACATAACAGTGACTAAAAGTGTGGTGAGTACAGAAGGTGGCTGAATACAAGTGACTGGTTGCATTCGGCTATTTCAGTCTGCCTTGCTGCCAACAAGGTGGAAGTCTCCTCTCATTATTCTGTTTACACACAAACACACACACACACACACACACACACACACACACACACACACACACACACACACACACACACACAAAATATATATCCACTGATCACCTTCACCCCAATGCTGTGACACTTTGCATGGCCACTCCTGCCAGGCCTTCACTTTGACTTCTGAAGCCACGCTGCTCCGACGTGTCTATTTTGAATCCTTAAACAAACTTTGTCACGTCAACTAATCCCCAACAGCCATTGCTTTGACTGTAGCCAAGAATCATGTCATCTTATCATGGTGAATTGTAAAGGGTATGAATGACCACAGTCTTGCTGTTGCTGACATGAGGGTCTATTAAACGTTTCTGCAACACCATATGCAATTGCATCAAACTGTATTTTGCCTTTCAGTGGGTGAGGTGAAACAGCAGTAGGAGAGGGGTGCGGAGGAGAGGGGAATTGGAAGTGGAGATGTGGAAAGGGGGAATTAGGGAGGAGAGCAGTTTGTGGGATGAGCAGTTAAGCTACCTGGTCTCACCTATTAACTCCTAAACTTATAGGGCGTGTTACGCGAGTGCTCCATGTGCTTATCTGAGACATGAAATGCTCTGTGAAAGCAGAACTTGACTTTATATAATGCTTGTAACAGAGTCTCCAGTCGTCGTTGGCTGCCTGTTCTAATCTGCTTCCTCAGCCTATTACAAGGTATTTGTCCTACTGTCTTCCATGACATCCTACTGCAGCACTGTGAGCGTTTCAGAAGACATTTGATATCACAGTTCGTCAGGCCAGACATTTGATTCCTTTCATTTCCGGTATGCTGCGACGATCCATCAGGTGAACATGTTTCGCAAACATGCAGATTTTCTCCAATAGTTCTGTCACCTTTTATGTGTAGATCTGGTGTGTGGGTGCGTGAGTAGACACAAACACAATTCCCACTGTGCTGATTGTGATTTGAATCCCCCCTCCCCACCACAGGCAAAGGACCGGAGATACTGTTTGCGGGGCAGAAGCTGAACGACAACGAGTGGCACGCAGTGAAGGTGGTGCGAAGAGGCAAGAGCCTGCAGCTGTCTGTGGATAATGTCACAGTGGAAGGTTAGTTGGGTTTGGGACACAGCAGGATTCATTTGCTAATGAAATCCTTGTGACTATAAGGATGGGATTTACTCGAACAAACCATGTTTCCTTTTTATCTTCAAAGGGAACGTGACTAATTATGATGATAATGAATCAGACTTATGGTTTGAAAATGTATATGGGAGATCGGTAACAAGTTTTAAATGTTTATCATCTATTAAGAGCTCGATGAAATATATGCAATTGAGACTGAGCACGAAGAGAAATGAAAAGAGTTTTTTTATAGTAGATAACTGTGAGGTAGCAGCTGTGTACAAAGTATGCAAGGACAGGTTCTGCCAGCTACTAAGAAAATGGCAAAAGAAGGATGAAAGGTCAAGAGACAGGGTGGAGTCACTTGTGCTCACTGTATTTTGGCCCCAGGCAAAAGGATAAAAGGGCAAAGGGTGAAGGAATAGGTGAGCACAGACTGTAAGCTAGATGAGAAGCTAGATGGAGGAAAGGTAGTGGACACATTGAGGCCAGAAGCAAAGATTGCCCCTGTGAAATTCTGGAATATCATCGTAATATCCATCACAGCAGGTTAGAAAAGGAGCTGAAACCTTTCCTGTACATTAGATGTAATAAGCGTAATAAAGATATGCCAAAGACATAAATTAAATGCTTATTGTAAAAATATTATAGCAGACAAGGTAAATTCAAGTTTATATTATTTTACATTGTTCTTCAGTTAAAGGCATTTTAATATTAACATGGCTTTTCCATTGAAAACGTATATACATATAGATGACTTATTCGTTTAACTTACTCGTCTTGAAAATATATATGTATGTGCTTATGGTTATGAGGTTCCATTAATATCTCTATTTTTAAGTTAATGATGTTTTGTTTTTTCTGTATCCTTCAACGTTCCAGGTCAGATGACGGGTGCCCACACACGTCTCGAGTTCCACAACATCGAGACGGGCATCATGACTGAGCGTCGCTTCATATCTGTAGTGCCTTCAAACTTCATTGGCCATCTCCAGGGCCTGACCTTCAATGGCCTGCCATATCTAGACCAGTGTAAAAACGGCGACATCTCCTACTGCGAGCTGAACGCCCGCTTCGGCATGCGCCACATCATTGCAGATCCGGTGACGTTTCGAACGAAAGGCAGCTACTTAGCGTTAGCAACGTTACAAGCTTACGCCTCGATGCACCTCTTCTTTCAGTTCAAAACTACCACGCCCGACGGCCTGATGCTTTTCAACTCTGGAGACGGGAGCGACTTCATTGTTGTGGAACTGGTGAAAGGGTGAGTTGTTTAAAAAAAATGTCCACTGGTCAGTACGTTTTAAGTAATTCCTCTGTTGGGCCCTTCTTGCATCTCCAATCTGCTGTTGACATAAAACAGAAAATAACCTGTTCGCATTGGGCTGAAAGTCACGGAACTTAGTTTCGTAACAAATCAAACCTAGTGCCATGGTGTGTACTGAAGTATTAATTAAAATATATGTTAAGGCTGTTCATCAGTGTTTTTTGGATGAAAGTTGGTGAGGTATATGTGAGTAATCATGATCAGTTATCTTGAAAGCTCGGCTGAAATATTTACATCCTGGAGGTTGTTATTTGCTGGTAAACAGAAAGTGTAGAACTCTCTACATCTGGTTTTCTAAAAACCTGTCTTTGGTGCTCGTTTTACAATCTGAATAATTTGCATATGTGTGAGCACAGTGCATTTCTCTGATTGACAAAGTATTTGGACAATTCTTGAAGGAGCTTGAACCCTGGAAAACCTGGTTTGAATTGTCACCTTAAATACTGTTTATAATTAAAGGATCAAAAAGAAGCTTTAGCTATTGTGTCTCTCTTCCTCTTGTGCTCTATACTTAGCCTTGTTGCAACACAAAAGCCTGAGCTGCCTCTGCGGCATAAAGACAAGAGGCTACATAAAGGGACTAGAATCAAGGTAGAAAAAAAATGCATACCTTCAATGGAACAGCCACAATAGCCTTAACCCTAAACACAAAAGAGAGCCATATTTGTGTTAAGGAGGGAAGTGTGCCACCTCATCTGCCTGTGGGCAAACAAGGGTTTGGAGACAAAAGCAGGTTTCTATATTTACATGTCAGACCAGTGAGTAAGTGCCATGTGCAGACACATCAACTTGAATTAGTATTTTCCCAAGAATATGTCTTAGAGAAGAGGGTCAAGACATCAGAAACAGTGTAGGAAATTTAAAAAATACGATCGGATCTTCAATCACTCCATCATGATAATTGAAGGTTGAGTGCTGTTGATTGTGACCTGTTATCAGTGAGGAGTCACTGAGAAGAGAACAAAGACAATTGTAAAGTTAAGCCAGATCATTATGAACCATTGCTGACTGAGATGCAATGATTGATTTTTGATAACAACCCTTAAACTGATATCTTTCTTCACAGGTATGTCCACTACGTCTTTGACCTTGGCAACGGGCCGTCGCTGATGAAGGGCAACTCAGACAAGCCGCTCAATGACAACCAGTGGCACAACGTGGTGGTCTCCCGGGATGCCAACACCTTGCATACGCTAAAGATCGACTCACGCACCGTTACTCAGCACTCCAATGGAGCCCGTAACCTGGACCTCAAAGGTAATAGCAGGCCACCAAGTGCTAAGTGATGGATTCTTCCAGAAAACGTAGCTACTGATGGGAAATACTTATTCCTCATCTTATCGTCCTTGGTTTGTCCCTTTTGTGTTGTTGGAACGTAGCCATGAGAACACGCCTGCTCAAATTCATCTAAATTAGATCCACTTTCAAGATCACAGTGGCTTTTACAATAGGATCATTGTACATCCACTGGTATTTTAAAAATTTCGGCATCTGTGACTCTACAGGAAAAGGGCAATAACAGCAATATCCTTTACCAACTGGTATCTTAACAAAACCTTAACACTGCAGACCGAGGTGAAAAAGGAATCATATGACAACAGTAACAGCTTATGGTTTCATGCTTCTGTGCTTTGTTTCCTTCTTTCTTTTTTTTTAACTTTCACTCACTTGTTTCAACCGAGCTGCCTGACTGACTGGAACTAACACCGTCACATTGAGTACACTTGACTTTTGCTGAGGAAACAATGACTTTAAATGGAGACACCTTTACTACTTTGACTTTAAAGTGTGTTGCCCTCACAAGTCATCTTGAAATAACAGCAATGGTTGGAAGGCACTCAAGTGTGAGAAAATATCTGGTCCAGGCTGACTAGGACTGGAGGCGCAGGTAGTTGTGGGCTTTGGATGTCTGAAGTCTCTGATGAATTAATTCAATGCTGGGGAGTTGCTCCCTGTGATGACAACAATTGACATTATGGTAATCAGAGATGAAGAGATATTTACTTGGAAGAGAGACAATAGGAACTTGACAGTGGACAACAGAGGTTGCAAGGCAGTGTCCTTCATGCTAGACTCTTTCAAGTGCCTGTCTCTAGTAGTATTAAGATTAGCTCTGGATGATTCATGTGCTCCTGAGAGCACTGTAGGTTGTTGTGTAAAAACACATCAGATATCTGATCGAGCACCCAGGGCGATTGAACGCTATTGGGAGTCAAAAGATCAAAAGACGCCCTGACATTTTTCAGGAAGACATGATTTATTGACACTTTACCTTTCGTTGTCCTTTGGTGTATGCATGCTGCAATTAGAAAGGACAATCTTAGGTCATCTTGTTAACAGACAATAGTACTGAGCAAACAACAAGCGTCCATAGGCCAAAGACACAAGGATTTAGGAGTTTGAAATATCTCGTAGTGGTTTTAGCAGTAACAATTATAGTTAATGACTAATGACGCAGAAATGTCTGATGAAATGCAAATAAAATGCAATATGCATGTATAGCCAATTATGTTAAAGTCACATATGCGCTATAGTAGTAATGTGATTACTACAATCAGCAACTCCCAGATGTAATGTGTGCTTGTTTTTTTGAGTATAGCAAGCTGCAGCATAATGCTTTCATTATGTATTGTGTGTGATTGATGGACAAAGCACATCTCCTGTGCATCTGTGCGGTCGTCACAGCATATCTGCTCCGTTGATCTCCTACAGTAAGGTAATTGATGTGTGTTATTAGATGGGTCTTTGACCTTGATTGATTGCTTCCAGGCTGTGACAGAGACTGTTGTCAATCATCACTGACATTCTGCTGCAGGTGTTGGGCCGTGGATTCCGTCGTAGCCAGAACCCTCTTCCCTGCGCCATCTTCAAATTCTCCCACCATTTGCAGTCATGTTAGACAGCGTCCTTTCTAATCAAGCAGAAATACATCACAACTAATCCCCCAGCAGAACAGATGCACACCCTTAGCTGTCATTATAGTTTAGGAAAAGTAAACATAATCGGTCTTCTTATTGTTTGGGAAAAGCAGTGTTCTCCAAAGCTATACAGCTGGTGTTACCGTTGTCTCACTCAGCCGGACTGATTAATAGAGAATTGTATCACCTTCTTTTTAAAACCCCACCAACCAAGCGTGTGCCCCCAAGATCCCTCAGCTGCCTACCACAGAGCCATGCAGCAATAATGGCTTTATATATTCAAAATTGCAGACACCCCTGCACAATAATTCCTCTCACAAATGAAACAGATGGCAGGCATTTTTTCCTTTTCAAGGCCCAATCTACATTGTATACATGGCAGTGGAGTGAACGTCCATCTTTACTAATCTGTGAGCCACAGCGTTTGAAACTTTGTTATTTTCATTGGCCTTTATCTCTATTTTAGCAACTTGTTTTCAGGGGGTGGGGGGTTGAGGCGGCTCAGTGCTAGTGGGAAGAATAATGGTTGGACTTAAGTCAGGGCAAGATGCATCACTACTCAATTCCCCTATCTAATTGGGCATTCAAACCATGCTCTGTAGTTCTGCTGTGACAATTCCCTTGCTAAAATATCATACGCAGCTCAAGCACTGTAGTGCCATAAACATGGGAGTAAAGCACCAGATCTAAACCTGTATAGGTGGAGAAAGACATGTACATATCGTTTATACTACCACACATGATGAGAAGATACTTTTCTTTCCTTTTACTATTGCACAAAGGCTGTGTATGTTCTGGAAGTCTTACACTCACACAGACAGTGTGAAATGAAAAAAGCAAACAAACTAAACAAAACAGAAGTCGTATAGCAACATTAAATTGTCTCTCAATCTCTTTGCTGTGTTGTAACACCATTTCTGCCTGCATTTCAAAGAAAAAAACAATTCTCTAAGCTTTATCTGTGTAATTGCCCAGAGAAAATGGGGAAAATGGGTTTTGTGCTCTCTGTCTTCCTCCTCTTTGTCTTTGGACAAGCAAAAAATCTTCAAGGCATCCCTCTTTGTCAGCTTAAGTATGATGAGGGAGCAGCACACACTCGGTCCCCGAGGATAGCACTGAGTGGATCTAGTTTTGTGTAGTCAATGCAGGTCTCAGAAGAAGACATGTTGAACATACACCAAGCAGGGAATAAAAGTCTTTCATTTCTGTTGACAATCTGCACAACACAGTGATAGCAGGTTATTTTTCCACATTCCTGCCCCGAAATAGCCTGGTTGATTCTCTCAGCGATCAGTTTAAAAGGAGCCTTATCAAATATGCCACAGAAGCTTTACAATATGATAATACAAGACATGATAAAACAGAATCCTTTAGTCATGCTACTGAAGGTGAAAAATACAATACATTTTGAGAGGCTTAAAATGATTGCCAAACAGAGTTCCGATTTTTGGAACATGCAGAATTCGTGCTTGCTCGTTTGATATGGAAAGAATTACACATTAGGACCTGTACAGTTCAGCCTCCAGCCTTAGTCGTGACTGTCTTAAACAATTAGTCAGCGGGGAAAAGCAAAGGGAGAGAGAGTGTTCCTTCGCCCATATACATTTCACTATCATAGTACATCATGATCAAAGTAGAACCACTTGTTGTCACAGAACCAATTTGCATAGTTGAGCTAGAATGGAGCCTCCAACAGATTAAAATTGTCACAGACGAAATCAGATGAAGTAAGTTTTGGAATTTCCTTAAATGTAAACCAAGAGGGGATGCTCAACAGTACAAATCTGTATCCGTAGACAACATGGCTCCCCAGCTGCCAATTTCCTGCAGTAAAAGTATAGTTAATTATCACTGAATATATTCAGGAGCAAAGGATTCTCTTTCATCAAACACATCCCTTTGTTTTTTTATGAAAGTGTTAAAAAAGCAAGGTTTCATAGAGTAAGGTCTGCTTTTTGTTTCCACAGGGCATTTAAATATTTAGCTACATGGACCTTAGGGCCCATTCCTTTATTTACTATTTTTATGAGGCTGTTTGATATAAAAAAAAATAAATAAATATGTTCAGTAGTGAAAAATTGTGTGCCAGCCAGGTGGTTCTTGTCGGTACATTATTTTTTTGTCGGGGCTTTGGTGTAATTACCAGAAATTAAAAAGACAATCAACAACCTCTGGCGATGATAGCAGGAACAATTAGCGGCTTCCTCTTTATGACAGGAAGCATCAGGTCTCATATGATATGTCTTAATTTGAGTAACCCTCACCAGTAGTACCACTGGGGGTGGACAGGGGCTAATTGTCCCCATTTGTTTATGCTCATCATGCCAACGTTCCCCAATTAATTTAACAAAGATATATTGATCATTAATTCATTAATGCTACGTCTGACACCTTGCACCAAGGACAGGTTAAGGTTGATTGGTGAGTGTTCTCTGACAAAGACCATGTAAACAATAAGCCGCAATATTAAAAGCAGTTACCAGTGTTGATGCTGCATAATGTGCATGTCCTAATTTATTACAATTTGACATGGAAAAAAAATACAGAATTAAAAAGTTTTAGCTGTGAACCCCAGCAAACAGCGCTCCCCATATTAAACAAAATGGAAACATTTAATTAAAGCAAAATGCCCTATATAACATTAAATAGTAAAGATAATAAAGAATATAAGATTATAAAATATTTTTACCTTATATGTATAGCACTTTGCATGGGAATTATTACTTCGATAAATTCTAAACTCTGGCAGTAATTAGGTGGAAAATTGTTGTTTCTCGGTTCCAGACCTTTATAGTAAAATGCAAATCATCGACACTTTGTAACAAATCCAACTCAAGTAAATAAAACAAATAGCCGTAAGCTTTAGTAACTGTGTGTTGTATGTTGAAAGCTGAAGTTGGATTGGTGAACAGTGTTGGTTATGTGGTAGAGGAAGTAAAAACACCCATTGCCCTGAGGGGAATAACTTGCTTCACAATGCAACGAACATGACAATATCAAAGGTATTAATGCTATTATCAAATAAAGTGATGTGAAATAAGGTAAAACATTAGAATACAACGAGCGAAGCCTTTTCAGGTTGACGAGCTACAGAGAGGAGGAATAATTTGGCACACCATATTCAGACTGTGCCTGTCCCTTTCTTTTGAAGATGCTTGCTAATGAGACATACTTATGTGGAATTGTAAAGAGATGACACTGAAAATGTTCAATTTTTCAACAAAAGCAGAACAAATTGAAACACAATGTAGAGAAGAGGGTTGGCAAAGATGAGAGAGGAGGAGAGAGAGGAAGTAGGTACACACATTTTAATGAGCTCTACTCTTGCCAGCACTAAAATTGAGATTAGCCATTTGATCAGCGCAAAGCTTTTCTGTCTTCTGTGTCCTGGTTAATATCAGTGTCTGACAAAACAAGCTGAGCTAGTCGCTAATTCTGCCACAGTACTTGTTTACCTGTATGCATCTTGATGCCTCTCAGTATACCAGGTGCAACACAAATTATAACCATTGTCTTTCCCACCGTCCCCTAAACAACCAAACATACTCCACGAGAGGAAGCTGTAGTTTTCATGATGGACAGTACAAGCAACATCGAGTGGAAACCTGATCACATATTTCCATGAGAGAATATAGTTTTCCCTGTAAGTATGGAAGAGCCCAGACACCGTGTGAGGAAAACTCTTAAAAGCAATATCCTTCTTTAACTGACTGAAATGAAAAGCTGAACTTGAATCAACTGGCAGCCAAAAAGTCAAGATCTTAAGTTATCCAACTTGTGAATTTTAACTTCTGAGACAATAACAGCCACAGTCTTCCTGCCCCAGCTCTTTTTTTTTGCTAATCCACAACTCCCATGTGCCAGGCGAGCCTGGATGGTCCCTTTCAACAGGCTGATGACGTCCCAGTACGATGATTTTTTTTTTTTGCCTGAAACAAAGATGGGTAACATTTACTCCAAGTTGCCTGCTATCTCTTTTTTTGTACTGAAGTCCATCAGTAGCTCCCACCTCATCTGGCTCATACTAGAGGTGGTTTATAATATATTTAACTTGAATGTTAATATCCTACTACGTAGATAATTTCCATGTGCTTCCCTCTCGACCAGGGGGGATTTTTCTCCTGCTACGCTTCTCCATAAGAGGATCAAATTGAGCCTAGCAGCTCAACTGTCTTGCTCAAGGACATAGTATCAAAGGGTATTTGTTAAAAAGAAAACATGATTGTATCCACATTGTCAGATAAAAGGAACATGACTCCTACAGCTTAGAACCCTAAAACCGCTGCTGTTTGAGCTTTCATCAGTTTTGACGATACAAAAAGAGTTTGCCAGCATTTGGCCTCATGCGGGCAACACTATGTTGCATAAATCACCCTTCATGAGCATTATAGTGTATTGGCAACACATTGTGCACGGTCGTCCCGCTGTAACCAATAGATTAACATTTCCTCTCATTGAAAGCCAACCCTTTAGGTGTAAGCACAATCTATTCCTTATATTGTGTGGAGATTAAATAACATAATACCAGGGTCTCTTTTGTTATGTACGAATAATTTGTATTATCCTTCTCCTCCATAATGGCATGTGAGTGTGAAAAGCCTTTAAAGTCAACATCTCTGGGGCAATGGTAACAAGAGGGCGGTGAGACAGATTATGTGATGGAGAAGACCAAGATGTGATCATACTCAAGAAAGTCCAGCTGTGAAAATTGAACCCCTATTCATTTATATTGCAGCCTCCATGGAAACAGGAGAGGAAATAAAGTGTTGCAACTGCTGTGATGTGCAGCACTAATTACATGTCTTTGCTGTGACGCTATCTTGACCTCATAATCTTTAGTGGAGCACACAGTGTTAGCTCAAAGGGTGTCAAATGTTAAAATGTTACAAGGTCTTAATATGCTCAATGCTGAAACCATTGAAGGGGAGTTTCACCACTCAGGTTCTGTAATTGCTACTAGGTGTTAGATCAATAAAACCGCCATTGAATTCACAGGGAAGAAAAAATCCTTCAATGCCAGTCTCCTAAACAGCAAGGCTGTTATTTTTCTCCACAAGATACTGTAGGTTTCCAACAGCGAATTCCGCTCTACTGTGTTATGGCCGTTTTACCAATAGCATTCTATGATAAACGTTGAATGCTTGAAGAGAGGTATGCTAGGGGCATCACTTCATTGACGTCTGAGACCATTAATCTTTTTGTCTTGAAGATAACTGTTATATTTTCCTGTTTTGAATACGCAAACACTAAGGAGTAGATAAGTGCTATCTCCGAATACAGTTGTTCCTCATGTGGCCGATATAATATGGTTCCTCCAATTATCTTCAGACAAGTGTCAGTTTCTTGAGCCTAATCAGGCAGATCAGTAGTGTCAAGAAAAAGTAATAATTCGTTTTAGGCAAACAGATATTAAGACTCATTCTGCTAATTGAAATGATTAAGATGGATTATTCTGCCTTCAAACGGAACCATAGCAGCTTCCCAGTGGTCCTTTGAGTCTTGTCAGCTGAAAGTGTCACGAGCAGAAACAATGTGCCAGTTGTGAAAGTAAGTTTTCAGTTCAAATCTGATGTAGCTTGAAAGAGAGAACTGAGGAATTGTCACTTTTGTCTGAACCACTTTATTGGATGTGCTACAACACATGTACCTAATTCAATTTCCTCTTAAACAGTGCTTTAGTTTTCACCTGGTGCAGAATTGTGAATGACAGAGAGGGACGCGGCGATGTAATGAAGATCTGCCAAAGCAGCGCCTGAATGCATTTGCATAATAATAACTAAACAAATCACTTGCAGCATAACTGGATTAGTGCCTCTTGTCAGATGGTATAAATGTCTCGAGCAGTTTCTCAGCCTCTTTTATGACATCTCCGCACGGGAAGCTTCAGGAGTGTGTGACGATGGAAGCTGTTTGTGAGCCATATTGAGTTCATTCAACCGAAATTAATACATTTGTCCTTATCTAAATCATTATCTGAACATTACGTGACGTTGCCTTTATCATCGTCAGTGTAAATCAACAACATCTAACCCTACCTATTTTTTAATCAAAAAATTGATAAATCCCCATTATTGTAGACATACTGCCATTTATTTAAGCCTAAATCATTATTCGACAAACACTCTTTTTTACAATCCACCTCTTACTCAACTGAAAAATAAGTAAATATGACTGCATAAAATGTCAAGGCTTTTATGTAAATCAACTTATATGTAGTACTTTCAGAAAGTTATCAAACCCTCCTCCCCTTTTTGCAGACTTAGGGTTGTAGATTTATTTGTAATGAGTTAACTTATCCATTTTTCTTTTGAGTCTTTTTTATGTTGTTTGGCAAACTCTAGGCAGGCTTTCATGTGTCTTACACACAAATGCACTTCTGTCCAACCACTATAAGATAACCCAACCCTCACCCAGGCTGTGGCAGATGGAAAAAGTTCAGTTTCTCAGCAGCACTCCATCAGCCACAGCCTGGGTGAGGGTTGGGTTATCTTAGAGTGGCTGGACAGAAGTGCCTTTGTGTGCATTTCTCAACTCAATCTTATCGTTATCTTATTCCTCGGACTCAATGAATCGTTTTTTTTAAGTTGACATTGTCCAACCCAATTCATGACATATCTTCATGGTCAGATAGTTGATGAAAACCAGAGACAGTTGAGTGCCACAGCAAAGGGATGTTTCCACTTTATCTTTAGAGCATGTTGAGTGAGTATTGATGAGTTACCATTTTTTGTTTGGATCTATAACAAATTGAAAGAGTCTGAAAAGTTTTTTAAGAAACTGACAGTCCTTTGCAAAGTCCCCTAAAAATGTCAGCTTCCCTTCAAGATGTGTTGTTCCCTGTTTATTCATATCCCTCTCATGTCCTTCTCTGCACCCTCTATTTTTCCGCTGAGTGTCAGTCCTCTCTCAACAAATGGTGGGCTAGGTAGCTTGAGTGCTGCAATAGAGCAGTGTGTTTTAGCTTTTTCTCCTCCCTGACCTGTCTTACATTACAATTTACTATGGCATTACTCACAGTTTTGGCCGTTTTCCCACATTCCTCCCTCCCTCTTCTTTTCTCTCTTTCATCAAAAGACAGCTTCTTCACCAGAGGTGTAACCGAAATGGAGACAGCACTTGTTCTGATTGTATTTGTGTGTAGACCTGGACTTGTCAAAAAACTATAAAGTAAAATCAAATAAAATGCAGATTGATCTGTCAGTTAGTCAGCTTGCAAAATATAATATAAACAAACCATTTAGTAGGAACAAATTACCAATATATTAATCCTAAACGGCTATTAGTTACATTAATCTGAGTATACTGTATATATATTGTTGAGTTGTATAATGCTTTGTGAATTGTATAATTTGTCATCAGTGTAATAGGATGGATGGACAATGGATTTTAATTTACAGTATTATACATGTCTACACGGTTTCATTCCTATGACTAGCTGTTGCAGTTGCTGGCAGTTTGTTCAATTCACAAATATATTCTTTACATTTTGCTAATGTGCAAAACATGGTCTGTGAGGTAAAAATATGTGGTTGATAGAAATTGATTTGGATTGGGTACAAAACAATTGCCCCCCAAATGAATAAGAGAAAAATAGATATACCACATCTTTCCACATCATTAGGGCCCGAGCACCGAATGGTGAGAGGCCCTATTGAAATTGTAATGATTATTAGGGCCCGAGCACCGAATGGTGAGAGGCCCTATTGAAATTGTAAGGATTATTCTTATTATTAGGGCCCGAGCACCGAATGGTGAGAGGCCCTATTGAAATTGTAAGGATTATTATTATTATTATTATTATTATTGTGACTAAAGTGAATTGGCTTTTTGAGAGCTTTAACATGCTGAACTTCTTACCAAACTTTGCAGTAAATTAGTAAGTGGTGAAAATTTACGTATTCTGGAGTATTTGGAAATGGGCGTGGCAAAATGGCTCAACAGCGCCCCCTGGAACCCAGCCCCTAGGTTTCCACATAACCGATTTTCAACAAAATCGGGCAAGAGGTGTTTCGTGACAAATCATGAAAAAAAGTCTCAAGGGGCATGTTACGGACCTATAAGAAATGGCTCGTGAGGCCCGGAACACATCAAATAAACGAATCAGAAACAACTGTTGCCACTAAATAATAACAAATGTTTATTGGTTGAAACAAACAAATATTTAGAAAGGCAACAAACCAAAAGGGTTGGAGGTTCCCGGCCAAAACAAACAAAAGAGAGGGGAACACTGAGCCAGCCATCGGCCGTCGAAGTCAGTGTTCACCCCCGAACTAAGTCTGCCTAAATAACCCACTACCTAAATGAAAGAAAAAGGTTATCCGAAAACAGGACTACCGGGGACTACCGGGAACCCCCGAACCAACTACCAACATAACAAAAGCTCAAAAGGACTTCTGGCATGGGGGAAAACGGAGCCTCGGTCTCCTCACCCGTTCACCTGCATGGAAGAATAGAGAGCGAGAAAGAAATTCACAGCCTCCTTAAGTCAGCTCCAGCTGACGAGGTGATGAGTCTCACCTGAGGACTGGCTGCGTGGAGAGAGAGAGAAAGGTGGAGAGAGGCACAAACACACACACATTCTCACACAGAGCCCCACCTCCTGGCCACACGTAACACCCCCACCCAGAGCTTGTGAATAGCCGGGGGCAAACGTGAAGACCAGGGAGGAAGGAAAAAAAAACAACACATTCACAAGACCTAACACCGTGACAACGTGTCGGCCAGGACGTTGTCCCGCCCCTTCACATGCCGAATGATCACGTTAAAGGACTGCAGGAAGAGCGCCCAGCGCATTAACCTCTGGTTAGTGTTCCGCATCTGATTCACAAAAACTAAAGGATTGTGGTCCTTATACACAACAGTTGGCGAACTCGCGGAACCCACATAAACTTCAAAGTGGCTCAGCGCCAGGACCAAGGCCAACGCCTCCTTCTCAATAGTAGAGTACACGCGCTGGTGTTTGTTGAACTTCTTGGAGAAGTAAGAGACGGGATGTTCAACCCCGTCCCCCCCCTCCTGAAGCAGAACAGCACCAGCACCCGCATCACTGGCATCAACAGACAGTTTAAATGGACGATCAAACACAGGGGCACACAGGACTGGGGCCGTAGTCAACAAAGCCTTAATACAGTCAAAAGCACGCTGACAGCCCTCAGTCCAGCGAAAACACACCTTCGGGCTCAACAAGTCAGTGAGGGAAGCAGCTACCGCAGAAAAGTTCTTACAAAAACTACGGTAGTAGCCCGCCATCCCCAGAAACCGGCGCAATTCCCGCCGTGAACGAGGGACAGGGAAAGAAAGAATAGCCTCCACCTTGGAGTGCACCGGCCTGACTTGGCCCCCACCAACCACTTTGCCCAAATAGGTCACTGTCGCCTGGCCAAACTCGCACTTAACAAGGTTTAAAGTAAGATTGGCGTCACGCAAACGCCCAAACACAGAATACAGCTGCTGAATGTGCTCGTCCCAGGACCCAGAATACACAACAATGTCGTCCAAATATGCCTCACAACCAGAAAGACCAGACAACACAATATTCACCAGCCGCTGAAAAGTTGCTGGCGCATTACGCATGCCAAACGGCATCACAGTGTACTGAAGGAAAGCGTCTGGAGTCACAAAAGCAGAAATTTCTTTCGCCCGAGGAGTCAGTGGCACCTGCCAATATCCCTTTAACAGGTCAAGTTTGGTTACATACTTGGCACCGCCAACATTATCCACACAATCCTCAACTCGGGGAAGAGGATAACAATCAGGCCTAGTGACTCCATTCACTTTCCTAAAGTCTGTACAGAACCGGTCTGAACCATCAGATTTCATAGCCAGCAGACAGGGAGAACTCCAGGGACTACAGCTGGGTTCAGCAATACCGTGGCCCAACATGTAGTCCACCTGCTTCTGCAAGCGTGCACGTTTTTCTGGATTAACTCTGTAGGCATGTTGTTTAATCGGAAACGAATCTCCTACTTCAACATCATGTTGCAGCACCTGGGTCTGAGAGGGCACATCAGAGAACAGTGACATATGTGAACCAATCAAACGGACCACATCCTCACCCTGAGACGGAGGCAGATGCGAAACACAACCATCAAGATTAACCAGCAGTTCAGAGTTCTTCAAACGCCCATGAACAACAGCACTGGACAAGGCAACGACATCACCATCGAAATCCAACTCCTCAGACTCCGGCAAATCGGCACCGGACAGCGCCACAGCCGCCTCACTCTGATCAATCACTTCAGCACCGGACAGCGCCACAACAGATTTCAATACAACAGGGGAGGGTGAAACAGACCCTCGCTCCAGATAGGGCTTCAACATGTTGATATGACAAAGCCGACTTCGCCTCCTGCGGTCCGGGGTCGCCACCACATAGTCACGAGCGCCAACCTTCTCCCGGACAACATATGGCCCACTGTAACGTGCCTGTAACGATGAGCCAGGAATGGGCAACAGCACCAACACTTTGTCCCCTGGGCTGAAGCTACGGCTCTGCGCATCTTTGTCGAACCAACGCTTCATCTTGCCCTGGGCAACAACCATGCTCTGTTTAGCCAGCTCACAAGCACGATGAAGTTTTGAACGAAAATCACACACATAGTCCAGCAGATTCTGTGGTTCTGCACTACCAACCCATTTTTCATGTAGCAATTTAAGCGGACCGCGCACCGTATGGGCAAACACAAGCTCAGCAGGACTGAAACCCAGCGACTCCTGTACCACCTCACGCACAGCAAAGAGAAGCAGGTGGACACCCTCATCCCAATCCTTACCATACTCGAGGCAGTAAGTGCGCAGCATAGATTTTAGGGTCTGGTGAAACCGCTCAAGCGCACCCTGACTCTCTGGATGGTACGCGCTGGAATGACAATGAGAAATGTCAAGCTGCTTCACCACCTGTGCAAAAACCTTAGACATAAAATTCGACCCCTGGTCCGTCTGCACCACCCGTGGCAAACCAAACAAGGAAAAAAACTTAGTCAACGCTTTAATGACTGCAGGGGCGGTGATCCTCCGCAGAGGAATAGCCTCAGGAAAACGAGTGTTAACGCACATAATGGTCAGGAGAAACTGATGACCCGCCTTTGTACGGGGAAGAGGCCCTACACAGTCTACGATAACATGTTCGAAAGGCTCCCCTACAACAGGAATCGGATAGAGTGGAAACGGGGGAATGGTTTGATTGGGCTTACCAGAGAGTTGACAGACATGGCAGGTCCTACAGTGCTGACGCACATCGGCTTTAAGACCCGGCCAAAAAAAACAACGCAACACTCTATCATATGTCTTATTTACCCCAAGATGGCCAGCCAGAGGATTATCATGGGCCAGCTTCAAAACTTCTGGTCGAAACAGCTGTGGAACTACAACTTGCTTCACAACCCCCCAATCCTCTTGAAAACCCAAACGTGGTGGCAGCCACGCACGCATCAGCACCCCGTCCTTCAAGAAATACCTGGGAGACCCACCCCCATCATCATCATTCAAACCCACAGCCGCAAAAAGAGAAACCAGCGTGGGATCACGCTGCTGTTCGATAATAAGCTGTTCACGTGACATGGACAATTTAACATCTGAACTGTCCAATATAGAAAGGGGAGATGGCGGGGGAAAAGGAACCGGGCCTGGGGAGGGAAGAGAAACCGGGTCTGGGGAAGGAAGGGCTGGTAACACTGACGAACCGTCCCCAGCCATAAAACTGTCACTCAATTCTACTTCCTCATCACCGGACTCAGGCTGCAGCTGACGTTGCTTTGCTGCCATGGCACGGGTAATGGCGCAGACAGAAAACACCCCTGGGAACTTTCTCACCAACTCATCTGAACACCCAGACCGGGGAACAGCTGTTACTTCAGGATTAAGCAGGACCTTCCCCCCCGCTAAATCGTTCCCCAGGATGAAAGACACCCCCCCGACAGGAAACTCATCACTGACACCGACAATAACAGGCCCCGTAACCAACTCCGAGTCCAGGTGAATGGTGTGCAAAGGAATCCCCACAAACTGCATCCCAAACCCACGGACTAACGCAGCCGAGTCGGTTGAAGATTTATCAGACAGAGGCAACACTCCACTCAAAATGACCGACTGAGAGGCTGCACTGTCCCTCAGAATAACGACAGGGACTTTCGGGCCTCCCGCAGTCAGCGAGACCGCCCCCTTCATGACGAAAGGCAAAAACACACCATCAAGCTCCGGAGACTGCCCAGGATGAGAGCGTGAGAGAGATGAACTGGGAGCACTAGGAGACTGACTCAATGAGCTTTCGGTTTTTAACAAATTAACAGCTTTAGGAGGCTTGTCCCTTTTGTTCAAAGCAAAACAGTAATTAACTGTATGGCCACGCTTCTTGCAAAAGGAACAAACCCTGTCACTCTCCTTACCCCCTCCACTCTCCCTACGCGTCACAGGGGGCCTGGGCGCAGAGAAGCTGCGACCCAGGGAGGACTGTGGCTTATCATAACTGTCCCTATGAGTCAAAACGTATTCATCAGCAAGTACCGCAGCCCTAGACATTTCTAGCACGTTACGGTCGTTAATGTGTGTCACAATTCGTTCAGGCAAACAATTCTTAAAGTCTTCCAGCAACATCAACTCACGCAAGCCAGCGAAATCAGAAACCTTCATAGAGCGACACCAACGATCAAATAACACTCCCTTCTCATGACCAAACTCCACGTATGTCTTCTCATACGACTTCTTGAGACGACGGTACCTCTGGCGATATGCCTCGGGCACTAACTCGTAGGCCCTCAGCACCGCCTCTTTGACATGATCATAATTCAGGCTCATACCAGACTCCAAAGACGCGTAGGCATCCTGGGCCTTTCCCGTGAACACACATTGTAAAAGCAACGGCCAAAACTGCCTAGGCCACTCCAGGGTCTCAGCTACACGTTCAAACAGGGTGAAATATTTGTCAACATCTTTATCATTAAAAGACGGAACGAAACGGATGCATCTACCTATATCAAAACTACTGGCGGCAGGAGGGGGAGGAGAAGGAGGTGCATGCTGTAACTCCAGCTCCTTCAGATGCACCTGCCTCTTTGTCTCTTCCTCCAGCTTCCGCACCTCCAGTTCACCCAACAGCTCCTTCTCCCTCAGATCCAGACGGCGCAACTCAATCTGCAGCTCCAATCCCCTGAGACGAGCCGCTTCATCCACATCTGACCGTGACTCCACCCCCTTCATGACCGCTTCACTCAAAAGACCCTCTTTATATAACACAGACAGCAGCTC
The DNA here is from genome assembly GCF_963576545.1 of Limanda limanda. Lineage (NCBI taxonomy): Eukaryota > Metazoa > Chordata > Actinopteri > Pleuronectiformes > Pleuronectidae > Limanda > Limanda limanda. The sequence continues at coordinate 14,556,454 of NC_083657.1, forward strand.
AGTTCTTATAGCCTGCTTCTTCATCTGCTTAGTCACCGTAACTTTAAGAAAACTGGCCAGAGAAATTAACTGCTCTTTAGTGCAAGAACAGAACTGCTCCATCGTCGGATGAGCAACAAACTCCTCAGCACTAAACGCCATGACGAGACTGGCCACACTGATCAGACCAGGGCGAGAGGAAAAAAAACAAAAAAAACAGACCGCTCACCAACCTACTCCCTCAAAAATACCACCCAAGAGGGCAAAACACAGCAGCACCAAAAAGAAAACCATGGTGCACAAACGTGCCGGCCGAAAAAACACTGGCAACCACACTAGGAAGTCCAAGCCAACAAACTCTGTCAGTGACGACCAAGTCACACCACAAAATCAACTAGACACGGCCTATCACAATAGACACGGCACTCACAGTTGGAATCAACAGAAACACTGAAGACCCAACATGTGATCTCGGACGAGCCCCCAAATATGTTACGGACCTATAAGAAATGGCTCGTGAGGCCCGGAACACATCAAATAAACGAATCAGAAACAACTGTTGCCACTAAATAATAACAAATGTTTATTGGTTGAAACAAACAAATATTTAGAAAGGCAACAAACCAAAAGGGTTGGAGGTTCCCGGCCAAAACAAACAAAAGAGAGGGGAACACTGAGCCAGCCATCGGCCGTCGAAGTCAGTGTTCACCCCCGAACTAAGTCTGCCTAAATAACCCACTACCTAAATGAAAGAAAAAGGTTATCCGAAAACAGGACTACCGGGGACTACCGGGAACCCCCGAACCAACTACCAACATAACAAAAGCTCAAAAGGACTTCTGGCATGGGGGAAAACGGAGCCTCGGTCTCCTCACCCGTTCACCTGCATGGAAGAATAGAGAGCGAGAAAGAAATTCACAGCCTCCTTAAGTCAGCTCCAGCTGACGAGGTGATGAGTCTCACCTGAGGACTGGCTGCGTGGAGAGAGAGAGAAAGGTGGAGAGAGGCACAAACACACACACATTCTCACACAGAGCCCCACCTCCTGGCCACACGTAACAGGGCATTATGAAAAACGCAACAGGAAGCCCGCCATTTTGGATTTAGTGGCCATTTTGACCATTTTGGCCATTTTTGCTTTGACGTACTTGTCCCAGGGCTTTCATCAAATCAAATTTAAATTTAGATGAGTGATATCACAACAAGATGGAGATAAAAAATGATTTAGGGATTGATTTTTCGTCTCACCGTGTGACCGTGGCGTGGCGTCAAAGTTTGATTAAACGCCATCAAAACACGAGCTTCTGTATCTCGCACATACATGATCCAATCAAATCCAAACTACACACATAAGACAAGAGTCCCGACCTGATGACATCTGCACTGAAATCATGACTTAATATCACAGCGCCCCCTGGTGGCAACAGGAAATGTCTTTTTTTTTGCATGTCTTACACTTGGATGTATTTCTCCTCATCCACTGACCTCAACCATGTCAAACTCTATCAAATGGGTCTCACGACATTGATTATGAAGATATAAGATTACTGTGACTTTTCGTCAAACACAGTATTAATGGCGTGGCATCAAAGTTCATCAACTCTCCGTGAAACACGAAATTGCTGTAACTTCAGTGTTCATGGTTCCGTCTCACTCAAACTACATGTGTGTGTTAACATCCCCCCCCTGAAGATATTCATATGGTTTTAAGAAATGGGCGTGGCAAAAAAACTGACTAGCGCCCCCTAAAGGGCAGCCCCGGCACTAATATTGGTCGACATGTACAAAAATCTATGGGGACATGTGTCTTTTCATAACAAACAAATAAGTCTCTTGGATTGATATGTTAGATCAAACAGGAAGCCCGCCATTTTGGATTTGGTGGCCATTTTGGCCATTTTCCACATTTTTACTTTGACATACTTGTCCCAGGTCTTTCATCAGATCAACTTAAAATTCAAATGAGTGTCATCACAACAAGATGGAGATAAAAAAATGATTCAGGGATTGGTTTTTCGTCACACCGTGTGACCGTGGCGTGGCGTCAAAGTTCATCAACTCGCCGTGAAACACGAAATTGCTGTAACTTCAGTGTTCATGGTTCCATCTCACTCAAACTACATGTGTGAATCAACAGCCCCCCCCTGAAGATATTCATATGGTTTTAAGGCCGTGTGACCGTGGCGTCGAAGTTTGATTAAACGCCATCAAAACACGAGGTTCTGTATCTCGGACATATATTGTCCAATCAAGTCCAAACTAGACACATAAGACAAGAGTCCTGGCCTGATGACATCTACACAGAAATCATGACTTTAAATCACAGCGCCCCCTGGTTGCTACAGGTAGTGAAGCGTTTATTGTCCAATTGAGTCCAAACTACACATGTAAGACTAGAGTCCCAGCCTGATGACATCTACACAGAAATCATGACTTTAAATCACAGCACCCCCTGGTGGCTACAGGAAGTGAAGCGTTTATTGTCCAATTGAGTCCAAACTAGACATGTAAGACTAGAGTCCCAGCCTGATGACATCTACACAGAAATCATGACTTTAAATCACAGCGCCCCCTGGTGGCTACAGGAAGTGAAGCTTTTATCCTTGCCACAGAGAGGAAAACGCATCCAACGCGGAGACGTGCGCTTGGTCATCGACCGCTCTCTCCCCCGACCGCAACAGGCTTCAACGTGCAGGTGCTCGGGCCCGCAAGTGCTACAACGTAGCCCTAGTTATTATTATTATTATTATTTACTTTAATGTACTTGTCCCAGGGCTTTCATCAGATCAACTTCAAATTCAGATGAGTGTCATCACAACAAGATGGAGAAAAAAGTTGACTTAAAAAATCAACTTTTCGCCACACCGTGTGACCTTGGTGTGGCATCAAAGTTTGATTAAACGCCATCAAAACACGAGGTTCTGTATCTCGGACAAACACGATCCAATCGAGTCCAAACTAGACACATAAGACAAGAGACCCGGCCTGATGACATCTGCACTGAAATCATGACTTAATATCACAGCGCCCCCTGGTGGCATCAGGAAATGTATGTTTTTTTGCATGTCTTACACTTGGATGTATTTCTCCTCATCCACTGACCTCAACCATGACAAACTGTATCAAATGGGTCTCAAGACATTGATAATGAAGATATAAGATTACTGTGACTTTTCGTCAAACGCCATACTAATGGCGTGGCATCAAAGTTCATCAACTCGCCATGACACACGAAATTGCTGTAACTTCCGTGTTCATGGGTCCATCTCCCTCAAACTACATGTGTGTATTAACATCCCCCCCTTGAAGACATTCATATGGTTTTAAGAAATGGGCGTGGCAAAAAAACTGACTAGCGCCCCCTAAAGGGCAGCCCCGGCGCTACGATTGGCCGACTTGTACAAAAATGTATTAGGGCATGTGTCTTTCCATTACAAACAAAAAAGTCTCTTGGATCGATAGGTTAAACCAAACAGGAAGTCCGCCATTTTGGATTTAGTGGCCATTTTGGCCATATTCACCATTTTTACTTTGATGTACTTGTCCCAGGGCTTTTATCAGTTCAACTTTAAATTCAGATGAGTGTCATCACAACAAGATGGAGATAAAAATTGATTTAGGGATTTATCGTTCGTCACACCGTGTGACCGTGGCTTGGCGTCAAAGTTCATCAACTCGCCGTGAAACACCAAATGCTGTAACTTCCGTGTTCATGGTTCTATCTCACTCAAACTACATGTGTGTATCAACAGCCCCCCCCCCCGGAGATCTTCATATGGTTTTAAGGCCGTGTGACCGTGGCGTCGAAGTTTGATTAAACGCCATCAAAACACGATGTTCTTAGCTCGGACATATATTGTCCAATCGAGTCCAAACTAGACATGTAAGACTAGAGTCCCGGCCTGATGACATCTACACAGAAATCATGACTTTAAATCACAGCGCCCCCTGGTGGCTACAGGAAGTGAAGTGTTTATTGTCCAATTGAGTCCAAACTAGACATGTAAGACTAGAGTCCCAGCCTGATGACATCTCCACAGAAATCATGACTTTAAATCACAGCGCCCCCTGGTGGCTACAGGAAGTGCAGCGTTTATTGTCCAATTAAGTCCAAACTAGACATGTAAGACTAGAGTCCCGGCCTGATGACATCTACACAGAAATCATGACTTTAAATCACAGCGCCCCCTGGTGGCTACATGAAGTGAAGCGTTTATTGTCCAATTGAGTCCAAACTAGACATGTAAGACTAGAGTCCCAGCCTGATGACATCTACACAGAAATCATGACTTTAAATCACAGCGCCCCCTGGTGGCTACAGGAAGTGAAGCTTTTATCCTTGCCACAGAGAGGAAAACGCATCCAACGCGGAGACGTGCGCTTGGTCATCGACCGCTCTCTCCCCCGACGGCAACAGGCTTCAACGTGCAGGTGCTCGGGCCCGCAAGTGCTACAACGTAGCCCTAGTTATTATTATTATTTTTCACACAAAAGGATGGGCTTTTTGAGGGCTTTAACGTGCTCAAAAAGTTATGAAACTTTGCAGTAAGTTAGTAAGTGGTGAAAATTTACGTATTCTAGAGTATTTGGAAATGGGCGTGGCGAAATGGCTCAACAGCGCCCCCTGGAACACAACCCCTAGGTTTCCACCCAGCCTCTAGGTTTCCACATAACTGATTTTCACCAAAATCGGGCAAGAGGTGTATCGTGACTAATCCTGAAAAAAAGTCTCAAGGGGCATTATGAAAAACGCAACAGGAAGCCTGCCATTTTGGATTTAGTGGCCATTTTGACCATTTTTGGCGATTTTTACTTTAATGTACTTGTCCCAGGGCTTTCATCAGATCAACTTCAAATTCAGATGAGTGTCATCACAACAAGATGGAGAAAAAAGTTGACTTAAAAAATCAACTTTTCGCCACACCGTGTGACCGTGGCGAGGCGTCAAAGTTTGATTAAACGCCATCAAAACACGAGGTTCTGTATCTCAGACATATTTGTTCCAATCGATTCCAAACTACACACATAAGACAAGAGTCACGACCTGAAGACATCTGCACTGAAATCATGACTTAATATCATAGCGCCCCCTGGTGGCAACAGGAAATGTCTTTTTTTTTGCATGTCTTACACTTGGATGTGTTCCTCCTCATCCACTGACCTCAACCATGTCAAACTGTATCAAATGGGTCTCAAGACATTGATAATGAAGATATAAGAATACTGTGACTTTTCGTCAAACGCCATAGTAATGGCGTGGCATCAAAGTTCATCAGCTCGCCGTGAAACACGAAATTGCTGTAACTTCCGTGTTCATGGGTCCATCTCCCTCAAACTACATGTGTGTATTAACATCCCCCCCTTGAAGACATTCATATGGTTTTAAGAAATGGGCGTGGCAAAAAAACTGACTAGCGCCCCCTAAAGGGCAGCCCCGGCGCTACGATTGGCCGACTTGTACAAAAATGTATTAGGGCATGTGTCTTTCCATTACAAACAAAAAAGTCTCTCGGATCGATAGGTTAAACCAAACAGGAAGTCCGCCATTTTGGATTTAGTGGCCATTTTGGCCATATTCACCATTTTTACTTTGATGTACTTGTCCCAGGGCTTTTATCAGTTCAACTTTAAATTCAGATGAGTGTCATCACAACAAGATGGAGATAAAAATTGATTTAGGGATTTATCGTTCGTCACACCGTGTGACCGTGGCGTGGCGTCAAAGTTCATCAACTCGCCGTGAAACACCAAATGCTGTAACTTCCGTGTTCATGGTTCTATCTCACTCAAACTACATGTGTGTATCGACAGCCCCCCCCCGGAGATCTTCATATGGTTTTAAGGCCGTGTGACCGTGGCGTCGAAGTTTGATTAAACGCCATCAAAACACGATGTTCTTAGCTTGGACATATATTATCCAATCGAGTCCAAACTAGACATGTAAGACTAGAGTCCCGGCCTGATGACATCTACACAGAAATCATGACTTTAAATCACAGCGCCCCCTGGTGGCTACAGGAAGTGAAGTGTTTATTGTCCAATTGAGTCCAAACTAGACATGTAAGACTAGAGTCCCAGCCTGATGACATCTCCACAGAAATCATGACTTTAAATCACAGCGCCCCCTGGTGGCTACAGGAAGTGCAGCGTTTATTGTCCAATTAAGTCCAAACTAGACATGTAAGACTAGAGTCCCGGCCTGATGACATCTACACAGAAATCATGACTTTAAATCACAGCGCCCCCTGGTGGCTACATGAAGTGAAGCGTTTATTGTCCAATTGAGTCCAAACTAGACATGTAAGACTAGAGTCCCAGCCTGATGACATCTACACAGAAATCATGACTTTAAATCACAGCGCCCCCTGGTGGCTACAGGAAGTGAAGCTTTTATCCTTGCCACAGAGAGGAAAACGCATCCAACGCGGAGACGTGCGCTTGGTCATCGACCGCTCTCTCCCCCGACGGCAACAGGCTTCAACGTGCAGGTGCTCGGGCCCGCAAGTGCTACAACGTAGCCCTAGTTCCACTTGTTGCCTTATTAAGAAGCGAATGCAATTGGCGTTGTCCTCATCAGACATGAATTCCTTTGGGACTCATTGGCTCGCCTCTAGTCCCCTAGCAAAGGCCCTGCTTGTAATAATGCTCCCTCATGAATAAGATCTTGTCATGGGTGCATTTTCTTCTCTACACTTTGCACCGGTCTCCATCTCAGACTCGGAAATAGATGTTGACGGAGGGAAAAAGGCCCTGATCCATTTTGAGATGTTACTGTTTTTAGACCATAAAAAGGAAGAAACATGAAAAATCCATCTTAAAAATATTTCCTTGAAAGATATTTTTACAGATTTGTAGTTATTTGATTGAACACGTCTCTCATATTAAACAAATGAGGAAGATTGGAGTGAAATTGCAGAGCTGCTCTTCAGACGGTGAATAATAGAATAACGGCTAGGAATCAGCTATTGTGAACTAGGACACAACAGCTGGAGATCAAAGTGATTACATGTAATATCTTAAAAATAAACTATGTGAGCCTACAGTCAGTCACAAAAAGATATCAATGCAAGTGCACATCCATTTGTGCCACTTTTAATCAGTACAATGAGACTTTGACCAGCAACACGATACAGCAGAACATCTGACACAGACTGTGAAGTCATTTAGGGTGGTTTCAAGTAAAGCAAAAGAAGATGGGTTAAAAAGGGAGATTTAAAAAAAGGACAGGGTGAGAATGCTTTGAGCGCAAAGAGTGAGGGTGGAAAATGAAAGGGCAAGGGAGATTAGGACAAATATGTGGAAAAGGGAGAGTAAAAGATAGTGACGGAGCAAAGTGAGAAAAACTGATGGGGAGTAGAAAGAAAAGAGCACAGCCGAGGCAAAGCGAAAGGACACCGAATACGAAGTGACATTTCATGGAGGGAGAATGGAAGCATGAAAATGTGTAATGATGCCTGTCTGTGTCACTATACAATCTTTCACAAAGTGCCACCAGCAAGTGCTGGCACATATCAGGAGCCCACACAGGGACCCACAGACCAGCTGGTTGGGTTTGGGTCAATCAGGTTGTAGCTACATAGTTTTGATTGAAAAAAAAATATGGTGATTCATGATGTGCCAATACATTCTTTTGAAAAGTCACCAGACACCATGCCCCTCCAAAACAGAATATCAACTCTCTCTGCAGTTGATTGGGTTCCTTCCTAACAGTGTCTTCTAATGTTAGTGATTATGTACGATACCGTCTTAGTTGAAAATGCTGGGTAACATGACGACAATGCTTTGTCCCTTTTTAAAGACAGTCAACCCTGATAACCCTTTAAAATTCCAGCTTGTTTGCAACCAGTACAACCAGTTTTTACATAATAAAATACATCAAATTTGAACAATTTTCCCGATACTACATGATGAAATCATTTTTGGAGGGTTAACAGCCTAGCATATGTCAATCATAAGCAACAACATAAATGTTTTTGCATTATTAGTTTTTGTGTTATATCACATTTTAATGAATAATTCCTGCCATTACGGTTAAGACAAAAATATGCCCCTCGCCCAAAAATGCCATAACATAAAATATATCTATATATATATGCTCACGTACTACTAACAATGTTTCATGAAAAAAAAATATTTTCCATATGACAAATACTAGAGTGAAATACATGTATGTTATATTTTATGAAAACATAAAAACATGGAATGCATTATTTTATGTTTGAATGGCCTTGGTATCAAAGAAACAGTTATAATAGGTTTCATGGGGCGATATTTGTCAAAAAGGTGCCGAAAGGTGATATTTATTTTACACAGAGAAAATTCCACAAAAAACACACACTGGGATAAGAACAACCAATAAACATAAAAACAGGCAAAAAACTATCAAAGGAAAGAAAATGTCCACAAGGACGGACACGGACTGGACTGTTTGCGGCTCAAACAACAATTTGCGAACAGGAGCAAGCAGAAAGTTTGACGTTAAAAAAGTGACGTGCATTTTAAAAAAACGTAGTGAGTCATCTTTAACATGTAGTACGTTTCACACTACATGCTGCATTGCAAAAATAGTAATCGGTGCATGACAAATGCAATGAAACATCAGTTGCCCAGTTTCATGCTTAAGGTAGCAATTGTGTGGAGGAAGGTTGAATCTAAATACAGATGACTTTTTGCTAAAATTGTGAAACGGAATAATCTTGATTCAGCATGCCAAATATATGCCGACTATTTATATATATTTATATTGCTTTCTGCAGTCGTTTGGCACTGTGTAAGAGAGGGTTTGTTAGAGGAGTTGGAATATTCATTACACCACCTGTAGTTACAATAAAATAGAGAGTTCATGCCCCAGTGTGTGACAACATGTCAATACAGTATAAAATAATTACAGCTTGAGCCCTTTTTATTCTCACATAATTATATACATCTATTTATGTACCGTTTCTTTCAGATACACACACACATCAGAGACACAACATAATTATCCAACTTCTAATTTAGCATCAGCAATTAACTCACAAGCAGCAGCATCATTTATCCTTTACACCAATCGTCTTGTTGTGGCATCTTTGTAGATCAGAGCACCTGTGTAATTAGCAATCACAGATTCCCTGCATCCTCCTGCTGGCTGCCATTGTTCCAGCCCCGCCTACAACACCCCACCTCCGACTGACACTTCATGCGCACTGCTCACAGCATATATGTGTGTTTGCATATGTCAGCAATCATTAAATTGTTCTCAATTGGAGCCAGCATGAGAGCAAAGCACACAGGGGCAACACGGGGGGAGAGAGTGAGGACCCGAGAGGGAGGCAGAGGTTCTTAATAGAGCATTTAATGAGAGTTAATGGTCGGCTTTGGGTTCACCGGGGACTTGGCACGGAGCACTGACTATTGTTTAGAGATGAGACCAGGCATTGTGCATCTATGGCCTATTCCCATCATCAAGCCTCCCTCAGTTAAGGATATAAAAAGTGTTTCTCACAGTATTCCTTAATATGGGCAGAGGCTGCAATATCTTTGCTTCACTTGGGAGCCAATTACAGGCGAGGAAAAAGTACAGGTGTAATCCTGAGTTGAACAGGCAAACTGACCTAATACATCAACAAGTACATTAATACTACTGTTGGATTTTGTTCAGGCCCGTGGTTCAAGAGGGTTGTACCTAATTTCCTTAATTAATCATGGGCATGTTTTGTAAATTGTAAAATCAGATTGCCACCCGTTTTCTTTTAAAGCAGTGCTTCTGTAAGCTGCCATTTTAACCAATTGCTATTGAGAGGCGTCAGAAGGTGGTAGGTTTGATCACAGTCTTCCTCATTATGCATGCCCAAGTGTCCTTGGGCAAGATACTGAACCCCGAAAGGGCAATTACTGTACTGTGAAGCACTTTGAGTAGCTATCAAGACTAGAAATTTGAGCTTTGATATTTTCTTTCGTCTGGAAATAGAGAAAAACACTTCACATGAAGTGTCTCAAACATACTAACGACTTTCAGCCAGTGCTCTTCTTTCCTAGAGATTAAAGAACATGTTGTCAGGGGCTGTCATGTGTTGGAAGGTCATCTACTCATCTCTGTTGACTGACTAATCCAATTTTCATGTCAGCAAATCTTGATTTATGATGTTTTCTCACCATGGAAGATAAATTAAACCATCGTCGCAGAGATCTATATTTTACTTTAAACCCTCTGAAAACACTGATTGCCCAGTGTAAATGTTGAATCAGTGTTCTCATCCAGATTGTGCTGTGAGTCTCTCTCTACGGCCCCCGTATCATAGCATTCCAGCCCCTCCCATTGGCCCCTGAGAGGTCATTATGGTAACCGTGGAGTTGGTGGTCTCTGGCGATGTCTGGGATGTTGTAATTGGTCCCGTCTGGTGGGTTTCTCCGAGCTCTTCAGCAGCACTGCTATTCATCACTGCTGGGGCAGCAAAGTCAGACCAGTACACTGTTTCTAGCTGGGAGTAAAATGGTTACTCATTGTTCTGACCTGCCCATTCTAGAGTAGTCCCAAAAACTTTGAGCCTCAAACATATATCAGGTTAAAGCAAGAGAATATCTTGTGGGACATTTCAATATTTTTATAGTAACATCACTTTTTACTTTACATTTATGAAAGCCAAATAAACTGTGATTTATATAGACACCATTTTTTGATAAGTGTGATACTGCGGGCCTAAATGATGAGTCAGTGGTTTTCCTTAGACACCTAAATGGGAAAACAAACATTCATTTATGTGAAAAAACACTAGAAAAAAGTTTATTTATGTCACACTACTGGGATAAGTTTTGAGAAGATATTGAGTTTCACACAGGCTAAACAAGTTCCGAACAGCTTTTCAATGTCAGCAAGTGGAACTTCCTTAGTAAACACCTATTTGAAAACAAGGTGGAGGAGCCACGATGTGTGCCACAGAACAAACTGTTTGTGGGCCAAATGGGCAAGGAAGTCAAAACTTTCCCCAGAGAAATCTGTAATTTAGATTTCTGTTCAACTCCAAACGAAACACAGCGACAGCCTGCTTCTCTGAGTGGGTGTGTGCAAGTGTGCTGCATATTTATTCATCTTCGGTTGCCTTTACGCCACTGAAAGAAAAAGAAAACTTGCATAAGTTATTCCTTACAGTACATCTCTCCTGTCCACTCTGGTTATATAGTCAGCTAGTGGAATCTCTAACATGCTGTGGACTTCTGCAGGAAATGCGCTGTTTGCTCTTTTTAGATTAACTCCATACCAATAATTTTCATATTTGCTAAATGGTTCTTAGAGCTGCGATTTCAGGGAATCACTCAGCCAGACTGATAATGAATTTGTCGTATTGATTATGATGCCCGGGAGCCCCGGATGGGAAATATGATGTGTCAAGTACTCATTAATTCCAGAGAGGAGTTGGCAAACATCATTGACTCATTCCATTACACAAAGTCCACATATAATTGACCTCGTGGCTCATTGCTTCTCTGAATGGTAAAGTTGAAAGTGCTAAAGTTTTCCGCTGTGGGGAAAAAAAAATTCTGACTAGAAAGGTTTTCTGATGGTTCTATATTTTACAGGATCTCGCCCATGTGTGAAAGGTTTTGCTGGATGTTCATTTTATGCCTACTTAAGGATAAAGTGTGAAGTAGGAGTTTTGTTGATGAGAAATGCCTAAAGCATTTCAAACTGTGTTTATTCATATGCACTTACATCAAAGGCCTCTTTGTGTTTTTCATAATTTCACTTGGCATTTTCTGCACAACTCCACAGAACAGAGGGCTGAGCAAAGAAGGGAGAAAAAGAGAGAAAATAATTGGGATTAAAAGTGGATGGATATTTCCTTTTATGTTGTAACGTAAAGAGGCCTTAATTGTGCTTGAGCGCTGAGATATTTCAAAACTCAGCCTTATCATCTCGCTGAGGATTCACAAAGTCTGCTTCACGAGAAAGTGCTGTTTTGTACATTTTGTTCTTCTCCCAAAAGAGAAGAGTACAGTATATAGACAGGATCATGACATGAATCTTTGTAAACATCAAAAGCTATTTATATTGATTAAACTGTAAGCTACTTCTTTGAATCATGCAATATACAGAACATGTTCTTGGCATCTTTGTCACAACAACCGTTTTGTTAGCGGATCTGTCTCCCTAGCATAGCTCCCAACATTCATGCTGCTGGGCTTTAATGTCAATTCTGTGTCTCCAGGTACCTGAGACGTTTTCTGCCTGTTACCTGCATCTGCTGTTGCACAAAAGTCCAGTGCTTCAGCAAGGCTCCACATTTTTTCTGATCATAAACCCCATTCTCCCACAAATGGGTCAAAGGCCACCTCCGATCTTAATGGCAGTAACTAGGGGTGCTCAGATTGATCGGTCAATATTCACTCTAATTAGTTTGATCAGATGAGGCAAAACAAACAGCTCTCACTCATAAAGTGCAACGCTCAACAGAGATGAGAAGGAATTGAGATGGCTCATTTTATTTTTGTATTCTAACATATAGTTATTCGGTGGAAATAGCTATTGAGTGAGGCATCTTACTTCTCTTCTCGTGTTTGTGCTCTTGTTTAAGCAGCAGATTTTTGCGCTCTGCAATATCACCAGATTTCCTTTAAAATTGTGCATTTTCTTGAGTTGAAACTTTATAAACTTTGTGAAACGTCTTTGCAAACGGGGCGATGCACTTGTTTATTTGCATATTGTGCGGGGAATTCTATCATGGGTTGCCTGTCGGATCTGGTTGTATTTCTACTTCAAACGATCTGTGATCGGCCCAAAAAATCCTGATTGGAAAACCCTGAACAGTAACAGCAAGAAATGTTGTATCGAGCAAGTAAATGACTTAACAGTGTGCTGTGTAGACTTCATTATTTCAGTATGATCTTGTTCCTTCAGCTTGTTCCTTCAGATGATCTTGTTCCCTTCAGCTGTGGTCTTTTATGAACATGACAGTTCATGTTAATTAACTTACTGCACATCAATAACTCATAATTAAATGGCCGATTAAGTCATCTTACATTATATACCCACACATTTAGTCTGTACACAAAGAACATATTTGATTGGAGTTTGTCATCATTGAACTGAGACGTGTAAAGCTTCATTTGTACTTTCTCCCACAATCAAGGTAATTCTTGTTTTGACACTTGAAATTTCAATAGTGCATTAATTAGTAGTAATCCACTCATGTAACAATCCATATAGTCAAAGAAAAGTGAAAGCACAGCTATGCCAACAATGCTAGACTTCCTAAATATCTGCTTGTATTTGATTTAAACTTTGAAACATGTAAGATCTTTCAAGTTTTCACAAGTGATTCCGTTTGTTTATTTTGCAGGGGAGCTGTACATCGGTGGCGTGACGAAGAACATGTACAGCAATCTGCCCAAGCTCATTGCGTCCCGGGATGGGTACCAAGGTTGTCTGGCCTCCGTGGACCTGAATGGGAGACTGCCCGACCTGATCGCGGATGCCCTCCACAGGGTGGGTCAGGTGGAACGAGGCTGCGATGGTGAGTGGAGGAAGCAAATGTCCATCACCTACAGGAACAGTTCATAAATTTAGCTCAAATAACTTCATGTAGTTTGCATAATACCAAATATGTGTTGTACTTAGTTGTAATACCTGGTACTTTTTCAGCTATATTTCCCTAATTGTGAAATTCATCTCAATGTTCAAAACAAATGATAAATCAACAATAAGCTCTCCTGTGAATCAACAGAAGATCAAGTTGAATTGATTTCAAGTGTTTGTGTTATCTTTAAAGGTGTATCCAGTGTTCCTGGGGGGGGAAATGTTGTGTGTTCGAGGACAACTTTGTACTGATTTGTCATTAAGGATAGCTCAGTTTGAGAACATGACAAGTAATCATAAGGAAAACAAGTCTGGAGTGCAGCAGCAATCTGCCTCTTGTACGATTTAATTTCAATCTGTCGTGTAGAGATGGATAAAACAGCAAGTAGTTCTGGGTTTCCTAACTGTTTCACATACTCGTAGTTTACTGTGCTAATTGTTAATTAAAAAGGTAAAAACATTCTAAAGTGATTTTAGTGTACACATTTATACAGTACAAGGATAATGTTTACATGCCACCTTTATTCTCTGCTTTAAATAGCTGCTCTACCTTCTTCAGTCTTTATTTGTATCTATAAATTGGATTTGTTTCCCTCTGTGGCCTGATTACACACAGCACTTCCACCTGCACTGAGCCTTCTGTGCAGAGACACCAGTACAGTAAGACGGTGCATTTCGTCTGTAGCTGCCTGATATACACCAGTGACCAGGCCCAGACTTACAGCTCAGGACAGTCTTTACGATCAAAGTCCCCCTCGTCTTGATATCCGCTCTATTGCTCCATAAAACCTGCATCGCATGAGTGTGGTATCTCTTCCCTCTACTGTGCTCAGTATAGCAGCAACTTTGGGTTGTAGCGTTTTCCCTTCCACTTGACTCCGGCAGACACCTGAAATGAATGTGAACATTATTGTGCCATGGAGCTGAGCATGTGTAATTTAGTAGTTATAGAATCAGTGGACCTTTTTGACAAATAGTAGGAGACCACAACCTGAGGCTGTTGCAAATGTATTCCCTTGTTGATATTGCAGGAATACATCAAAAACTGAATTTTTACTATAGTCATATTCAGGATATTATTCTTCACCCTACACTCAAGATGCCAAACGCTGACATCACATAACAAAGTTAAAACTACAGCAATAGTGTTCTAGTTAATCTATCTCCATCAACTGCTAGTCCTTTGGCTATGCAGGAGTCCTTAGGATGACTCTCCTAAAATGCAGTGCTATTCTGCGGATGGACCACTGCCAACATCCTTCCTTACTTGGCTCTGAGGTCACTGTTGCTTCAGGACTGGGAATACTGAGTGGTCAGAGGTGGCTGCTGGTCCAAGTCTCTGTAGACCTAAGGCCAGACCAAGGCCAGAACACTGAGTTTGTTCTTGTGCCTCTGTACTAGCTCAGCAGATGATAACGGCAAGGAACATGATGTGGAAAAGGGAAGGGGACTGAGACCGAGAGAATTGAAGGGAAGATTCACAAGATGTGTGTTGCTGACTCATTGTAGCTCAACAATGGAAGAACAAGGAAACGTGGTCAAAGATCATACTACATCCATTAATATAAGTATGATGTAGCAAAAATTAAAGCAAAAGTAGACATTTAAGCATTTATAGTACATTATTTAAAGTATAAGCAGAGTTACCCATAAGTTTTTGCTGTTCAACATTAAGAGCTAAAGTTGTCTATCGCTGCCTACTTACAATCAATTTAATTTTCCCTCCCAACCCAACCAACCAGGCTATTCACAGTGATTAAAAACTGGATTTAACAGTTTCTCATTAAACATGTGCAATGTAACTCTGAGGCTCCCTGATGAGCACGGCACATCGCCTTCTTTTTTTCTTCTTACCTAAGATTCAGACGTTTGATGACTAAAATCCTGAGTCCGGGTAAAGGTTATAGTAATAAGGTGATAAAAAGTGACCGTGACGTGACTTTGAAACGCTATAAAAACAGTTGACCATGGAATCTTAATGTTCAGCCAATCTGCAGACAGACGGCGCTGATGGAAATCTCACTGTGGCTTACAGAAGTCTCAGTTGCAACACAGCGAGCGAGTCCCAGACACAGGTGACAGCAGCCAGGAAGTGGAGATTTGTGTCCACACTGGTCTTTTACAGTGATGTCAGGCTAACCCCCTCCATATATTGTCCAGTATTTTACTGAATGTTTGGAGCTAACATGGCAGATGGAGTTTTATTCTCCAACAAACCTGAGGCACCTACTAACAGGTTCTCAGGCAGCCATACAGAGTTTGGCCGATCAATAGTTGAAAGAAAGGCAGTGGAAGTGATTACATTACTTTATTAATTATTACAGTGTGCTTAATTAGCGCCTCAGGGGGCCCCTTTATTAGTGAGTAATAAATGGGGCAATAAGGTGGTTCAGACGTACTAACAGAACAAGCTGATGGAAACAGAATTCGATTTGACTGAACATTTTGGGCCAGAGTAAAGTGAGTAAAAGCTCTCATGGATTGTTTATTGTTTTGGGTTTTCTTCTTTTTCTTTTTTTTGGGCTGGGGGGTGGCTTTTTAATTGGGCCATTTGTTAAAGGCACATTGAGATATCGGTTTATCTATATGGAAACAAATGAGTCTGGCAATGAACCATGGCTCTTTGGAAATGTTTATGTTTAATTGAGATTTTAATGAGAATCCCCACCACCGCCGACAAGAGAGTTACCACACATGCTTATATTTAGACACATTTCCTTGTCTTAGATTTGATCTGCATCCTAATCTTTTTTCTGCCATTCAACTTTTATATATTATTTTCAAAACAGCTATTTAAAATGTGGGTTTTCTTGAAAGGAAGATTGACTATGATATAGTATAAGCCTGTAATAATACAGAGTCAGATAGAGCAAACACTTGATCAATTATTTTCCATATCATATCAGCTCAAGTGAGGAAATCTTTTGGCTCAATAGTATATACAATGTGAAGAAGTTTTCATGGCAGTCTGTCACACTACCTATCTCAATAAGTGGCTGGAATTCCACTGAGAAATTACAGCGGTGGAGTCTCTAATTGACAATTTAAATGTCTTCATCCATCCATGACCATGGGAGGGAACAACAGGCGAGAGCGCCCTCACGCCTTCCCCTGAACACACACACACACACATACACACACACACAAACACACACCCACAGATGCTGAACTGCAACTACCTCGAACAACATTAATTTCCAATGCAAATTTGCCCCATGTCCTCCGATTACACAGGGTTTCAACCTTGAATTAATGTCAGATTTAATCTGAATACATTTCTGAGCAACATTAATCAAATCATTTTCAGTCTATGGATGAGCAGCTACTGAGTTTAGTTTTAGTAACTGGATCTTTTCACACAAGTATTAGAAATATGAGATTAATTTTACGCTTTTCACACAAACAATGATTTGATAACAGTGGGTAGAATATGCAATGAAAAACTCTTATGTTTAAAATAAATAAATTAGTAACAGAGTGACAGGGCCTTGATACGCTGCAGCTTATGTGGACCAGATGGGTAATTGGTAACTGTTCTTAATTGACACATCCAGCCAACACAGAGCAGCATGACAAATCCATCCTAACACCTAGGTTTAATATCAATGCCACCAATGCTCAACAGTTTGCATCACTTTGGTTGTTGGTTATCTTTGGTTTCTACAGAGCTAATAGTGGCGAACCTTTCACATGACAGGGGGGCTTGAATGTTAATGTCATATGTTTCTAAACGCAAACCCTCTTCAGCTGCCACTACCCAGAGAAGTGGTCGGCCAGCAGCACTGCCTGAGGGGTTTGTGTCTGACTCAGCTGAAAATGCTTTAGATACTGTGTCACACTCCTCATTAGTTGGTGTCTGTGCACCATGCGTGGTCCCTCACTTGAATTTCATGTATGTTTTGGACTGTTAACTAAATTCTGAACTGTTGCTTTGGTCCTGCCCTCAGGACCCAGTACCACCTGTACGGAGGAGTCCTGCTACCATCAGGGGGTGTGTCTCCAGCAGTGGGAGGGCTTCACCTGCGACTGCACGATGACGTCCTATGGTGGCTCATTCTGCAATGACCGTAAGTGATATGTCTTTAATGTTTGGTTTAAGTGTGTATGGCTTGAGTGAGTGTTGCGCGTAGATATCAGCAGGGTCAGATATATGCTGCTCGTGGTGCTTGTTTTCTTTAAAGCTGCACAAAACACTTTGCTCTTCTGCTGTTGAAGTGGCAGTGAGAGCCTACATCTGAAAGTTCCCATTACTCAATTAATCAAAGTAATTGAAGTACACAGCACGATGTGTCCTCATTCATGTTGCTTGGGTAACCATCATTGGTGCGTCCAGTGTTCTAGCAAGTGCTCATTTGCATCTCTTTAGGTGATCATTTGTGTGGATCTTCAGGCTCTCAATTAGTGGAAATGGGATGCTCCACTCTTCTACAGCCTTAATTTGTCATTTAAGCTGATAAGACAGTTGTATCTCTGCATGCATACATATCTGGCCATGTGCAGCTTTAACAGCACTACAATTAGAGCCTCACAGATCATCTCTCACATCGCCTCAATACCAATAATTTGACAAACTTGGCAACATATTATGACTACCTTGCTAACATGTTACATATCAGAAATTGTAGGCTACATTGCACTCAACATGACCTCCTCTGTAATGGTCTATTACCCGCACATTATGCATAGTAACACCTCAGATTTTACAACTCTGACTTTGCCATGAGATTGGTTCCTCAGCTGCTGAGGCACTGCCGACACATGCTGTGATGAGAAATGGGGATTTAAATCCTAGTGGTCTCCTGCCATGTGGTCACCTGCTAGGCGGCTGGTGGCAAGGAAGAGCAGGGAGGTTTGGAGAAGGGGTAAAATACTCCTATTACAGTGATGTCTATTTCAGCGGTTTTAAATACTTATTTTCCAGGCTGATGGTTTGTGCGTACATATGGCTTTGGTTTGAACCAGCTGCATTTAACAGACTTCATCTTTAAGATATTGATTACTGAATATTAGAAATGTGCTTATGAATAAAAAATATATATTTACTCACTGACATTTAGCTTAAGTATTAGATGTATGTTGTCATTGGTGGACCGATATGCCTCGTGTTGTTAGGTGCTCAGTGTACTGTCTCATCTCATAAGCAATGCTCAAGTTTTAAAGATAACCAGATTTGGTAATATAAATCATATTTTTTTAAGTCCTTAAGATCTTCTTATATAGCAGAGCTTAGCTTGGTGTAAGGTAGAGCTTGTGTACAATTAGCATTCAGAACTCCTCACAGGCTTGATTTAAACAGGAGCAAAGGCAGGGTGACAGGCTAATAGACTTGTTTGCATAAGTCTTTGTTTGCTTATTAAGTGGTGTGTGCTGAGTTAAGCTGTATCACCCTCACATTGTCCTCTCTTGTTTTTTCTTAAGACCTTATGTTTCATTTGTGAAGTTAGGAAGTTTATCTGTGACTGTTGTGTGCCGATGTCGTTGTAACGTTGCTGCCATGCTACCTACACAGAATATGACGGCATGACAGTCAGGGGCTGATTAGCAAGGTGTTCCTTCGACTCTTGGAAGACTCGAGCAAGGAGAAGGCGATAATAACTGCTCTGTCGGCATGACAGCCTTGCTGAGATAAGCAGAGCGATCCCTCGCTCCTTGAGAGAGGAGTACAAACGATGAAGAGAGGAGAGCGGTGCTGATTCCGGCAGTGGGATTTTGCCGATGGGGAGTGTTAGTGGTTTTACCGTGCTGGTTTCACAGATGACAGTTGAAAGTGCGTGGCACCAGGGAGCATAGCAACATGGGCTCTGTAGAAAGACATAGGAGATGCGTGTGTGTGTGTGTGTGTGTGTGTGTGTGTGTGTGTGTGTGTGTGTGTGTGTGTGTGTGTGTGTGTGTGTGTGTGTGTGTGTGTGTGTGTGTGTGTGTGTGTGTGTGTGTGTGTGTGTGTGTGTGTGGAAGGAAGGACATCAACAGCAGCCAGATCAAAGGAATTGTATAACTGCAATTGAGAAAAAGAAACATTCAAGCAGTCTGTACTGCAGTCTTGTTAAGTCATCAAGTCCACATTTTCTCAAACTAATGAATATGATTAAGTATCAACACTGACTTATTATCCTCTTGCTTTCTGATCATGCAGTATGAGTAATATGTGAAATAGGCTGCAAGTTGATGTCCACTCTTCCTTGTTCCTCTTGGTCTTCTTCATGTGCAATGTTTTCTTGGTGAGGGGCTGCCACACTACAATGTCACACATCTACAAAGTCTGAGAGAACAGCAATCACCTCTTACTTATTGACAAATTATGCCAATTTGAAAATAAGACAAACCAAACCAAGTTTATTCATAACTTAAGTGATAATTTAACATGACTAAATAACTTCTAAATAGCTGGAAGGATGCAGATTTACCAACCCCAATACATATCTGCATACATTATGAATTTTTTCCCAAAAGTGTTAGTGTGTCAGCCTCTGTCACGGTGTCCATGCATTGCTAAAGTTGGTTTCTATTGTTGCATGTTTTTTCCTTCCTCACAGCAGCTGCAATTCTTCAGGCTTTCCTTCCTGGCTTCATATCTGCCATCTTGCTACGGTGGAAAACTTTATTTCATCTCTTGACCTTGACAACCGGCTCTGAGTTGAACCTTTTGGCTCGTTCTCGTCTTCTTTCTTATCTTCGCATTTCCGTGCTCTTCGCCATTCAGGCAACCTTCTATCCTTGAGGCTTTTAAATGAATCAACATTTGTCACACACCGTCAGCCTTCGGAGAATTTTCCTTGAGCCTCATCTGAAAAGCAAGGTAGGACTTAATATACTGGGAAGCATTTTTAATTTATGAAATGGATGCGCCAGTTTTGCAGATATTGCATCATTTTTGTTTTTGCAATAGAAACAAAGGACGTGAAGAGTTTGATCCCAGCCCAGTTCACAGGGTTACATTATCCTGCTCGCTGTAGCTTTGCCCTGATTTTTGTCCTGTGCCCTTGATGTGTCTTCTACCTATGTGAAATGCAAAGTGTTGAAATGCTTTAATCCCTGTTTTTTGTGTAGTTTCTTCTCGGTAGCCCCATAAACCATATAGCTTGCATCCTACTTGTCTATGCCTGCATGCCTAATGAGAACGAGACCGGGATGAACAGATGTATTGGTTACATCTCTTTGTCGCCTCATAAATAATATTTTATAAGGATATATGTGTGTCACCAAAAGAAGAGGCAGAAATAAGGCCACTCAAATGAGTCATAGAGAAGCAAGCTGCCATATGATCACCCTCTTTGTCGCTCATTCAGCTGCCACACTGAAAATCTGGTGCATTCATAAATATAATGCACTCAAGCACTTTTTATTAACCAACCAGCCAGGCACACATTTGTTGCCCACACAAATACCTTTTATGCTCTCTGACCTCAGTTCCAGATAAAAAAAATATTTTAATTTTGCCATCAAAGAAAAATATTAATCTTGTAGAGAGTAACCACCACTGAGTTATTTAGAGTGTAGTAGTTATGTGTGTCCATGTGAAGACTACACTGCTCAAATTAAAAGATACCTGTTATAGAAATATTCAGACCTGTGAAACTGACTGGTCTTAGACTTTGTGGTCCATAAAATATCAATGACTACCTCGGCAGCCAAGTATCACATGGCTAACATTGTTCAGTGGAGAAATGATTAAGTCTAATTTCATCAGTTTAAGCTCAGAGTCATTTGTTTCAATCCGGCAAGAAAGGTTGTCAAAGTTATTGACGCTGCAGTTGTTATTTATGAATCCTGATTCACGGTTGAATGGAGGCGATATTATACACAGGGAAGCTATTATTGTACAGCATTTTTCCTCAACGACGTTTCATACCAGATAAACTGAAGTAATTTGTCTCTATTGGATTTTTATTACCTGCTGGACATCAGCCAGTCATATTTGTCTCCTGAGATATGATGGAGGTTATGTCTCTGACTACATCTATAGAAGCACTTCAGCAAACCTGTAAATTTAATCTTAATTTTGTAATCATATTTGTAAACAAAAATTTGAAAAGGTTATTGAATCCTACTGTTGCCTAGCTGGAAAGGAGGATGAGTCATTAGCTCCATTAGTCCTCTTCTCAATGGAGTGTTAGTGTCACATTATTTTCTAAATGCTGTTGCAGAGACTGCTATCCTTTGCCAAGAATAAAAGCCTTCCAATAATCAAACTCACTTAATCAGGTAATTTAGCCCAGCTATGAATCCTTGAATTTCTGGAATGATTCTAAATCTATTAAAAAAGCTACAGTGGCCAGAAGGACAGGCAGAGGACAAAAGGCAGGTGAATTGATGAAATGCTGGTTGTAAAGTTGGATTACTTTAATATCTTCTGCTCTGGTTGACATATCTGAAGAGGCTGAGGCCATATTCAGTAATTTGCAGATGTGGACTTCTCTCAGGCATTATTTAAAGCATGCTCCTATGTTTTTTTCTCTAATTTTAACATAAAAAAGTCAGATGTTTTCTTTCCTCAATTCCCTGGTCAACAAACTATTTTTGAGAGCTCCCTCTCAGCCCCGCCCCCATCACAGAACTTTACTGGACTGCAAACTTATTTTTACATTTGCATTACTTATTGATGTGCATCCATCTGACACGGTGGATTGGAAAAGGAATAATTGTGGAAGCCAAGCTGTCTGAGTAGCAGATAGTTTATACTGGATGTGATCACCATGGCCGAGGGTTAACGCTGTTGCCTTGCATGGATCAAGGGAAGATGCTGCATACTGCTCACTATTTGTGAAGTTGTGTATGTAGCAATGCTGCTGAGCTCAGAGCATTGCAACAGTTTGTACTACGATGGCTGAGTAGGTTTCTGTATCAAGAATATTTCTGAGGCTCAAATCTACGTGGAGAAGTTCCCATGTTATTTAATTGAATAGCTTGCACATCTTCGGTGACCTCTTCTGTCGGTCACTTTGCACTGACAGGCTGACCGCATTACACTTGGATAAGTGAAGTGTTTGTGTGCTAGGTGGGTGAGTGGGGGGACAAATATATGAGGCTCAGCTTGGAGGAAGGAAGGAACTCATACTACTGAAATTGTTTTGTTGTTGCATTCCTATCTACATTAGTGTCTGCAGACTTCACCTCAACAGCCACATTTACCAGAGTACTCTCCAGCCATGTTTCATCAAATATACCTTTTCTAAAATGGCCTCTTCTCTTACATTCTCATTGACAGTAGAAACATGCGGTGCATTTGCTGTGGCACTGAAAAACAAATCACATTAAGTTGGAATTGGAGGTGTATGCCTCAACTGTACCACTATGTCCGTTCTCGCATGCAATTGTGAAACAACGAATACGAAAAAACAGTTCCATACCCCCCAATCGCATACCCCTACACACACAGACAAGCGAGCGTTTGTTATTCAGCAGCAGACTGCAGTGATTGACTGGTCTATTTGTCTCTGCGCAGCATATAAGTGGGCCACTTGGTATTCTCCCTTATTCATCTGGAACCAACTCAGACAGAGATGCTGTGTAAGGGGTCGCTGTACGAGGAATTTGTTTCTGTCCTGCTCTCATTCTCTGTGCATCGCGAGAGAGCCACCAAGAGAAAACAAGCTGGAGAGGGGATGGACAGGGTGGAAGGAGAAGGCTGTGCAATTCTTTGTTCAGCTGTATGCTCTCTCTGGGCCAGCACAACACATGCATGTGTAGAATGAATCCAGCTGCCGTTGCATAGTGCTGTCAGGCATACTAATTGAGTGCAAAGTGCCAGAGTGTTTGCAGCACTGCTGATTTCAATCTACCTCCTCCCTGCAATCCCTCACCTGTTTCTTTTTTCTCCAGCACTAGTACCGCGCTCTCAGCAAAGCAAGCTGATGTCTTCCCGAACAAAAGCTTGTCATTGAAGCATATATGGGTACTGCATAATGTGTCCTTCAATGTCAGACCACTCCAATATGTGCATTCATAAATTACAAAAAATTGCACCTACCTCCAACAAAATATGTATTGCACTGTCAGATGCCAACAGTACACCAGTAATTTGGATTTGAGCATAAAGTAAAGAACTATTATTAAATAAGATTAAAATTATATATTTATATTATATATATATATTGAGTTTTGGCTGACTAAAAGGTGAAAGCATCATTAATCAATAGTAACAGTTGTCCTTCATCCAAGTGTGTTGAAAATCTTACTATACCTTTAGGTCAGAGCTGAAAAGGTGCAAATCTGTGTAAAGTCATATTGTGTGCCATTATTATCTGTGAATGAAAGTAGACCTCTGCTTTCGAGTGTGAATGTGCTGTAGCTCTTCCTTTAGTCCATTCCTTATGCTGTTTGAGGGCCATTAGAGTGAGCGAATTGACAACAACTCTAAAGGACTAAGTGCAGCTCACTAAGCTGCCCCTTACCTTTGCTAGCCTACTGTTAATGCTTGATAACCTTGATGAGTTGCAACAGGCACTGGTCATGCCTAGCCCCTCTTTCCATCCCTCCCAAGCAAACTTTAATGAAACCTGATCACTGAAATGGATTCACTCTCATCCTCTTCAGCGACTCTTTAGGTGGTCATTTGCTTGCATCGCTTGAAATACAGCCGAAGAAAAATAGCAAATAAAGGGCTCCTGTTCGCAAATAGCAGAAAGTTTAGCTTTATCATTGATTGCCAGGCCACTTGTTGTGATGAAGGTCACACTGATTACAACACAGACTCAGTGCTCAACACAGTTTAGATTAGGACAGACTAAAAGGGATTCTCATCACCAGCTGAAATCACTCAGTCCAACCTCAGGAGGAATGAGAAAGCAGAGCCACAAACCTCCGAGGAGAGAAAAAGGAAAACTCTACCCTCAAACCCCCTGATCCAATAAAGGAAATCAACTGTTTTCACCCAAGATGCCCTCAGGGAGAGAGACAAGCATGGTCGAGCATAAAAGCCAATACATAGGAGGTGTCTGACCGGCTTTTTGGGATCATATTTCCTCTTACTCGCATTCCCATATCTGTTAAGTGTTATTCACATCACACCTCCTCTCACATCTTCTCTGTTTGCCAGCCGGTCCCAAAGAGCTGCTGTCCGGACCCAGCAATTAACCGCAACCTTATTAGCCCAGAAACACAGGGTGAATCCTGAATAATTACTCTGTCTGCTTTATTAATGCCCATTAATACATACACACACACACACATACACACACCCTGTCTACTTCTCAGCTGTTTACTGCTCTAGAAATGAGATGGAGTGAGACCGGTGGTGGTCGCAGCTATCTTCCCATTTGCAGGCGCTGTGAGTGAAAGCATGAGCAGAGAACTGAAAGGATGGATGGGAAGCGTTGGAATGGAGTGAGCGTGAGTGAGGAATGAAATAGTGTTTGGGCATGCAAAGGCAATTTTGGCTTCCTCTAAAGATGGCAGTGCCTAGCCCATTGGGCTTTAAAAGTCACCATGTCAATAGCTTGAAGGGGATTGGTTGAGGGTGGATGAACACATTCTGTGCCCTTTGATGCCCAGAGCGTTATGCTCAACATATTGCTTAGGTGGAAATTGTGCTCTAGCTATCGTCCTCAACTAACTAGAACACTAATAATGAAATTGAATTTTTAAGATCTGCAATACCTGTATGGTAGATAAGACAAGATAAGAATACCTCAGCAGCTAATCTAGCTATCTTTAACATTATTAAGTGCAGTTATTTTAACTCCTGTATTTCAAAAACCAAGAGAGTGAACGTCCTTTACCTACAGGATATAATAAACCGTCTGCTCCTCATCGATTTTCTCCAGAGCGTCTGTTTGTGAGCCTGGTAGATTTGGCAGGTAAGCCAGACTTGTGCCTGTCTCTTTGGGGGAAGAAAACCAAAAGCAGCTTTCTTTCGGTCTTGTAGAGTTTTGCTTTGTGTTGAACCGGTGGAGATTTTCCACTGGTTGGTTTTAATTAAAGATTGGAGATTTTAGACTACAATGTGCAGTAAAATACAATTAAAGGGGCCTTGTAATTGATTTGAGATCATTCTAGCCACTTGCAGACATTATCTCAAGCCTATCACTCTGGAATAAGACTATCGAAAAGGCAGGGGGGATATTTCAGCCTATGTGTGTCTTTGGATTTAGAAAGAGAATCAAAATCAAAACAAGGTAAAAACAAAGCAGGGAATCTATTATTTCCTGTTGGTGCTTTGTAAATAGCAGCGTCGCACATTGGACTAGTGTCAATATTTTGGACCTGATTGAATTCAGTGGTGCAAATACTCTCCCAAATGCCATACAAGTGCCAAACATGACGCGGCACGCACAAACGCACGCACGCACGCACGCACACACACTCAAACACACACACACACACACACACACACACACACACACACACACACACACACACACACACACACACACACACACACACACACACACACACACACACACACACCACACACACAGACGTATACTACATACACATGCAGGCTCTGCTGGGAATGTCCATTTTTCCATAGGGCATCATCCCGGACAGAGACCTTTGGTTCAGCTGACGTGGTAGATCATCAGGACTGACAGATACACAAAACGCACACACCATGCTTGTATTTAGTCCTTCAGGGGTTGAGCTGTCGATAAGTTGAGCCGACAGTCTCCTCTTCACCTTCTTTTCCTCCTCAGCCCTTCCTTTTCCTCAACTACTCGACCTCCCTGCCTTATAATTCCCGAAACAACACCCATAACTTGAATTCCCACCGCTACATCCTGTAGGTCAAGTCTTCAAAACATAAATCCTGATGTAAAAACATTATCCGTCAGCCTTTCACTCTTTGCCCGATAAATTCTGGACATCAAGAGCAGCAAAAAAATCCTGAATTTAGCCATTGAGCAGACAGTGTAGTCAGACATATGCCTTTTTTTATTTAATGTACTTTGTATTTATGGTTATTATATATCCAAATGAATGCAATAGCGATAATGACTACTAACATCCTAAACACTGCGCCATAACAAAAGTCAGATAAGATCAGAGATGTGGATAAAAGAACAGACTTTCTCCAAGCTGATAACTCTGCAATGTTTTACAGAAACATTTCCTTTACATGCTTCATTATACACTCCATCCCAACATTTTTAGAGATGATTATGATAATAAAGCGTTTGAAATCAGCAATTATAAAGCTGAATAAAAGGTTGTGTTGAACATTTTTGGTGGATTTTGTAGGCAAGGAGTTCTGAACCCGAGCACGAATAGTTTTGGGGAAACTTGCATGGATTAAAGTTGTTGCAGAAAGATTTAATCATCAGACACTGCATGTCCATGAACTCATGATATCCTTGAACAACAGTATCTCTATTTGCAGACTGTTAGCTAGAAGCTAAAAATGGGTTTTGGAAACGCACCTCATCTGAAGCCAAGATTTAATACCTCAGATATTTTTTGCGGCTCCACAAAACCTCTTAAAAGGTAAACAAATAATCAATGGCATGGATGTTTGCTGTTAAGGAGTAGAAGCAGAACTCTCCTTGAACTGCAGTAAAGTTAAGCAGCTACGTGAGTTCACAGGGAAACCAGTTGGAAGATAATATGTTTATATGCGTCTTAATATTATAGCAAATTCTTGATGATTTTCTCTATAATGAAATTTTTCTACTTCCTGTCAAATGTCTTCATCATTTGGACACTAATGAAAATGGTCCTTGTAGCTCTTGTAATTGCCTCGTCCAAGTGGTAATAATGTGTTCTAACATAGCAGAGTTCATGTTCATGTCTGTGATAATGGTCCCCTGTGAGATGATAAAGTGTGTGGAGTGTGAACGCTCTTTTATTCATTGAAACGGTGAGCATCAGCAGAGATAAAAAATGAATTCAACCCAAACCTTGGCAGTTATTTTTGTAATCTTTTTGATTGAAATGACCCTTGCATCTTCCTCTGTTGGTAGACCAGTAATGGAGTTCCCCAAGCGGAAAGCTGGTGGCTCTTTTAAAGCGTGCCTGAATCCGGTGGCCAAAGAGGGTGATAAATCAGGAATATCCTTTACTCCCCTCCCCTGAAGATTGAATATACAATGAGGTGCATATCAGTACATGGATTCAAGCTGTGACATTTTAAAATATGTTTTTCCCCTCTTGGTTATCCCATACTCTTTCTGTTAAAGCCCCTCATGTAATTGTATTACACCACAATATTATTCTGACATGTCCAGAGAGAGAGATCTTATTGATATTTTTACTCTCATGAGGACAACTTCTTATTTACTGCTGCAATAGGGCTGCATTGTAAAACCCTGCCCTCCTGTGTATGCCCTCCATTGTTTTCTTTGTGATTAAGGCCTTTTGACTCAATGGAGATACCTCTGTTACTATTCTAGAATGTGCTGCGTTGAGTCTCTTAACATTATAGCTTTATTTTAATATCTCTGATTTATCTTCTCTGACAGATGACATGGGGTTGGGCTGGGTACAGAGGAGAGCATCCGAGAGAAAGGGAGAATAAGACAATGAAGACAGAAACAGCGGGAGAGTGATGGCGCGCTGTTCAAAGCTCCCCTTCCATAGCTGTCGAAGGAGAGGGAAAGTTTGAATGTATAATAAATTCAGCATTCTCTTTTCCTCTTAAAACAACTCCCCTCACTATCTCTCGTCTTGTTTTGGAACTTCAGTTGCTTACAGGCAGTGACTCTGACTTTGTCGGGCACCATTGATCTGATTTGTATCTGATTTTTCATTACAAACTCTAGATTTAAACATGCAGCATCCCACAGCTCCATCATATCAAACATGGATTGGCACCTTCCTATTCCCCTTACTGTTTCACACTTCGGTCATTAGTCCTTAGTTCTTAGTCGTCCTTCTGCAATAAGGGATACCATACAATTTATTTTTCATTCTAGAAGTTTGCCCAATTATCAGAAGCATCAATTTTAATGTAATTTTGTTGATCTAAACAACAGTAATCAAATTTGTATTATATTTTCATATTTTCCAATTTAAAGTTATAACCTTATTATAGATTGAGATGAGAATTCTACCAACCTTCTTTCGTTTTTTTTCATCTGTTTCATGTTCATATTTTTGTCAATTACGTTCTCCACCATGGAAGATGTTCTTTGTGATTTTTGCGATCTGATTGGTTTGCTTTACTTTTGATGTTTTGGATTTCTTTAAATTTATTTTTTCTCCATGTATTTCCATGGCAACAAGTACAACTTGGCCAATCCTCTTAACTCAAAACTTTTCACCGATAAGCAGCAGAGAGACACCACACAGCGCTCTGTTGATTGACATTGCTGCAAGTACAATTTTATTTTTTCAATCCAATCAAAGGAATTTCCCTTTTTAAAGCCTCAAACTATATCAGCAAATATTAAGCATTAGAAGAAACTTAAAGAATAAGTCGGTTGTTCTTTATACCTGAGAAAAATATTTCAACTTCAGGTAACTTTGCATACGCAAAATGGTGTGCTTTCAAGTTTTGTTGGATGTACGGGCATATGTAATCTCTCTCTCTCTCTCTCTCCCTCGCTCTCTCAATCTCAAACTCACTCTCTCTCCCTCCCTCTCTCTCAGTCTCAAACTCTCTCACTCCCTCCCTCCTTCTCACTTGTGTCTAAAGCATTTGAGGAGGACCAGGGATCGATTGAGGCCAGGCGACATATGAGCATAACAAAGTAGATGAGTGTCCTTGAGCAGAGCAGAAACCACATTTATAATCCCGAGCGACGACAGCTACTTCTCTCTGAATGCGGCCATTCTCGCTGTTGCTCGAAATGCATGTCAGTAAAATTGATAATACATTGGCTCGAGCAAATTTGTTATCCAGCACTCGTCAGAGAATCAAGAAGGTTTTTAATCGTGTTTGGACTGCTGAGAAAGATGCAGCCAGAGTGTCCGACCTGTCTCCATGAATCTTGTTGCTTTATACCTCACTGTCTGGCAGATCACTGACTACAGATGTATCTCTCTATTATTTTCTAACTGTGTTTTCTTGCCTGACTGGCTAAAAGTAAGCCAGAACCTCTTCCCCACTGCCTAGTCTCCACCCCTGTGCTTGGCAGTTTCTGCATTATTCATAGCGAGGCTGTTTTTTGTAAATAGAGTAGCTTAGGCCGCCCAGTCAGCTGGCGAGTATTGGAGGAAACCTTAGGCAGGCCTGACAAAATATTCCTACTGTAAGAGCTTTTAAAAGCCGAGGTGGGAGGGAAAATGAGTGCAAAAATGACACCATGAAACAAAATGCAGCATCAACATTAAGGCACATACACAGCCAGTAGCCTTAGTTAACCCTGGCTAAACAAACAAGACTGGAAAGCTAATCTGCCTCCTTCAAATGGTAGAAAATGTGCCTACAGCAGCAATGCTCTTGAATAATTTTTTACATTATGTTTTTCCATGCGTGTTGTGCCTTGTTGAAATAATTCATCCCTTTCACTCAGGATTATCCTTCGAACTTATCACTGTTTTAAAATTCAGGTGAATTGAAGAATATGCCTCAACTTTTTTTTGTTTTGATTTTTTTCCCTCCTGGGATTTGATGGGGTACACATACATGATGAGACTTTATTTAGGGGTATTGGGTGGAGCCTGATATTATAGAGTTCCAGGTGCTATATAATTCAAGACTGCATTATTGACCAGCTTTGATGAAATTGTTAAGCCCACTGTACTGCAGAAATCCAGAAAATAGTTTTCCTCTTTAATTATTGCTACATAATGTTGCACAGTGAATCTGTTGGACCCTGTGTGCAAGGGGGCGGGGAGGGAAATGCTTCTCTCATAAGTTGCAGCAGGTCCCCGTACACAATTGGTATAAATATGCGGCTTTTGTGATCCAATCATAAGTGGACAGCTCTTAGTACAGGTGTGAACGAGCTCTGTCTGGGCCACATGTGTCCAGCAAATAGTAAATGGTCTATATTTGTATACACTCAAAGTGCTTAACAGTACAGTTTATTGACATTCACACACACACTCATACAGTTCAACTATGGGTTGCAATTTTGCTATGAGGGGCAATTCGGGGTTCAGTATCTTGCCAAGGACACTCTATCATGAAGACGCCCTGCAGTATGGATCAAAAACATATTTTATCTCTTCTCGTTGATTGGTTTGTGACCACCACCTCAATATCAACACTGATCACCACATAATGATCAATACTTTCCTGAAATTAGAAAAAAATAATTTCACAGCCCAACCACATGAGATTGATTCAGACTCTCCTGACTTGTCTCTCGACCTCTCTTCCTCTTGCTTGTGCAGCTTTACTCGGTCTTCATGATGACAAATGACGTACATGTTTGTTTATTTGTTTGTATTGAGTGGAAGTTGGGGCCACATTTTAATGCCAGGTGATAACAGATTAAGAGCTGTCCACTTGTGATTGAATCACAAAAAAAACATGTTAATACCAGGTGTGCACAGGCCCGTAGACACACACACACACACACACACGCACACACACACACAGACCTTGTTGCTCTTAGAGACACTGGTGCAGAGAACTACATGTTCAAATGTTTGTGGTTACACCTAACCCGAGATATTACTGATTATGGCAAGTATTTTGCATGTGAGGCTGCAAGTGTGAGAAATTGAAAGAAACATCTTGTGAAAGAAACAAATATTAAGCTGACAAACGTGTCATTACCTCAGGTACATTGTGTACATTAGCAGCCTGGAGCCTTTGCAAATAATTAATTAATTATACACACATGGGTTAATGATTAAACACGCCCCCTAGTATAAAGTCCGGAGGAGACAATGTGAGAACACAGCAGGACATCCTCCGCAGGACTCATCGCCATGGAGTGGGCGTGTTAATGACATTTCACACAAATTACAAAAAAGAAAACAAATATATGCAGAGGAAAAAGCAGAGGCACACCTGTAGAAGACATAGACGAAGGTGTCAAGACACTGTTAGGTGATTAGGGGAGATGCGTGTGTTGATGTGTTGTAAAAAGAAACGGGTGGTCTCCGGAGCGTAATTAACAAATTACAAGTCGCCTGAGCCGGCTGCACCCTCCCTCTCTCCTGCTGCGTTGTGCATGTGTAAAACAAAGGAAAACTCAGGAGGTCGTGTCTGAAAATGGGTTATATTATCAACATTAATGGTTTGTCCATCTTAGTTGCCATGACTGTTTTCACATGCCTCCCTGTTCCCTCCCATTAGAGAGTTGGCCTCCAGAATTGGAAACCCATCGAGCGGGGATGTCCTTCACCTCCCTGTTCAATTAGGGAACCGGCCGGACAACAGCTGACCACCTAGAGGGGAAATGAATTGAAAATCACATGCAGTTGTCGAATTAACCTGAGGGCTGTTAAACTCTCATTGAAATGCAGTGGAAGAAGAGTGACTGGCTCTGTCCTCTTAAACCCCGTACCTTTCTCACCCAATCCACCCTCACCTGCACCCCCTCCCTAGGTCCTACAGTTAAATTTAGCTGTCCTAATTCCTATCGTCGCCTCTTTAGTCTCTGCCGATAGCTGTTGCTTTGACTCTCTCAGCTCTCACCGTGTTTGTTTTTTCCTCGGCATTGGCGTAAATCTTTTAGCCTGTCCATTGAGTGTATGTTGTTGTAATTTACTATACATTAGGCTTCCCTGCTGCATGGTAACTTCTCACATTTAGTCCCTCTAGTATATCAGTGGATTAACAAACGATATTGATAGTACACACATACACACACACATAAAATGGTCATTCTTCTGTGTATTATTTATGGAAAATCGTAAAATTACTAAAAAAGAAATATTCCTCTCCTTTCCCGTAATGATTTTCCTTTCATTCCAATACAGGTTTTGTGGACTCCTGAATTAGCCTGTCTTCGCTGCTCGCCACAGATGTAGCTTGCATGAGTAGTCATACAGGCATTACATGCGTTTCTATCTATAAGCTTCTCCACTGTGTGCAAATGCGCACACAAGTTCACATCCATACCCTCCCTCTTACACACACAGACGCGCGGACACACAGTTTAATAAATATCGCCTCCCTATTTTGTGTCATTCCACTCTGTGAAGAGAGGCCCACATCGACAGGCAACCCAGCTTTGCTTGATCAATAGTCTTTCTCCACCTCTCTCTTTTCTGTCGCGGTCTCTCGCTCCCCCACATCTCTCGCACAAATCTCAGCTCCCTGTTTTCCCTCTGATCCTCCAGCTGGATTACTTCTGATGTTGTGCATATATAGCCAGAAACCACAAAAGCTCAATCTCATTTGGTTTCCTTTTCAATCAACTGCTCAATATCACACATGTTGCCAGGTGGCGGGGGGGATAGGAGATGATTCTGCATTTGATTGTATATCACAGAAATTCTAAATAGCAAGGAACACAGTGGCTCAACCCTGATTTGCACAATTGGCAACGTCAGCAGAGATATCATGTGCTACTGGGAAAAGGCTGAAGGTTCACATGACACCATATAAATCGAGCTAGATTGAACACAGCAGCAGTGCTCTACAGTTTCCACTTGTATAAATAGTTTATAAAACGTGGAAACACACATATTTTATACAAAGAGTAGATAATAAGAAAATCCTAATACATATTCGAAAAACATGTTTGGCATACCTCATTCAAATTCCCCACTTTAGGAAATTTCTGTGGAATCCATAATAGCTGATGCATTTTATTGTATAGATCTCCATGTCATTACCACTAATAAACCTGCTAAATTCCTCAACTTTATAAATGTTCTTCCAATCAGTGCTCAGAATTTTACCGGAGGAAAGCAGATTTATTATTTGGAGAGTTTGTTTTGTCATTGTCTCTGAATCCCCACATTCAGTGGGTTTTTACATTTAAAGGACTTTCAAAATTCAAGAGTTTTTACCGTCATTCTAAAACATGGGACAGATGAGATGGATTAAAGCTACAATAAGAATGGCCGTCATGCTTTTATCAATAGAGTGGCATTAATCAAATCCACAATAAATAAATAATGAACCACAGGAACATTAATCACAACAAAATTAGACACAATTTAATATCAAGGCCAACATGTGCAAAAGTTAGTGGCCTTATTTTAAAGTAGTACACGGAGAAAGGGTGAGAGAGGAAACTAGTGATGCAGGGATGCACAGAAAGAAGTACATGCCTGCAGCAGCACCCCCCACCTCCCTAAGGGCCCAGCCACAGTTTTGTGTAAATACATGGCAGCAGTGCACAGCAGAGCAGAGTTTCTTTTCTCTGAAGCAAGAAATCTGGTCATTTTAGGAGCTAAAACAGCAGGAACGCCTTCTCCTCCCATTCTTTTTTTTCTGCGTTTTGAAGTCAGTGCACATTGGGAGTTGTCTGGGCTGGTTTAAACTGTGTTAGTTGTTTGTTTCAAAAGTAAGACTGCATTAGAATACGCTTACAATTAAGATCCACTGGCTCAATGCAGGGTTTAAACTTTGCCTGTTTTTTTTAGATAAAGTTTAATATGCACTGTAGGGTAGGAAATACAGGAAAGCAAAAGGTAAAAGAGGAAAAGATTAAATGGAAAGAGAAAGAAAAAGTGTGACACTACAGTTTTAGTATGTCGTACGCCACCCACACTATCACTGGTGGCATTTGGGCCTGTCAAGGACTGAAAAGATGGGGAAGAAATCTTAACTTTTGATGCCTGGCCTAGCTGCAGTGATAAAATATTGAAGCAGTTCTCAGTTCACAGTGCAGTCACCGCTCTTTAGATATTCTGCTTCAAGATAAAAGGCTGACCCCCCTACCGCTGCTGTACTTCACCTCAGCCCTTCTCATCATTTACTCTCCCTTTGTCTTACTCGCTCTCTCTGTGTCTTGCTCACCTCGTTACACAGTTCTCGCCCTCGCTCACTTGTATTCCTGTTTATCTGTGTATCTGTGTGAGAGTGATTTAGAGTATGGGTTTGAGTGACAAGCCATGATGGTGCCCCTCAAAATTAAGTGGGTGGTTTGTGTCACATTAGATGGGCTTAAAGCTTGTACGTGTGTTTATTTATGACACTGTTGCGTGCATCTTTGCTAACCTGAGCACATATGCGATTAGCTCTTAAACGTGTGGTTCACTCCAAACTATTTATAAACACAAGAAGCACAGTCAGTGAAGGTGGGTGAGTGCACAGTGTCTGTAATAAAGTGTCAGTGTCTCTCGCTACAGTCAAACCCACACAGGTAGCCGATGTGTATAGCATAACAAGCTTTCCCCACTTACGATTCCCGCGATTAAGAGATTTAATTGGGTTTTGAGATCTAAAGTGACCCTCAAATATGATCTTGTCTCTGAAAGTGTGCTGACAATTAAACGTGCACATCCTGTTTGACACCCTCCAATATCAGTTTTAACACAATATCATAAGAAACTACAATTATTCAGCAGTTGTCACTTTTCTCTTGACATAACCTGATCTGGAAACCTAATTCTGTACAGATATTCAAGACACCCATAACATGCCGATGCCAGGTATGAACTGTATGTTAGAAAGAAGTTAACGCAATGTGAATATGCCCATAAACTGTGAAGTGAGGATCAGGACTTTGGTAGAATTTCAACATTTGAAAATTAACAAAAGGTGTCTTTTGGGTGCTTCATGGTAACAACTATTTTCTGCAAAACCCTGGTGTGAATTGGAAAAAGTTGGCACCAGAATGGTTGGAACCAGTACTCTAAATTACTTTAATGTCTATGCCTACGTTCTCTCTATCTGATTCTTAATCTCCCCGCCTCATCCACCCTCTTCCCATGTGGCAGTGATTCATCACAGCAGTGAAACTGTGAACACAGGGAGATAGACCAGTGAAGAGCGTATGGCAACTACAGCTGTCAACCATTAAAAAAGACAAAGAGGGAGATTGAGGAGAGTGGGAGGCTTTTTTTCACTTTCAAGTATTGTTAAGTCTATGTGACACATTGAGTCAGATGGGTTTCCATGGTCAAAAGTAGCATGCAACAAACAGTATACTGGATGATTGATCCCTTTACACAGGGATGTTGTAGATTTTTAGATGATGGGAGAATGTACAATATACTGAGTGGGACATACTGTTAAAATAAAATGCTTCAACATGCTCCTTTATAGGTGACTTTGTAATTTGAATTTAATTTCTGATATACCTCAGTGTTTGTCAGATCTGTCCTGCAATTCCATCATTCAACATTAGCAACATCCATATTAGATAATAAAGAATCATAATGAACATTAATGTGGTGGTGATATGCCATTTATCTATTTTATAAGGGAAATACAAACAAGGTTTCAGATAAAATGTCTGTGTTCAAAATGAATTCCCCATCATTATCACCTATCATTAAGTGATTTGTTGCACTGATGCCTTCCATTCATCCCACATCGAATATTGTAGGCAATGAACTTGACAAGGTAATGCAGTGTTGCTATTAGAAATCTTCAAGTTAAAGTGTCCAAGAAATTTTCACATTTTTCTTTTAGAATGACTCACTACTGTGTTTCGAGGGTGTCTCACTGGATCAGAGGTAGAAGAATCAGAAAATATACAACTTGAGGTTAAAATAAAACAAATAGGAAACATCTTCATCTATGTATTGATGGTCACATCCCCTCTGTGCGTGCGTGTGTGCGTGTGTTTGTGTTCTGGCTCTTTGGCCAATCACAGCCACTTTTCACTTTGCATGTGTCAGTGTGGGAAGAGATAAGAATAGAGAGCAGGTGATTTTTGGTTTAAGATGCAGTCTGTATGCTCAGCTCTGTGAAATCGTTCAGGCTTTGAACCTTGTCTTTACCCTAGTTTCATGCCTAAAGTAGCTGGCTTTATGTGTGTGTGCGTGTGCGCATGCATGCACCACAGAGAACTTCAGACGGAACAAGAAAGAAAGATGTAAGGAGAAAGATAAGTTGCGCTGATTGGTGCGTGCAGGGCAAGTGAAGAGAGTGAGGCAGCCATCTCCAACATTAATGAGTCACACACTCCGTACCTGTGCTCTAGTGGAATCCACTCCACTGTCATCTTCTCTTATTCTTATTACTTCTTCTTACTTTGTTTCAGGTTTCTGGCGTCTGCCTCGACTCTTGTCTTTAGTTTTTGTCTCTACAGCTGGGGTATACCTCATTCCTCCTTTTCAAGAACTATTATAGGAAGTCTCACTTTTAACTTAAAAGTTGTACAGTTTAGTGATTAAGTTAGTTACTGGAAGCATTAGCTCACAGAGGAAGAAAGCAGCGAATAATTGGATGCTTTTCTGACTGTTTGATTTCCTTCTCAAAGAAAAAATTGTTGGCTTGCCCTCTCTACACCAAATGGTGTTCCCTACGTCCTCATTCTTGGTTGGAAAGCTCAATTGCAGTAATTTCAAATTGTTCTAATTCATTAACAGTAATATGACAAATAACAACTGATCCTTCCTTGAATTGCAATCATTAGATCCTAACATGCAGCTACTTGATGTAGCTCACACTTTTCCAACTTACCTGTGTCATTGACTTCAGGCAGCAACACCCACCTTCACCTGAAATCGGGGTGATCAACGTGCTAAACTTGTGTGTTCTAATAGTTAATTTTAGGCTTCATTTGCACATGACAATCAGTCGTGGATGCAATTCTGTGGCAGCAGGATGCCAAAGTCTGCTTGGCAAGCAGGTTGCGAAAAATTAATTATGGGCCAAATGAGTCTGTTAGTCATTGGCTGAGAAGTAGAAATGGATGTCTGTGTTTATTTATCCTGGCTTGAATTTGTGCATTCAACCACTGTGGGGATGATTATTTAAAAGTAGAGATTGGAGAAACAAAGAGAAAATACATGTAGAAATAGAGAGGGATAGGATGTGGCGAAGGAAATTGGGCTGGACAGGAGAGTGTGGAGAGGATGAATTGCATAATTAAAAGAAAATAGCCATTTCATATTGATTGCAGACATGTAGTGATACGATTTTGGAGGAATGTCCTGGGAGGGCAGCTGTCCCCAGGCCAGAGTGAGAAATCGTAATGGTAAGGGGCCAGGGATAATAAGCTTCCACAAATGGAAACCGTTGCTCTTTTAACATGAAGTCATCTGTTACATTTTGATGGAGTCGTGCAAGAGCATGAAGATACACCCATCCGTGCATTGCCCCACTGAATTACAAATACAGATATTGGCATGTGACCGCCGCACAAACAAGGTTTGCACGTACACGCACAACTTGCAAACATGATTAGTATTATCATTCTACAAAAGGCACGAGAACCCCCCATGCATAGAGATGTACACAAACAGAGATGTTTAATTTGTTGATCCTGTTTCCCATTGGCACGCTATCCCTTTATTTTCTGTCACTACCATTTTCATTCCCACAAGATGAAAAAAGAAACATCAGTGTGTGCCCTCTGGGGAAGGACAGTGAAAGTAGAGAGAGGGAGAGACAGCGGTCCCCCGTACAGCGTGTTTTGAAATGTATCTGTTACCGCGGAGACCAAAAGCATCAAGGTCCATGTATGAGTTTAGGTTTACTAAGCTTGCAATTGCAACAGATAAACCAAAAGTAAGAGAAGAGAGGGAGAGAGACATTTAAGATGTTTTCTTTTTCAAAAACCGTCTCTCTCATCACACTGCTTCATCAACAAATGTCGGGCTGATCAATACTAGTAATAAAGTATTGAGCATTTCGGAAAACACTATTTCTCTGTAAAATTCTTGTGTTAGATTCTGTAGAGTCAGGGTTTCATTATGTTCTTTTCAAAGAATGGGGTCAAGACAACAAACAAATCGACATAAATCTTTCTCGTGAGGCTGCTCCCTAAGATTAGTACAAATCTGAGTCTAACACCACTTTTTGACGTCCAAAAAAGCACCAATGGCATGGCTGCATATTTTTTACAGTATATAATTTTATTGAAAGTTGAAAGCAGATTGGTTTTACTTTTCTCATACCTAAAACTGATGCTGCTTTTAAGAACAAGAAAAAATATGTAATACGGCAAAATAACAAAATTTCAAAACTGGCAACAATTTAGATTTTCCCAATTAAAAAATAACTTTGTTTTATGTATTTGTTAATGAAGTTATAATTAATTGATTATATTAGAACTAAGCATATTCTTCAGCACTAAATAGGAGTATGCATACACATACACACGTACATACTCAAGCAGCACTGGCATATGTATTCTCCACTTGCATCTATTTCCACCCATCTCTCACCCCCTGCTGTGTCGAGGGAGCTTCCGTGGATAAAGATTTGTCATCTATCTAAATCTCACCGGCTCCAGCGCGAGCAAGTGTTTTTGGAGATTGTGCTTTGTCAGTTGACGCACTGACTTCAGAGTCAACAAGATGACAACAAGTGTTGAGAGCTTTTGCAGCTTTAAATCTTTAAGTTTAAGTCGGTCAAGTTTGCCATGTCGGCCTCCCACAGGTAGCTCCGCAGTTGGAAACATTGGTTGACAACGTCAAACACTTCAAAGGGAGAGAATGTGGTATAGAATTTTGCTTGAATGCTGAAGGAGCGCAAAGCATGTACAGAAGTACACATTCTTACTCAAAGGCACAAGGGTAGGCACACGCTCACACATGCACTCTTTCAAACATGCGTCCACGCTCAATCACTTCTGTGTCCTTTGACTCAGTCTTTCAGCTTGTCTTTGTTGAATTTACCACCATAATCCTTCTGTCTTTGCTTGTTCAATAGAGAAATGGAAAAACTAAGCCAGAGGGGTGGCAAAGGGGGGGGGGCAATGAGGGAGACACACAACCGCAAAGCAGTGGGAAAGAGACAGGACATTGAAATGCATGGGTGCCCTTGCCAGTTCTGATAAAGCTCACAATACACCAGCATCAAATCTCATCAAATAGTCATCAGTGCAGATGCTTAAAGCAGACGGTCGTACCTGTGCATCCGAAGGCCCTGTCCACGGAGCTAAATGTGCATATGTGAGAGAAAGTGTGGATGTGAGTGTTGGGACCTGACCTTCCTGTAGGCCCCTCCATGTCCTTGTGTTCAGTGCTTTGACCTTTTGACCGCCACTAATGGCATAAAGCACTGTCGCTGACACTGGACACACCTGAAGTGTTCTCTCTAATGCAGCATCCCCCAAGGTCAATCCCAAACAACCCCACCTCCTCCCTCTGTGATCACCCGCCTGATCCCTTTTATGATTTCAGAACCCCCCGTATTCACTGTCTCTCCTTCGCTCTCTTCCTTCTTTCAAATTCCACCTCTATTCTTTCTCTCTAAGCTTCATTGCCTGCTGTGCACTGCACCTGCCTGGAATCCCAAAGGGACATTGTAGGAGTGTCACATCCTGGCAACACAAATGCACACCTACACGGACGGAACACAAACACATTTACTGATCATCTGTGGACACCCACCTCTGCTCTTGATATACCTGGCCTGCAGGGGTGTAAAGCGTGTGGGGGAGAGAGGAGGTGGAAGTTGGAGGGTTAGCAGAGGTTGGGGAAAGGTAATAGGCTGTCAATACAGGCCCTGGGCTGAGAAAATGTCAAAGGCGGAGGTGCCAGATGGATTGAGAGACACTGGGTGCTGTTTTCACGGTGTAGTGCCCTGAAGATCGATCAAGAATAGCCCTTGGTCAATGCTGCTTCAAAGTCAAAGTGTTGCATGGTAAAAAAAAAAAAACTTGCTGTGGAAGCTTACCTCAATATAGGACCGAGTTTCTTTCTATACTTAAATGAGTTCAAAAACCTTAAATGTAAAAACCTTAAATCTGACCTAGCATGTTCAGCAGGTGTCAATACTTGCTTGAGGTGGCTACAATCAATCTCTGACATCAAGATTGATTAAATATTCTGATCTCTTCCAGACATGATTCATTCACACCGTGTGACCGATAAAGAAAAGTCAATAGCAAATTGAAAATGACACCTCCAGCAAACGCTGTTATATCCATCTCTTTTCCAGAGAATCTTTAAAACATGTCCGCTTCTTTTAACGCTATTAAGCTACAGATGTACAAACTGCTGCACCAATGTGACAAACGTGGACATAAAGCAGAAACGGTGTGGAGGCCATGGTTTGGATCCAGCCTTTTTTAAGCTTGGCAAATAGTACCAATAATTAGCTGGCTATCTGCAACAGATTTTTATCCTTCCACAGTGGTGCCCAAGCAGCCATAAAGCCAGGGCCGAGTTCAGCTGAGCGCACAAATACCCGAGCAGGAGGCAGGGGAAATAAGAGGCGGGTTGAAATGTCTCTGCACACTCGGCCTTTTTCCTCTCCAGTGATTGATGGTGGGCATTGTTCAGTGGCTTTTAGTCACAGGCTTGTAATTGCTTTTTGACATTGCTACAAATGAGAAATTACTCTGTCCCATTACCAGCGCAGGAGATAAACAATAGGGGGGCTTCAACGGAGTAGGGCGATAAGACAGTGTTTACATAGGGAAAACACCGTTGTTCACATTCCATTTATTTGAACCGAGTTACAGTACGCTGAAAAAAGAGGGACAGCTGAGAAAGTTAGTTACCTTAGAATATTAATGACTGAGAAATGCCTCTGCTCTATCATTCCCTCACACAGGGAGACACAAGTGTTTAATTACACTGATATCACTTTTCCCAGCGATAATTATTTATAAAAGACGTAATTAGAGGACAAACAGTATTAGTCAGCCACCTCAAAAATCAAATAATTTCCCTAATTTTGCAGTACACCATTTTCTAATGTATTCAAAGTCCCCATTGCCAACTGGATTTCAAGTGGACCACATTGATTGAAGGGCGTGGTGAAGAGGAATGAATGAGAGTTTAGTGCTAGAGAGTGTGTGAGTGTGTGTGTGGGGCCTATTCACTCCACATGTAAACAGCCTATTTTAATGAACCCTGTCCCTTCACATGTCAAGCCTTGTGTAAGTAATGTCCTGGAACGTCACTGGCTGCTTCCTTCCTGCCCCCTAACAAGACACCTCCCGCCCTCCACGGCCTCCACGGCCACCACCTTCCTCACCCCCCCTCCAGTCAACCGTGGCAGTGACATCGAGGGGGAAGCATTGCTAATCACCCATCACTTATCTGATTCATCTCCTGGTCACAGAGTGCCATGGGGATGGGTGACTAAGGAGATGGCAATTGTGTGAGAGTGTGTTTGTGTCTATGGTTGAACAATCAGGTGTTTGATCTTTGAGTAGTGCTAAGTTTGCACAGATGGAAATGTAATGCTCTGAGCACTGGGAACTGTTAGCACTATCATGGGTATAGACACCATTGGGTTTCAACTGGTGACATTTCCCATACATCCTAAACATGAAGAGTATGACCCGCAGCAAAACGCACCATGCGTAACAAGAGCCTGTTTGACAGTAATAGCCTGTCGGTTGGGCTGTTGATCGCCTCCCTTGACTTGGCTGTGCTTACATCATAGCTGTTTTCTGTCTGAGTGAAGTCACAAGTCCGCACTTCTCAAGCCAAGTTAGACGTGTAGTTCTAAGTTAGAGTTGTAGTTCACCCAAAAAAGCAAGTTGTCTTCTTAATGTTTGTTTCACAGATGTGTAAAATGCATCTATAGAATTGCATGTCCAGTATCAGGTCTATTGGGTGCAGAAACAAACTACAATGATTTAAGCAGAGAAATGGAAGTAAGCAGCTTTTCTCATTGAAGTGCCAATGTTTTTGAAGTTTGATGCGACTCTGCATCTGCAATGTCTGAATCCTGTTAATCTGCGATTCAGGCAGGTTTTAAATCACCACTGTTTCGGCTTGTAAACACCCTTTTAACTTGTATCGCTCTGTCTGTCGTTTTCTACTCAGTGACAATATAGATTTTAAATGTTGTATTTAAACATCCAGGGATATATATTTTCTTTATATGCTTGGTTACATCTTGACAATAGCACGGTTAAATCCCCAGTATGTTTGCCAGAAGCTAATATTGTAGCTCCCTTTAATCGCAACTCTAGAGTGTTTTATGGCTTGCTTTGATGCATACAGCCGCAAGATGCTGAGGAGCTTGTTTGCAAGTTTTAAAAAACAAGACAACAAAGATCTCTCCAGAGAAGCAAAGATCCCTCAAGAATATATCCCAGCCTTAGTGATGGAGACAACCTGGCGTGCAGTCAGTCCCTTAACTCCAAACATGTTCCCTCTGTGTTGTGAGCATCCCATATGATTCCCACCCTTGCCTTTAGATATGGAAAACAAATTCCTTACTTGATAGGAGCTGGTAATGTCATACAGGCTGATGACAAAGGATGAATCCGTGTTTGGTGCCTGAAGGTAGTGTGTTCCACATGTTTTCTCTTTTTTGGCTCTGCATATTTCAGGCTAAGGTAAGCTACTGATTGCATGGCAATTAGTTTTGTTGAAGTAAACAAGAGGTCCACTACAAGTTTGTATTTGATAGTAGCTTGGAGAGGGAGACAGACATTCAGGCAAAGACGCATAACAGTTAGTTGGAGCACTAGATAGAGGAAACCACTTTGCATTCTCTAGCCATCCTTGCTTTCCCGAAATTTTCCCTCCTCACCAAGGATACTAATAAATCCCCAGCTGCACACAGAAAACCCAAAGAAACCGAGGATGAAATATGCAACAAAAACTGTTTGTTTGTGGTCCGAAAGCCAAGGTTATTTGTCATCTCAGAGAGGAGAGGCGTTCCCAGGCTTAACTAATTCTGTCTGCCATGGGCTCCTGAGAACAACGATTCAAACAGGGGGAAGGACACCTTTTTATTTAGCAACGTGTATCACGTAGAGATAGGTGATAATTAAACAGGAAGAAGACTGTTGCCACCCCAATAACCCTCAGTTAGATGTCACCCATTAATGGTGCTTAATTGGCTCTGAAAACGGAAACCACGCAAATCCAGTATTTTTTGATGTGAAAAGCAAGAAGTAATGAACATTAATCAGAGCCCCTGTTGTTTCCACCCTGTTCTGCTTGTAAGAGAGCTTTAGGTGTTTGCACTTGCTGACACTCACACACAAGCGCACAACTGCAACCCCCCCACCCCCCACACACACACACACACACACACAGTCTGTGACTCATGGTTTGACAAGTCTTGCGTGTTTAGTATGCTTTGTGATCTATTCTCCAGTGTATGTCATCTCTGAAGTGGGTAATCACTGATTACTCTGTCACTCAGGAGCAGCTGGCTTAGTGAGTTCAGTGTGTGTGTGTGTGTGTGTGTGTGTGTGTGTGTGTGTGTGTGTGTGTGTGTGTGTGTGTGTGTGTGTGTGTGTGTGTGTGTGTGTGTGTGTGTGTGTGTGTGTGTGTGTGTGTGTGTGTGTGTGTGTGTGTGTGTGTGTGTGTGTGTGTGTGTGTGTGTGTGTGTGTGTGTGTGTGTGTGTGTGTGTGTGTAACATTTAAAATAGGTGCCAAAACAAAGAGCAACAACTGACAATTCAGGTGTATGTGTATTTCCTCTACTTGCATTACTCCAACATGCATATTTACAGTTAGATTTACTTGTTGTTGATGTTGATTATCTTACATTTTTTTATCTTAAATAGATTTTTGCTTAAATTGGTTCTGCATTTGTTCCCAACAATATTGGTCACTGGCATGTATTGAAGGTTTTGGTGGGTTTTAAGTAGAAGAGGTTTACTAGCAAACATCCACAATGTATTACTCTAGATGCAGTAAAGCACATTTGAACATATGGTTTAGTAACATAGCAAAAATTATGATAAGCGGTTTAGTATTTAATACTGTATTAAGAAACCTTACTTTTTTACTATCTATACAGACTCTTTACCCATCACAACAAAAATATCAATCACACCCACACACACAAACACTAACTGAGGCCTGCTGAACCTGCCTTTGGTTGTGGAGATAGGCTCTATGATGTATTTCAGGGAACTGTCCCTGGTGCTGAATTCAATTCCAAACCCACTGGCTCTAGCCGGTAAAAAAAAGACTAAACTTAAGAAGATATTTGGAAGAGGATGTTTGGAGGGAGGACGCTGCATAATTCAGAGAGGAAGGCAGCGGGAGATTTGTTTGAGGGGAAAATGACAGAACATCAACAACCCTGACATGCATAAGTGAAAGATGAAGAAGAAGCTGTTGAGAGGGGGAAAGAGCATGCAAGACGGCCTCACATGTGGTGTTCATGTGTTGGCAAAGTGTGGCGTTCTAGTAACAGTTGAGCCAGAGCGTGTGTGACTGCTTCAATGGTGAAGGCAGTGCCAAGGGAAAAGAGCAAGTGGACAAGTAACCAGTGTCTCAGAACCTCTCAATGAGGTACTGTCCATATGTCAGCATTACAATGGGGAATATGTTTATGAATCTCTTTTGGATGTTGTTATGCCTCCTGCTACTTTCCTACTCCAGTAAGATTGCTAGTTGGATGGATCAAAGGAAAGTAGTTTGGCCAAAGTCCAAATGTAATAGCTCACCTTGACTAAGGATCCATAATATATGCATAAAAGAAAGACATTTAAAAGAAACATTTGATGTCAGAAATTTGACATAAAATTGGAGTACCTCATAAAAAACCCTCCTGGGTTTGTGAGACATACTCACCAGGGAAGCATTTGAGCACGGCAGTGGGGAATGTACCTACGTTCATGTGAAAATCAAGTATGGCTGTGTCTTGGCCATTTAGGGCTCAGACCCATG
This sequence comes from Limanda limanda, assembly GCF_963576545.1. NCBI lineage: Eukaryota > Metazoa > Chordata > Actinopteri > Pleuronectiformes > Pleuronectidae > Limanda > Limanda limanda. The sequence goes on from NC_083657.1 coordinate 14,601,437, forward strand.
TGGATGTCATCTGAGCTGCAGCCATATATCCCCTGATTCAGCTTTGTGGCTTTAAAAGCATCAAACTATGCAGACAGCAAGTCTCTCTATTGATGTTTTACATCTCCCACCGAAGCCCTAATCCATCTTTGTACCATGGATAGGTCGGCTCAGCCGTGTGCCCAGGTTAATCAATGCAGCCAGCTACACTTGTACTGTTTGCAGCAACTTGACAGAGTTCAAGTCTCTGAGTTGTCATTGAATGCTTTATTTATGTAGGCTTTCACTTGTTGTAAAACAGTGCAGCCATAGTTTTATATCTTGAACATGTCGCCCATATGAAAACTTACTTGACTTCAGTCACATGTCAGGAGACTACATCATTCGAATGATCAATTGAGATGTTATCCTGTAAGGGAAAGAAAAACATGCCAATCACTGTTTTCTTACATTTTCTTAACAGCTTTAGATGTTTTTATAGATGTTATGGGAGAGAGGCAGCTCAATGGCCCCATATTCCTTTTTATGGGTAAGCCCACTTCACAAGGTCAGAGATATGTGTGTGTGTGTGTGTGTCACATGTCAAGCTGTATTCCCCGGTTAAAATGTTAAGGCCTCCAGCAGTATCATTGATTGTTGAAGTTATTGTAATCATCGTGCTGCTGTAGTACCATAATGAATAGCTACACAACAGTAACAATCAGAGTTGCACATCAAAACAATGATACATGCAGGCATGGTAGCATTGCCAGGCCTTCAGGGTAATCAACAACACAATGGTACAGTAGAGAGGAGCCAGTCGCACACAACAAAACCTCCTTTTAAAAACAACCCTCAGCAGCAGGGGCGAAAATGTTGTTTTTACACATTAACCTGACACAATAGCTCCTTTTTTATTGCTGTGTGAGCATCTTGATCTTAACCCTGCTTGTTTTCTCTGTGGAAGAACAAAACATTTTCTTCAATGTTTTAAATCCACCAAATCGGTGTGCAGTAGCCTTCCTCAACGTGCCATTCATTTTACAATTACAGAAAAGGTTTTGTAGTTGTAAACCAGGTAGTACAAGAAACAGCAAGTAGCATTTAATGTTGTTCTCAAGTGAGCCAATGGGAGCTATGTCAGGTTTTAGGATAGTAGTGCTCATTTCAGAGCATTATGTGATAATGTAAGCTACTTGTAAAAATGCAACATTAATCAACATTAATTTAGCTTTTTTCTACATGATATTTCCGTAGGACTCATTATTTTTATTTTTATTCAAGGGATAGCATCACCATTCAAATGTGCATCACTATGTTCTCAATACATTAAAGCAGTGCTTCTTATTATAACTATGTTTCTCACAGTTGAGCACAAAACTTGGCTTGTGTAAGCACTGCAATAAGGTTAATGGCTCTGCAAACACAAACCCTCTCACATGGTTGTCATGTCAGGATGTTCTTTCAGTCCCTCACTGAGTTGAACTGGGAGATAAAGCATTGTAACAGCTGGGATGACATTGACATTGAGAGGAGGTGCTCAATTCTTTGACACTGTAGCCTGACATTCAATGTTAAAGAATCGTCACAGTTTTTCGCTATTGTTGCCTCAAGGTTTTTGTAGCATTATTTAACAATGTTCTCATGTTTGTTGGCCTGGTCACAGTCGTGACAGCAGTTTCACACATGGAGCACGATGTGTTGTTAGGAGATAACAGGGAATTGTTTCACACCTCTATAACCTACCTGAGTCTTCACTCTGCAACTTAGTTAGAAATGTGTGGGAGGAATGTGTAAACTATTTAGTACTGTTTTGAACACAAACAATTGAATATCCCCTTATCGCTTGAACTGTGAACACGTTCCTGAACAAGACAGTTTTGCTCTACTACAGACATAGTGTGCAGTCACAACTGGACACACTGTGCAAAAACGAATGCAAACCAATGCACATCCAAGCTTATTCTTCTTTGTGAGGGAGCTTTTTAGCAGTTTAATAATTAACTGGCCTGGTGGTGTGTAATGTTGTTTGTTGGAACCCAAGGAATTTTCTTGATGAGAATTTATGTGAGCTTTCTCATGTTTTTTTTTTTTTTTGCATTTGTCTGCGTGGGTCTTCAAGTGGCCACTCATGTTTTTTTTTCATTTCTGAAATTTTAATGAATAATTATTCATATTTTCTGATGTTGTATAGAAGTCCAGAGTATTTTTTCAGATATAAATTACAACGTTTACTTTATTTTTACACATTATGATTTTGATGTCATTGTTTAAATGGAATTTGCATTTAACATGTAGCGATAATTGATCATGATAATGCCCTTATTAAAAATTTAATTATTATCATCTATATAATCAGTAGCATTTAAATACCCAGTTTACTATTATCAAGGCATTCTCATTACCTTGGTTTCTCGTTTAGGATTTATAAGCATTATATTATCATTTAATAATGGCTTTTAGTGTAAGTCACCTCAGGCTGTTTAAAAAGATAATGAGTAACAATTAATTTAAAAAGTCTAATCATTTTATATATATATAGACGTTATAATTGCTGACAGTACTGCATGTTAATAAACACTCAAAATGCCCTTACACAAAAATAGCAATATCTATAATAAAACATTCATTAACATTTCTATATAAAAGTTTCATAGTGGGAGTCGAGTTGGATTGTTACATTAAGCTGTCTTTTTATAACATTTAACATTGCAACTGTTCACATGCGAGCAGTCACGTGGATTCCGAACAATAGGCAGAGGGTTAGTGATTTGTTTAGACACACTCCATCTTGCTTCTCGTCTCGTCTCCACCATTTTTGTCTGTCTCCATGTCTGTCTCCTCTGCACTCTGCTTTTATGTCTTTCTCTTGTTTCCTCTCCCCTCCTGCCGATCAATGGCTTCCACCCGGCTTATTGACATTTTTTGTGCTCTCTGAGTAACAGAACACTGGTCAGAAAAAGAGTTATCCTCCAAACTCAGCCCAGGATATAAATAGAGTTGTCACTCTGAGACATCACATAGCTCTTACTGCTACAGTGTCATGTTTCACACTTGTAAAATTACGATCAGTAAATGGCCTGTCACAGTTACTTGAGTTCCTCCAGCTTATTTAAAGATAAGCATTTTTCAGTTCTCTTGGGCTATTTGGCATAATGGATATTGAGCACATTAATATTGTTCTCTGCTCATTCCAATGCGGTAATGTTTTGCTGCCTCAGCCTTTTATGGTAAGAAGGGAGGATCTGTCAGTGTTACACATTTTTTCAAAGTAAAACCTCTTGAAGTGACAGAACAAATTCAACCCCTCCTCTTTCTTGAGTTCTGTAAGTTTATTTTTTTCCACCATCATCCTTGACACCTAGCAACACTGTTTGAATGATGTCTTACTCAAAGTAGATCAGTGCAATCCCATTTTATCCTGTCACTCAATAGCTAAGAAGTTCTGTGTTTTTCTTGTGCACACACTTGAACACGGTGTTTTTTTCAACTGTTGAATCCTGTAACAGTGGGAGTATGAAGGCAAGTCAAAGTGGCAGGTTTTCTCTGGTAAAGTGTCGATAAACACAGAGGGCGAAGTGACATTGGCAGCATGGCCTTACTCATGAGAACCGAACTCCATCTACAAAGTTCAGTGACACGCTGAAGAAATTCCAATGAAAGCAAGGAGGAGAGACAGATGCAGGAGGCTCTCTGTATTACATTTTCCTTGATAACGTTCTGCTGTATTTCTGTCAGTAATTCCGGTTGTTTTGATGGGTTTGCCATGGACAGGATGGAGATGTACCAAACATGCTGTGTGTTCTACTTTCACATCCGTCACCCCATACATTTTTAAGCACCGAAGTTTCCCGGCTATTTTCTGGAAATTAGTACATAAAGCATTAAGTACTCAAAAGTCACTTCTGGCAAGAATGAGTGTTATAATATGAGAAATATATTTAAGTGTCAAGCTAAACATCATTTGTATGCTTTTGATGATGTCAAAAAAAAAAAATCTTATTTCATTATTCAGCTAAAGATTACTCTGAGTCGTTTCTGATAGGTTCAGTCATGGCACCGATGATGTATTTCATCTTCTCAGGGTATAAAGGATAGTGCAAAAGGTAAGCTCTTTCTCATACTTTGTATTTCAAGGAAAAAACCCAGCTCAGGGTGTGACTGCATTTTCTGTCATAGTGGTACACTGAAAAATATCCCCCAGCAGAATATTCACATATTTGCATTTTGCTTACTATAAAGCACTTTCAGGTAGCCGCAGTAAAGCATTGCCAGGGTACTCCATTAAGCATTCAGCAGTGTGTCTCAGCTGAGCAGGCTTATGGGTTTCAACCTTACCCTTGTTCTCCTGTCACTGATATGCAACTATACAAATTACAAGGTCTGTGCTGCGCTCACAGGGGCCCACCTCAATCTCCTCCTTCCCCACGGCTTCATTTAATGACTTCATCAGTCATCACAACATTTTTTTTTTTTAATTCCTTCATTAGGCTGTGTCTGGCCAGAAACATTCCTGGGATTGGTTTGACTTGCCTGAGAAGCCAGTAAATCATGCCAAGGGTCTCAGGAGTGTTGGAGATCCAAAACGCCACGATTATCTTTTTCAATCAGACTGCTTTTGGGCTGAGCTGACTGGACTAAGAGCCCAGATCATTGCCTCTACAAATGGGACCCTAAGCCCCTGGGTTGTTAAGCCTTTTTTATTCAAGTTGGCTTACTGGCAGAACTTAGTCTTTAGTGGTTTAAACGAGAGCGGTCAGTTGGTGGTTCTCTGTTTGACCACATTTTCTACTTCCCAGATATGGAACACTCAGATATTGTTATTAAAAAAATGAATCTGGTTTAAAGAGTATATGTTCTACATCACATCTTCTATGAATGACATGAGCGAGTGGTCTGGGCTTGTAAAGGGCACTGAAGTTAGATTAGATAGCTAAATATATGTCTGATAGTGGATAAAAAGATCGGCATTTGGTAGATTTGGGTGCATATTTTATAGCAGTATGGTATTGACTCATTCGTGGTTCATTTGGATTCTTCCCCTTAATTACCATGTGTTTATATTTTTGTCTCAACTGGGAATTCTGTATGTTATGTAATGCTAGGTGACCACTACTGTTAATACGGTTCCTCTGACCTCAGTGAAGGCTTGGGGATACAGAAAATATAGAGACAAATTCCAATAGTTGGAGTTAAGCTATTTTAAATCCTTCTGTGTCTGTCTGAGGCCTCCCCCACGAGAGGCTTGCCTGAAATTAATTGGGAAACTTGTGAATTTTCTTTAATGTGGCTGTGAAAGGATACATAACATCGCTACTGTACATGGCCTCCCAATGTACTCAAACTAGCAGAATCAACCTTCTTTCCTTTGTGACAACATCTCAGCACCTTCAGCCGTTTAAAGCTGCAGCTTTTCACGTGGTACACAATATCTTACAGCGATGGAAATAAATTAAAAACATCTGGAGTAGGTGTCGTCTTTCTCACAAGCCTCCTCCATCTCCCCACCACACCTTTTTTTGTCCTCTCCTGCCGTTTTAGCATCCTGTGTCGACTGCAACATGTTTTGTTATCAACAGATTCATGCAGAAAGCTGTAATCTCTGTATTCTTAGCATCATCTAATTGCTCTGCCTATCTGCTAATACCCTTCCAGCACTAGTGTTTGCTTTCAAATGATTTCTATCCCCTACTGTGCCCCCCTCTATAGCCATTCTCAACTAAATAATGGATTTGTTTGAAGCTAGTTTCTCTCCCCTGGCTAACTGCAAGCTACAACCGTTTTAATGTGATTCTCTTTATTGTGTTCTTGCATTTCTCCACTGTCTGTGACCCTTGGAGATAACTGTGAAGCCATTATGTGTAATCATTGTCATCATGCATGCTGCCATGGCTTGATTGTTGCACCTTTTGCATTTTAACAATATACCAGGTTAGGGTTGGGTACCTAACTCTGTACTTTTAAGGGTACCGACCAAATTATGTCGGTACTACCGGGTTCAGGTTATTGCAAAATGTTGGTACCTTTGAGCGCATCTGGGCGACAGAGTATGTATATGTGAGTGAGAGGGAAAGAGAGAGAGAGATATAAAGAGAATGAGAGGGCAAGACCATGTGACTCAGCCCTTTAACATGATCAAGTGAAGCTCATTTCTGATCAGTACACACAGGCGAGACACCCAGGGAGCCATGCACGGCACCAGGACACAGACAAAACGACCATCAAAATGCTCACAGCCCGGCCACCGTGCCACCGTGGCACCATGCACATCTCCACTATGTTCTCTTACAGTGTTCATTTGGGTTCATTTTTTTTTACAGTTTTTAACAGCTCTGTCAGTAACTTACTCCTACACACTGTGTCTCTATCATTCACGCACAGTCAACCAAATCGAGCCAAACCGAACAATCCTTCGGCTCTACATACATTGTCTAAGTGTGCAAATTATTTAGTTATTTTGAGTAGTTTTTATTTTGTATACACGTGTCGGATCACACTGTTTGTGTGTGAGTGTGTGCCATGGAAAGACAAGCTGAATGTTGAAAGAATTTGCAGCAATGAAGAAAGATTTGACTCATTGAATAAAAAGACAGATCATTATTTGGGGGGAAATTTCAAACAATCAACATTTAAACTGCCTGGCTAGCATTCTTACTCAACAGTATTGTTAACTTTATGATGAAATCAATACAGTGGAAACCTGTTAAAGTCATCACTATAACACACTGACATGATAGCTATTGTATTTACAAACAATTACCGTCACAGATAAAGTAGGCAGGTATTAACTTGGAACTGGAAAATAACAAGTTAGTGGTGTTGTCTACACTTTGCTTTTTTACTTTAAAAACAGCTGTCATTCCCAGGAGAAGGATGTGGCAGCAGTCTTTTGCTTAGTGGCATATTTTTCACACTTCACGTCGCTTTTCAGAAAGTTCAGCTTGGACCACACACACATTCATATATTTCCACACATTCTGAAACACACATTGATGTATTATAATCACAGTGTGTGCAAAAGCTGTAGACAAACTGTTAGAGGCCCAGAGGCAACCGAAAACAGAGTCTCTGCCAGTATGAGTAGCAGCAACAGTCATCTTGTTTCTTTGGAATCAAAAGGCACGGACAAGTCTAGCCTGCAAACAGATACACAGGAGCCTATAGTGTTCAGTGAATGCTCATTCGTTGTGTACTAATAAACATGGGAGCCAAGTAAGCTCCTTTTAAGATGGGAGTCATTGACTTTATACACTTCATACACCTTTTCAGATTACCTAATTGGTCAGTATTGACTTTTTTTTAACTTATGTGCTGGTGTTCTCTTTTACAACATAAAATAAAAAGGAACAGGGCAGAGACTCACACTGCAGTGAAGGTTAATATGTGTCCTGAGCTGGCCGGAGGCATAAACGAACCCAGTGCCTGCTTAGGGGCCATCTGGCCACTTGAGGGGCCCCCAAGAGTGCTGGATATTAAGGGGATGGCTGCCTAATACAGTTGGTTTAATCAATTCTTGATGCCTATGTCAGAACAATGAAAAGTCTTGGGTTTGCCCTGCTTGTTCATCTGAATGCAGTTTCTATTCACTTTACTTTTCTCTGTTCTCTGAGAGTCAAGAGACTCAAAGACATGGCACTATTATAATAGATGGCTTCATTTGTTAAGTCTTACAGCAGCAGGCAACTGGCTTGAAGACAAGGAAATGAGCATATATATATATGAATTAGGACAAGGGTTACTAAAAGGGGTATAAAGAGTGTATATGTATAAAAATGGAGGGGATACAATCCTAATGCACTGTGACTACAATAATCAGAACAAATATGTGTATTTGTATCGATAGACTTATTTTACGTCTTTATCTTAGCTATGATATTCTATACTGCCAGTCAAAATTATTCTTATAAATGTTAATCTCAAAAATGAATTTTTAAAACACCCTTTACCCAAACTGGGCACAACCTTCTTGTATGCCATCACAGCAATAGTAGTTCAATGGTACCTCCTTGCTTCGTGCCTGTAGTGAGATGTTGTCTCAATCTGTTGTATTCTGGTTCAGTATTTGTGTTGAATATTCAAAAAAAAACATCATTCAATATATTGCACTCAGTATATAAAGTAATTAAGTAAGAAAAAAGGGTGTTTCGGTTGGAGAATTGATTATGCTCCTTTAACTGCAGGAAGGCCACTTAATGTGAAAACATGTTTCTCTCTCTCTCTCCTGGCTGTCTATTGTAGGTAAATGACTGACCTGTTGAGATAGACATCGCAATCAAAACCCTATTGAAAGTCATTTCAGACAAGTAATTGCTCCAAATTGCCAAAATCATTATCCCTGTGTAGATCTGTGTTTGCTCTTTGTGAACCAGCAGAGCTTATGAACGTGCAGAGAAGGGTGTTGTCTCTATAACAGCAGGAGAGACCCTCGGATACCGGATTCACCCGGCGGTACATTCAGGATAAATATATTGTCTCCAGTGAGGTTTCAGTAGAGTAGCATCATTGGTTCAGGATGTCATATCAAATTCGTATCCGTCTACAGTTTGATCATCAGGATCTAATAACAGGCTTGTTATTTGCAAACACACTGGAGCTCGTTTGCTTGCAGGTAGAAGCGTCCTGTCCCTGACATTCATCTTCTGTGTGAAGTCTGTTGACTGACCTCTCATTGTGTGCAGTGGCTTTGTTGGCACTCGTTGTAAAGCAGACATGATAATGAACCTGTAGAAACTGCGGCGAGAAGGAAAGATGGACCAATGCCGAGCCTGAAGCTGCAAATAAGGAAAGGTCAGGAAGAGGAACAAGCAAAGCAGTCACTCTAAGCAAATGTTAGAAGCACAGTTCACCCGGCGTTATCAGGCAAAGGTGGGCCAATTAATCCTGATTAGACAGCGGCGTGTTCAGGGGTTAGAGTGCGAGGGCCGACTGCTCTTTTTGTCCTTATATGGAGACAGGAAGAATGGAGGAAATCTTCCTGATTGGATGTCTTACAAATTATCTAAAATAAATTCATTGTTTTACAAGTGCTATATTTATCTTTATACGCAATTTGTATCACAAAAAATAACAAGTGGAACTGGGTTTCCCTTTAAAGGTGTCTTCAAATGTGACAGTTTTATAAAAATGGTGTTCGCCTGCAGGAAGTGATTTTTATTTACTTTTGTAAATTAGTTTGGGGCATCCACATCTTACCCTCTGTCTCCACCGCCTTTGAAAGAATAGTTCACCCAAAATTGAAAATTCATTCACTATCTACTTACTACTATGTCGATGGAGGGGTGGGTGACGTTTTTGAGTCCACCAACCACTTTTGGAATTCAAGGGTTAAACAGTGTTGCAGCCAAATCCAATATAATAGAAGTTAGTGGGGACTCCTCCTTCAAACGTAAAACAATACTGATTATATAATCTCATGTATCACAGGTGTGTTGACGGTGGCCCTCACCTGTAAAGTGTTTTCCGATTCTACTTCTTCACTCTGCATCATTCAGACTCTCCTTTTGTTTAGGTGATTTATAGACATACGACATGAGATCCGTTTTGCAAATGAGCCAAATATATTGATGGATTGTCCCCGCCCTCTGCTTACATTCATTCTCTTTCCTGCAGAGGTCTGTAAATGTGTGCACTATTATACCAGTGTGTCTGAGATAAAACATGTTACCAGTGCAGTGCCAGAGACACCAGCTGTTATAACCAGTGTTATATATCACTTTATGTCCTTTTTATTTTTCCATTCATCGCTTTCTAAATGCAGCCTCTTCTTGGCTCATTCATACCCTCCCTCCCTCCCATCTGCATGCTCCTGTCTGTCTCACTTTCCGGTATATGGCTTTCATGATGATTTTGCAGGTGCACTGTGATTTGTTCCAAAGCATGAGTTATGACAAAACAAACACAGGACAGGGACTGAATACAAAAAGGTATCAATACAACCTGCCCTGACTTCCAGGAATAGAGGACAGTGCAGTAACACTGGTCGCAAACAACGGAGAAGTGAGTCCTGATCAACAGCAAGGGACTTTTTCATATCATAGTGTTTGTCAATAGTGGATTCAAGTATTAAGTGGGAATGTGAGATAAGTTTACTCTCTTACTCCCACTCTGTCAATGTCACTGTCCTTCCTGTCATTGAATAGTGACACGGCAATCACTACCACATCTGCCACTTCTCACGCAGGATGTGATTACTGTGGATCTGAATTGATGAGCGGCTCTCCTCTTCTGTCTTCTCCATCGGTCCAGCATCTCATCATCATCAGACCACAGTGACAAATGAAACAGGTCTGTTCATGCTAAGAAGATATTTGTAAGAAAATAATTATTAGAAGGTAAAGACATGAGTGAAGACTCTCTGTTAAACAAAATATTTTCTTGCCCAACCTTGTAAACACGACAGAGTTGGCGAACGTTCTGAAATGACTGTCACTTAGACATCATAATCATTGTGTGTGAGGAAAGCAGGCTTTTTATCATTAAATCAAGCTCAAAGTGAGCAATGCCAATTAGGAGCTGGTGTGAAATTATGACACCAATTTGAAGCATAGTTTAAATAACTATATGATTAAATAGAATACGTTATTTTATCAATGTAATCCCTATTCATCATGGTTTTCTCCCTGCATCCACCCATCTCCTTATTCCAGTCTACCCCCTGTGCTTTACTTTGTAGTTGTTGCGTGTTTCTTAATCACACTCTTGTGGTTTTGTGTTAATGTTAAATCACTTTAATGGTTTATGTGTGCTCCATGAACACAGCAGTACAGCTCAGAGTGCCTTGGTTGGAGCACAGTGTAGAGCGATGCTCTCTGCTGCGCTTATTAATCGATGGATCTCATAAGAGAATTGCATAAAAAGAGCAATGTCAAAAACAGAGCCATAACTTAATCTGATGAGAACATCTGCAAACACTCGAGAGGCATCTGTTAGGCCTGGGGTTAGTCATCAAAACAAATCTGGTTCAGTCCACAAGAATAACAGATATGTTATCTAACTGTTGCTGATTTATTGTTCTCTAACTGCTTACCTCAAAACATGATTTCTATGAATTTGGGAATGACGTCTGAGTGTTGGTCTGTGATAGCGCTGATTTAAGTACCATTGATATTTTAAATGAGCTCTCATTTAGAATGTTTCCAAATCATATCATGATGAGGGTGGGGAAGATTGGAAGTGAACCACTCTGGTAGGGGAATTAGTGGAGCCACAAGACTCCATTTACAGTTTGTGCCTATTGGAGATAAGTTGATACCTGATAGATTCGGCCATGGTGAATGTGTCTTTTCAGCCATAGCTTAAATGTCTCCATCCTTTCTATACTTTCTGGCTTTCTCTCTTTCTTCATTGGCTCTACACCAGGTGTAATCCAGCTTCATCCCAAAAGTCCCTTCCTGACTTCTACTTCCCCTTCCTTACCTCTCTGTCCCTCAACTCTCTCCTGAGGAAGTCCAGAAGCTAAAGGCTTTGTGCTGAGTCCTCACCATTGATCAAGCCCCCATTAAATAAGCCCATATACAGCCATATACACCAATGGATACACTGCAATGGGAAGACAAGGAGGATAAGAGTGTAAAGATGTAGAGATAGAACAGGGTGTAATAGGACATTTGCAAGGACATGTGGCTCATGGTGAGGTTGCAGTGTTAAAATTAATGTAAACTGTCGCCTCTAGAGGTTGCTGTATGTGGCACCAGTGTAACATCCACCATTGCCAAAGCTTCCACTGGTTATTTACATTTCTAGGATTTCCCATGTTTAGTAGAATATCTCATTGCGCACTTGACCATAAAGGGAATCAGTTTATGCAGTCCACTTTACCTGTACAGTTTGTCTAACAAGATTTAAATGTTTATTATTTTTTAATAGACTTAATTGATTTTAAGTGTGTAGTAAAGACTTTGGAAGTTTATCAAAGTTGTCTTTCAACGATCAGACTGAAGTACAGTTAAATTAGTGTTTACCCCACTGTTTTCTTTCAGGGATATTTTGAAATTAAAAATAACGTTGAATTCTCCACCTCAGCTGCAGTGACCAGAAACATTTACTCCTCCTGTCTGACAGTTAATCAGTTCAATAACAGCAGTCTGCACTCTGTTGCCTTTGTTTTTCCTTAGTATTAGTTGAGTCCACACAGATCTTTTTGATTAGCTTTGGTGCTGTGTGTTACTGTCTTTGCCTCTATGCTTCTAACAAACATTCAGCCAACTAGCCCACCTGACACTCACACCCCGAGACTCATATGTGCCCAAACATTACTTTTTCCTCATTATTACTTGGAGGAATGTGCTTAGCTGGGAGAATCCAGACAGCAATTATCCAAGCCTGAGCGTCAGCAAGCATCACTACACACAGGATGAAGGCCAGTTAGATGGAGACAACACCTTGTTCTCCGGATTGGATGGTCCTCATCAGAGCCTAAGCCGCTCTGTGACTGTCTTTAGTCACAATGAAAGACTAGAGGGAAAACACTAACAGGGCCGATTTAACAGGTTGCAAAACAAGAGTGTTGGAGTTGGGTGGAAAATTAAAGGAAGTGTCCAAAGGCACTGTGATGAGATGAATCAGTCGGTCGATAGTAATGGCAAGTTGGAAGCCAGAATGATGGTGAGCACATACATCTTCAAAAGTATCTGAGTTTCGTCCCTAATGGGATGAAAAAACCAATAGCATAGCTTCTTTTTTTAGGCCACATATGCTGTTTTCCAGCAAGTGGTGACAACAGCAGACGGCGAAAACTACTGTTATATGAACTGCTGCAGCAGACACAAGGTCCTCTTTATGTTAAGATGTGGCATTTTTCCAATTACGATTGGTTTGTGTGTCTGTTGTGTTGGCGTTAACAATAATCAGAGTCAGCATGGGGACTAGCAAAGATCAACAGTAACTTGACTTTTCAGGACATCATCTCCTGTATCCAAAACCAGTCATTTCCTATCGCTTCAGGCTTTCCACTTCTTGCACGACAGAGGCTCTGCAAATGTCTGAAATATATATGAGGTGCTGCAGGATGGCGCACCATTTCAGGACCTCCCATTATGATTGCGAATCAGAGAGTTCTCCTCTGTGCTGAATAATTCATGCAGAGAAAGTATCTGCTTAGTCAGAACTGTTTTTTCCCCTCTACCTGATGCAGGGAACGGAACGAAAGACGTCAGCACTTGTCCCAGAGTTGCTTGGGTACAGAGTTGCCACTTAGACAAAGTTCAAGTGGAGGAATTTATAAAACGAAAAAACTGAAACTTGAATCCGAGCAAATTACAAATAGCTATTCAAAAAAGGAGATTGTCCAAGAAAAAAACTGTTAAAATATAGTTCAGTAGTTTGATCCTTTTGCAACCTGCAGTATTGTAACTGCAATGATGGGAGAAAAGAGCAGGTTAGGTGGATGATGAGTTGGGGCAAGGAAGGGGAAGGGCTGTATGCGTCTCCCCCCTTTATTTATTCCAGACACTCTCACTGTCCCATTTATTTATTCCAGACGCTCTCACTGTCCCATTACTCACGCAGCAGCCCAGGAGCTCTTACTCACTGAAACCCTGTTAAAGCCCTGCGTCAGCAATACAGACAGACTGAGAGAGGGATGAAGCAGAGAGAGGAAAAGACGAAATAGACAACACAGAGGTGAGATAAAACACTCCCCCTGCTCTCAGACCCATTCTTCCTGAGTCTGTCTGCCGGTGGTCGCTATCCAAACCTCCATTAGCCTCCATGAATAATGAAAGACAACAATGAGTGTGTTAGCATTGAGCTATTTCCCCCCTTCACTGCTGGGACCCAGAACCCTGTGAGCAAGTGGGTGGCAAACAAGGTTGAGAAATTAGAACAGATGTGCCAAGAGTTCCCTCTCATACCCGCACTGATTTAAAGGAGAAAATTAGAGTTCCTTTTGGAGCTACTCGCCCAATCCATCTTGCTGTCAGATAGTCTGGTGTCAGGGGAATCATCGTTTATGGACTCTTTATCAGTTTAAGGTGAAATGGCTTGGGGTACAAAACTTTGCTTTGATTGGTTAAGAAAGTTTGAGATTGAGTTTGGTTTACCTACACTTGACTTTTAACCAACCGGAGAGTATAAGCCTTGGGTATATAGAGAGCTTCTATTATGTTTAGTTTCAGAGCAAAGTCAGTTCAGCTGAAATGAATGTGAGTTACACTGTTTTGATGCTCTTTGTTTTATCCGCTGCATTACATTTATATTCTGTATCAGGACCTCTGGCGATATTATTGATTTATTTACTTTTTGTGTCAAGTTTGCCTTTCTCGCGAGCGTTATGACTTGTCACTGTTAATAAAAGTATTTTAAAAGTATACATGCACCTAAAAGCCTGACCAGCAGGAAACATATGTTACTTGAAATCAATTTTGACAAATAGATAATGCACACTACTCGGTTGGTCTTATGTATCCCAGCCTGAATTATATATTTACACAGTAGATATAGAATCTAAATTCCTCCATATTTCCAACAAAAATACCTCGCCCTCTTCTCTGTGATTTACATCCCTCAGCTGTTGCCAAGCCCATCACTATCTCTTCTTGTTGTTGTGAGAACACTTGAAACGGCTCGAATCAGACGGCAACAGGTGGCCTCAGACCTCTGCTTGGGGAAAATGTCAAGACAAGCCGAGAGCAAAAGAGAGGAGCCTGTAGTGATGGTACAAAGAGAAGGGAGATAAAGGCTGAATGAGAGAAAGCAAATGTAATGCAGGCTGAGAAAGGTAAAGACTGACAGTCAAGAAGAAGCGATGGGAAGAGGTCGAAGAAAAGGGAAACAGTTACACGGACAAGTGAAGCTGTGAGAGCAGACATGAAAGCCCAATGTATTTTTAATTCCCTCACTGTCTCTTCAGCTCCTCCCCTTTAACGACGACAGGAAGAGGTGCTAGGATGAAGCAATAGAGGCAACCGGAATTTGTCAAAAACATGACACGCTTGCTCCATCACATCACTCTGACGGGCTGTCAATTACTCCTGACATGTGGCACAGCTTGTCACCTGTCACAGGGTGTGTGATGGATTGTTCAGCATCTTGAAGTTGTTTCTACATTCCTGTTATTTTTCATTCACTTCCTTCAAACTGACATAGGTAGGACAATTAATGTATAGTTTCCTTGAAAATTCAACTCTTTGTTGTGTAGAGTCATAAAGATTTCACCAAACAGAGCACACTGCCCTTTGAAGACTGTATGAAGCAAGCAGCTTTAGTAGTTGGTGTGTATTACAGCATCCATGTGACTGTAATCATTTTTACAAATATAATGCAACTTATCTTACCGCACCTACCTATCCTATTTGAGATAGCCCTAAACACAACTGTTTGTAACTAAGACTCTTGGTAAATTGGAAGTGGACTGCATTTCTATAATTATCCCATTCTATCCAAAGTGCAGAACAATGTGCTTCTCATTCACTCATTTACACTGACACTAATGCCAGTTAGATACAACAGAAGCAAGAGCCTGACCATCAAGAGAAAAGTGGGCTCAGCATCTTATCTAGTGACTCCTCCCATTCCTACAGATTGTCTCTGTGACCCTGAATCATCAGTGTAACTCTAGCTGCAGCCGTGCCCCTCACCTCAGCTCTTGTTTTAATCTTGATGCTGCGCAGTCACAATGATGGCAATGGTTAGGGTCCATTGTTAGATGTCAAGTACAACTCAATTACTAATTTCTCCTGTTAGCCGGTGCAGGGGTGCACACGTGTGATTTCATGCTTGACCATGCATAGTCTGTCTCGATCTATCATCCCTCCTTTCTCCCTTTCTCCTCTCCAGTCTCCTCTGCCTCACTTATTTATTTGATGACAGGCAGGAAAAAATGAGGTGAAGGGGTTCGACAATCTATTCTCCTTTTGTTTTTGTTGTTTATAATGAATTAAGCTTTTTTTTAGAATCCTTTGTCTGTCCTTGCTCCCCTGCCTTTACTTGTGATTCTCTCCCCTGAGTCTCTCTGCCTCAGTCTCATTTTCTCAAAATTTAGAGAATGTTTGCTTCCATAGGAGACGTGCTGTAGGAAGCTGTTTAATTGTGTGCTGTGTTTGCATCTTATCATATTGGATATTTTAATCATCAGGCTTTATGTCCTTTGCTTCTGACAGTGTGACAGAGATGTTCCAGTGCTATGAGTCGCGAATTCCCAACCTCATACGCACATGCATATTTGATGGGAAACGCCCTCAGAGCCCACCTTTCTTTTTTTCACTCCCTTCTTGGAACGAAGATTAAGCAAAATCCACAGTGATGAATATCAGACTGGACTCCTAGTGGAGCATCACCTGAGGTATTATGGTTTCAGTGCTAAAACTTTTAAACTGAAATAATGTATTGCTCTTATGTGTGTGACAAGAATTCCCTCATTGTCAGCCTCATACAGTATTCAGATGTTCTTACTTCTGTGTGGGTAAGAGCAAGGGCATCAGTCTAAACCTGTCTTCAAATTTAAATTTGCTTTAGCAGATTTATAAAATAGAGAAATTGCAATGCCACAAGCTACTAAAGTTTATATTTATGGACTTGTTTTGTTCTGGTGTTAGTTAGATTATTTTTGTTTGTTTGAGTATTTCTAATAGTTGTAGAATTCTCTCTTTCTGTATGTTGACCGCGTATCTCAAGAACCATTCATCTAATTGGCTTCAAACTTATGTATTATTGTTAATGGCCCATGGACACATTAAAGGGATCAGAGACGATATACGCAGGTTTTAGTTCATCAGAGAAGATGACAGAAAAAAGGCACTGTAGGCACCTGCCCTCACATGTTTAAGGTTTGACTAAATGTGTGTGTGTAAGTTTTGCACTTGTAGCTGGATGCTGGCACACTCGAGTTGTGAATCAACTCTTGAAAGAACAAATTAATCTGTGAAACATGTACAGCTGTGTTGAGAACTGATGTGAAAAAACTGAGTATTTATACACCAGGAGAGTATCGTTGTATTTAAACTGCTGGATGGCAGTTTAAGCTTCTCAAAAACACACTCTGATTTATTTAAGGTATCTGTGTGTATGTGCCCAGCCTGGTGATGAAGTGTAGTTCTCACTGCTATGTGTTAACAATCTCCCCTCTCCATACCTCTGTCACCCCACAATGACCCTCATCTCCAAATTCAAGGAAACAGACCCATTTAGGTGCCACTGCTCGGAGCTGCCTATCTGCAAAATTCTCAGGGCGGGCTTTTCAACCCACCAGTCTAATTTACAGCGATAATGATCAAGTGAATTTAAATCAGGCACCATCAAGTGAGCTGGCCAGGGCTAGGAAAAGGTTTGAGGCAGGGTGGTGCAAAGGGGGGGGGGGAGTGATTAACGGTGTAATAGGTGGGCGAGGGGCATTCCTCGACACCAGGAGGCATATGAAATATGAAGCCCAAAAACCAAAGTGACAGAGAAAAATGTATTTTACCCTTTTGCTCACTTATCACTGCAAATCAGCCCTGCGTCATCACAAAACTCCACAGGTCCACGACTCGTGAGCACTAATGAAGACGCCGAGTGGATAGGGGAAGACGAAAAACAAGGTGATTACTTCTTGCTAGCCATCTTTAATCAGTCTCCAACTATGCTTTAGATAAATTTTGACCCAGACTTGATAGGAACCTAAAACATTCTCTCTGGTGATGGAGAATTCAAGGAGCATTTTCCTGAAGGACATCTCTCTCCTTAATTACATTCTGGGCAATTTTCCATGGGGGGGGGGGGGGGGGGGGGGGGTCAACATAGACAGCCTTGTTCAGTCAAAAACTAGCAAGTGAATTACTAGCGTTTACCTTGTTATTGGTTCCTCCGATGCCCTGTGACCTCACTAACCTTCCCAAACACCCGGTGGCCTCACTTAAAGCCCCACCATGCATTAAAGGGCATGGTTTGAAGTAGGTGGTCATAACATAGCAAGACCCATAAAATGTGACTTTGTGCACCAATGTTTCAAACTTTTTTAACACTTGGCCTCTTACTTAGACTAGTCCAGTAACCTTCTCCAGGACAGCCAACGTGCTTAATTTTTGCCTTTGGTGCTTGAGACTGCAAAGGTGCAATGCTCCCTGCAGAATAGACTGAATGTGAGAGAAGGCCAACTTTATTAAGGACACAATCATGGTCGTCCTTTGGAAACAACGTTTTCTTAAATGGGGACTTTTTTTTACACTCGCGATAATGACTGCTTTGCATTGAGAGCATCTTCACATATTGGCTCAGGTTAGCGTCCACTCATTGCAGTCACTCCCTTGGGTCTAATGTGTAGATGGTAATTTCACTAGTGAACAGTGGCGGCTGGTGAAATTATTTTTGGGGGGGGCGCACTTGGGCGGCGCGGTTTAAATAGCCCACCGCAATGAGAGAAAAAAAACTCCGGGGTGCTCCGGTCCTGTGCTCCGGTCCGGACGTCCCCGGGGACGTGCTCCTCCGGGGCCGTCCCCGGGGCCGTCCCGGTCCCCGGGGAGGTGCTCCGGTGCTCCGGGAGGTGCTCCGGTCCCGGTCCCGGTCCCCGGACCGAGACCGGGTCGGAGACCGGGTCGGAGACCGGGTCGGAGACCGGGTCGTCCCCGGGGACGTCCCGGTCTCCGGAGCACCGGAGGGAGGTGCTCCGGGAGGTGCTCCGGTCGCCGGGACGTCCCCGGGGACGGTCACGGTCCCCGGGGAGGTGCTCCGGTGCTCCGGGAGGTGCTCCGGTCCCGGTCCCGGAGGAGCACGTCCCCATGCACGTTAACATGTGGTTAAAAATTTCAGCTGATTATTACTGATCGATAAAACTACACACACGACACAGTAAACAACAATGATTCTATCTGTCCACTGTCTGTCCTCTACCTGTCTCACTCAGTGCTCCGGGATCGGAGCTGCACCTCCGTGCAGATTAAAAGTATCTGCTAACTATGCAGCTCCTGTAGATCAGTGATAAGGTCTCTGATTGGACAGTCCTGTCAGCATGATGTATAAGAAACCCTTTCATTGGCTGTAGGCGCAAGTGAAGTGCGCCCATGGCTCGAACTGTCATCCGCCATTGAGAAGCTGTCCTTGCTCAAATGTTCCTGCCCCTTTTGTTGACTTCCATAGACTTCCACTTGCCCGGCGCCCACAGGGAGGAGTGGCTTCTCTCTCAGTGATAATGAATGGCAAATATATTACCAAATATAATATATTAAGTGGTTTTTGACAGGGGCTTACGGTCTCCGGCACACATTTAACGCTTTAAAACAGTACATTTCTTATTAAATTATTTGATATATAATGTTTTTTGACATGTCATTTTTTTTTTTTTTTTTCATCTCAAAATTGTAGGGTGGGCGGCGCCCCAGCGCCCTGTATGACGAACCGCCACTGCTAGTGAATAAAGCAAAACTCGTCTCCATTTGTCCTGACTGATCTGGGAGCCTAGTTGTTTGATATGATGAATACATTGGAATGAAATGCTGCATTGTATATATCTTCCCAGCCCAGAAAACAAAGCAAGAGATGACTGTGTGCACTAGTGAAGCCCAGATTGCAGTTATACCTGCAGACTCGCGGTTGATCTTCAGGTAGTTCGGGTAGGGACATAAAATTTAACATTCCTGATTAATACTGGGGTATTAACGAGAATCGTGTGCATTCCTGCAACTAGCCACTGGGAGCGAGATCTCATTCAGCACAGCCAGGTGCATCATTGAGGCCAGGAGGAATATAACTTTTTTTGTAGTTTGCTTAACATATTTTTGGAGCCAAGGTGTGCAAAGTGTAGTTAAACGTCCAGTTCGCAGGCTGGACATTTACAACAACCCCCTAGCCGTGTGATATGTAAGGAAAGATAAGTGGAATATAAAAACAATGTCTGGTTGGTTCAGTCCCCGCTGCTAACACACGCAGTACATCTCAATCCCTCCCTGTTTCCAGATGCACCAGGTGCATCCTATCACCAATGTACCAGATACACACAAGCACACTCCCTGTGCCATGGCGCGTGACAATAGGTCCATATGTTTTCATTGATTCTTAATTGCCAATGTTTCCACAACAGTGTCCTCACAGTCAGTGCAGACAATGTGTGTCAAACTAAAATCCATTACAGAGGCTGCATCATGTTATTAAGTGAAATATCTCATCTCTCAAACCCAAGAGCTTCATTAGCTCAGTTCAACAGGTCTTGTTAGTAAAGAACAGATTCATATATCATGGCCTCAAGTTATTTTTCTCTCGTTCCCACGATCTTAATAAATGTGAATTTAATTGAAACCAGCATAATATATCACCAACACTTTCACCAGCAGAGGTGGGGTGGAATGTTCATCTTTCTGCAGTTCTTTAAATTGGAAAAGATAATTCCTTTCAGTGTGGTTGATAGGCACACATCCGCATATGGATGCGGATGTGTGCCTAGGTGTGCACAGTTATATAGAGCAGATGCATAAACAAACACTGGAGTGAATTTTATGAATACATACACAATCTGTTCATGACTGAATAGACTGAATAGAGTCCGTAACAGATGTAGGTCAGACTGACCGAGACATTGATTTCACACAAGCACAAGACTAGCTTATTGTATCACATCCAAGCTACTGCTTACATATCAATGTGACTGGATGCGTGAGAACTCTCCAATAAAAGCATTTCATTGTGATATTACTTAACTGCTTTATATGGCTATAAAGTCCACATAACTGAGAGTTACGATATGGTGCGCTCCCACACGCAGAGGTAATGTTCTGGACTGCGTGGGCAAGCTGGAAAAGGTCTTCCTCTGCCAGTGGTGCTGTAGATGGGGATGGGGGTGGTGGGAGACACAGAGGACCAATAGCTTCAGCTCATGTCCACAGGGCCTAGATTTCTCTCTCTCACTGTATTGTGTGCGTGTGTTCGTGCGTGCATGAGAATGGAAGTTAACTTAAGAGGAAAATGTGTTAAATGTGCACATGAATATTATATATAAACATTCATACTTTCACACTATTGTTTAATAGTAAAATACCATATTGTATTTATCAACTTTATGCTGTAAAGCTTATTTCAACTCAATTGGTAAATAATACAAACTAAATAAATATTTAACAACACACTGGAATTCTTATATTTGAAGGTTAGTTATTTTTTTAGGCAAAATGTATAAAAAGATTGAAATACGGCTGATATTTCACACTTAGAAAGGATGATTTGAACACCTTTTGACAAGCCTGTTTCATTTAATAATGGTTAGCTGATTAGCCAACCCTATCTGCCATCATTGGGACATTGAGTCATTTCATAATTTCAGGTTGCTAGATTCAGACACACAATTACAAGATCTGGATGTGATGATTAAGTAGAACTGACTTAAAACTGGCGAGATCTGTCTACCCATTGTTTTTATTTCACTGTCCCTTAGAGGAGTTTTCACAATCCTTGATGGCCATATAAGCTTCAATGATCCAAGTTAACTAAGTACCTTGACTGTGGTGGCTCACCATGGTTTAATTTTTCACACTTTCGATAACATTCTAACATATATGGTATTTAACTGTGTTTTGCAATATTTTGAAACCTCCCTCCCTGTTTCTCTCCCTTGCTCTCTCTATTAGCAGCCCTGCGAGAAATACAAAAAGTTTTACTGTCCTCCCAGGCAAACGGCCGTGTCATGGTTTCAGCTGTAGTTGTGCGTGTCCCCATAAGGAGCACGCAGTCCTGAGCAGGCGTCTCTCTGTGTACCTGTCTCTCGGGCTCCGTCATGCGCTGTCAGGTGTGGCATGAAAGAGTGCACCGCCCCCACAACCACCGCCACAGATTGAAACTAATTCTGTTGGAAACACAGAATCCTTATGATCCCTTGATTAATTTCTCACCACTGCTAAGCCGGCTTTGATTGATACATGTGACAATGAGAAAGCACGGGTGCCAGTGAAAGTGTCTGATTGATATCACAGACAAATACTCCACAATTACGAACTGAATTACTAGCGGACCCAAAATGACTTTGTCATTAGTGTGCTACGTGGCTGCCCTGTCCGTGCTTGATGGCAAAATGCATTTGGAGTGGGGATATGAAAGAAACTGAGAAAATCCTGCCATAAAGATTAAAATTAAGAGAGCTATCTGTTTTAAATTAGACTACTTATAACATTTTAATTACTGAATAATTACTAGATTTTATAATACACAATCATAGATTATCATTTTTGGATATATTGAACATGTCTTCGTTATGCTTTGCATACAGCCTATACATCTTAATGAATGTATTTGGGTGCGGTTACAGATTAATCTTCCACAAATTCCATTTTGTATTTCCCCACTGAATAGTCCTCACAAGGTTAACCTAGCGTTATAGATCATGTTGAAAGTGAAGGGTGGACGGAACATCATCTACAAGCACTGACAGGTGAGATTGGCAGGGTGAGGAAATGGGCTGGAAAATTTGGACTAGTGTCATACTATGATTTCCATTTCCTTTAAAACAAGATGTAGTGTGGCCGCCTTCGAATAAAGGAGCAGGAGAATGGAATTGTGTTATATCGGATGTGGGGGATACATTTATAGTCAGAGATCCAGTGCAAAAGAACAGAGGTAACAAGTTAAAAAAGCATGGACCCAGTGTGACTTAGTGGGTACCAAAATTTGTTATCATTATCTCTTGAAAACACTGAACCAAGTATCCTGAAACTAAAATCTTATGTCTAGTTATAAACCCTATTGTTTTGATTAAAACCCAGCAAGGCAACATTCTTCGGCTACACATGGAGGCTAAGATGCTGATGTAGTTTTAGTATTTACAATTCACCATTTGAATACAATGGTGGTCCAGATTGAATTGTTTATCATCAACCCTAACAGAGCAAAAACAGGACTGAGCCATGTCATCCTTAGTGCAAGTGGAAATCTACCACTGAGTATATTTTTGCTGAAATTTGCCCACTGTAGAGAAAAAAGACACATTTCATTATTTCACAGTGATCATGTATTCAAGCCAAGGAACACCTTGGCCCTCAAGTAATTTACAGATTACAGCACCTGATACTGCAATCACATGAAACTAAATTAAAATAAGCCTCCTCAAGGCCTAATGAGTGGAGATTACTATGTCGAATCTTTGCTACTGGGCACCAAAAAGTCATGAAGCAAGCAAAAAGGTTTTCAATATTCTAAATTGTTTCAAAAAGAAGTCTTGTTACGATGTGCACTTGAGGGCATATTGGTGAATGACCACTAAAAAAGGGTTTGTGTCACTGATCGGCATTTGCAGGTTAGACTTCTTTGGAATTCCCCAATAGATTATTTTGTCTTGTGGCCAAACAGTATGACTCGCAAAGAACTGCAGTTTTATCCTCTATTTTTAGGTAGAATATGAGTCATAATGAGAGCACTGTTTGTGTGCGTATGTGTTTGTGTGAGTGTACCAGTGTACGCATAAAATCCCTGGCACCTTCCAGCGTGTCTTATTCACTGCCAGTAGCTCAACCGAGGCCCTGCAGCCCTGGTAGACCAGTGGCTGGTCGTCTGGGTAGGAGCAGACACATAAATGCTACAGTGAATGCCATATGGCTTGTACAGGCCCCCACGGAGGTTCTGGAGCCTCAGAGCGATGCCCTAAGAGGCGAGTGGTCATTGGAGCAGGAGAAAGAAAATAAGGATTGGAGCAAAGGATGGAGGGGAAAAGGAAAGGAAGGGTTTGAATGTGTGATATTGAAGGCTTATAGACCTCCACCTGCGTGCTACTTATTGCTAATTGGCCATCAGGCTCTTGATCCTCTGCCAACACAGTAGAAGGGTGCCAGTGCACAATCTGACTGCCATATTTTCCATCGCTCGCTCTCTCACTTTCTCTCTTCCCCTCTATTAACTCACCTGAACTTTGCTGTCCTTCCCCATCCTGTCACTGCTGTTGAGTCCACAATCTATGGAGACGGCATGTAATTGAAGAGTAATATGATCTGAAAAGCCAAATCCTGGAGGGAGAAATAAACACCATACCAGATTGCGTATGGTTTCCATGGTCTTCAGAGAATTGTCCTTTGAGGCCTGTAAGTCTGAGAAATGCTCAGGTATCACATCGCTGTTGCCAGGACTTGGTGCCCGGTGTTCCTGCACTCGATTAAGTGGAGTTGCTACTGTAAAATCAACATTGTTTACCTTGCATGCTAACTAGGTGTGTGATTGCATAGTGTTAAGGTAGGCATAGGTAGCTATCTACAGACAGCTGCTGATTCTTCCTTCTGGGAAATACATTACCGCGCTCCTGTTTGAACTGTAATTGGAAAGGTGTTAAACCCAACGTCTGGTGTGTTTAAAGTGATTTGCTGGTGTGGTGCCTGCACAGGTTTGCTGATCCTCTGCTTGTCAGTGTGTGAAGTTACTCTGAGTGCAAGTGTGTGACTATATTAACACTTCTGTCCTGCCCCCCTTAGTTTTACATGTGTAATCAGATCGTATGTGTTACCAAACATCACACACTTAATAACTGGCACCAAACAAAAGGGGGGAATTATTTCTTAAAATGCATTTAGATAATTTACATTATAATTCCTCTCTATTAAAATAAAATTGAATTGAATGGATGTGTAGACACTCGTAAAAAATTCATTTAAAGTTTGGTCATTTTTCACATTAAAAAGCAATTTAGGAATTGTACTACTCAGTTTATTGGTAATAAGAATCATATGGTGATATGATGACAAACAGTTAATGCACAGCTTGAGTCTGGGGCAAACACGAGTTGTCAGATGATTGAACATAAAAATCAGCAGTGTAGCGTAATTACTTTTACTGCTCATGTGCAGTAACTACATGAGGGCCAACTATTAGCTAATGTAAACTGTATGTCTTCAATTGACTGCATCATAAATCAGCTTAATTTTAAAAATTAAAAAAAAAAAACATCTTAAAGAAATATAAATGATTTGGACAGTGGGTAGAATGTGTCTCAGTGCCTTTGATTTTGACTTGAAGTTTAGCTGCTTTAGGTGTTTGTGTTTTAGGGTATAATTAACTTTGTGGGACACATTTTTTGCCACCTTATTAAGTTTCAAATGGTCATTGCGCCCTGATGTGACAGATTTACATTTTTAGAGAAAAGCCTGGTAGATTCCCAATAGGTGCATTCCTGTTTTAAAATATGAAAGTGCTCTTAAGCAAAATCAGGAGTACATCATTGGCATGATTTGTTAATTAGGATCAAGTGGTATTGTAACATCTAGTCTAAACAAGGATTTAAAAGGTCTGTTATGACTGAGTGAAAGTGGCTTTGATTAGAAATGAGTATGACCACTTAAACCTCAAATGGTGACAAGTGGATTGGGTTAATTAATAGTCCTCTCTAGAAGAGCTACGGGAGGGGAAGTTGTGTTTGATTTGCATTGGCTCACATAAGTGAGGGGAAAGACTCGAATTGATTGAATCAAAGTAACGTGCCTTTTCCACACCATCATGTTTTTTTAACTGAGAGAGGGAGACAGAGGAGAAAATCTGCCCACAGGGATTTGAAGCATCAGTGAAAAAGAGAAGGCAGAGGAGGAAGAATATTATTATGTAGCTGGGCATTGCAAATTGAATTATTTAAATGTTCGCACTGTAATCATGGCCAAGGGAGTGAAAATAAAACGACGAGAGAGCCAACAAATGAACCAGAGCAAGAGGAAAAAGTGCAGGCTAGTTTAGGGTGAGTTTTTTTTTTCACATATTGTTGTAACCATTCACGTACTAATGGTCTCTGCCCCGCAGAACAGACTGAAGCTTTGGTGTCCCACATTACCCAATCTCCCACATTCCTACAATTCCCCCGTGTGTTCATGCATTTTTATTTCGGAAACATTGATCATTTGATAATTCTTTTGCTGAATGTTACTTGGAGCAATTAGAATATTCCAGTATCTGTATGCCAGACTGTCAATAGGGTTGAAATGACAGCTTCCATCTGCATCTGATAATCCCCTAGGTGTTAAGGATGGTGAATATCCCTACAAGAGACCATTATGTCCTATATTCCAAAATAACCGTTCATGCACTAATGCTTTCGGCCCACTGAAACTCAGTAGGTTATTTTAACAAAATTATGTGAAATACAATGATTCCCTGCCCCCTGAGGTAGAAAGGTCCGAGTTCCATGAGGTGTGACAGAATTTGATCCTGTGGGCTCCAGTCTCAACACTGACTTGCAATCAAATCACACCTCATTGGCTGGAGAAGCAGACTCCATGTTTGAACCAGAGCCAACACAGAGGGGAAAACACGAGAAAAAATTAAGAATGTCACAGCATAGGTTGCAACTGTTGTATTCATGTTTTTTTTATGTGTAACCCACAGTTGCAAACCAGTCCCAGTGAGCCAGAGATCCATTTCCTCCCCTGATTGAATTCCAACCCAGTCATTTTGTGTGCCACTAATCCTATGTGCTGTTTTTTTTATATTACGGTTTCCTCTGTAGTTTCAATCATCCTTGATAAGCAGTCCTCCACTGCATGTTCTTTTCTTATGTCCATGACCATTTATCCTCTCATGTTACAAGCGGTAGTGTTGCCTATCTCTTGGCCAACAAAAGGACACCCCTGCACATTTGCTCGTATTAGTGTGGAAGCCTAATGACTTTATCAGCTCCTGTCTCAGAGTGATTTGTACAAACCTTGCAGTGCATAAGCGGGGCCAGACATAGGGCCGAGCTGAATAAAGGTCTTTAATTAAATGTGTCATCTTCGCTTTTGATAAGCCCACCGCGGCAATAGGGCTGCCCGCTATGGAGCCGGAGGATGGGAGAGAGGACTGAAAGCCAACTGTCCCCATCTATCATCAGTAACACAAATGACAAGAAAATAACATGTTTGGATACATACACTTCCTCCTCTTTGTTCTAACATTTGCAGTAAATTACCTATGTAATGGTATTCAGGTTTGTGAGACATTATTTTCCCATTGCATCACTTGGGACAAGAATGCAGAGCTACAGTTCTGGTGTAAGAACCTTTTCTGGAATAATGCAGCAAGGTGTAAGTTGGAATGTGAAGGTCAGGGCGGTGGATGTAGTATTTATGTAGCAGACTTGCATTATTTTGCTTCCTCTCATTAATAAACTAATAATGTTGGCTGTCAGTATCAATCTGACTGTTCCCTATATCCGTAACTATAATGTATCCTAGTTGTCATGGGTTTTTATTTCAGAAACAGTCAAACCTTAAACATTTTATAAAACCATTGCTGAACCTTACTTGGAGGTCGTAGCATATTCCAGTATCGATGTACTGATTGTCAGTAGGGTTGAAATGACAGCCCACATATGCATGCAATCATTCCTTGTCTGCCAACTATACCCTGTCTAAGTTCCTCAGGGTAATAGACAGCAGTAATATAGGCAGTGGTGTCAGCAGTTTAGTAAAGGTTTCAGCAAGATCACTATTGAAATCACCAGACATCATCTGACAGCTGAGAGTAAAGATGAATGTCCTGTCCTCGCCCAATCTTCAGATATGGATTGCACCTGGAAAGTGCTTACCAAGCCCTCTTTCTCGGTCTAAATTATTGAGTGCATACATGTGATGTGTTTACATGGCTTGTGTCCCTATCAATAAGTAATGCCATGTCATGCACAGAGCATGTAAAGAGATATGAAGGCCTGAGTTTTCCGCCCCTAGCAAACGGGGAAGAAGTAATGTTGAGACCATGTTTCTGCTGGGTTTGTTTCTGACCTATGATTACATTAGAGAGTTAGAAACGCTCAAACAAATGCTAACCCAACCTTAAAACCCTCTTTATAGATGTTCCTGTCCGTCTTTGCTCCCATATGGCTTAAATGTAGTTAACAATATATTTGCCCTTATGAATAGAATTTTATAACACCAGAAAACCTAATTGCATGTCTCTAAGTTAACCAAAATAGACACTCAAGAGAAACCAGTACGGTTTGTTTCATTTTCTAGTTCTGAAACCCAATGCACTTAATATCTCGTATGACATTAGTCTGAGCAGTAGTACTTAAGCTTGTTTACTGCCTGAGGTTGATGATACTTCCATCTATCCATCATCTATACCACTTGTCCTTGATGGTTGCAGGGAGGCTGGCGCCAATCCAGCTGACATAGGGTGATAGTCATGGCACAACCTGAACAGGACGGCATGGGGGGCTGACGTATAGAGACAAACTAACCATATAGAACCGCTCAAGCAATTTTGATGATATATTCCAAAATATTTCATAAAATGATAAAGACAGTTATTAACAGTTTTTTGCGTGATATCAATTGGGGATCTAAAACATTGCATACATGTTGTCAACCTGTGACAGCATTAATTGACTTCCCATCAAAAAATACTTGTCAATAAGTTTGTGCTTCTTATACATCCATTCATGTGACCTTGTGTCATAAATGCTGAAAACTGACAAGCTGCACCTGTACAGTGAGTCCCATATGCATTTGTTTTCAGTCCTTCAGTTTAGCCAAAGGCCACATAGGCCAGGTTCATACCACAAATTAACATATGTCTCAGGTCATCCGATCACAAGTAGACGGCTCTAAATACATCCGTTCACATCTGGCATTACAAATGTCTTGAGTGACACTTGCGAGTAGATCCCACTTCCCCACTGTATATACAAATAAACACATACATTGTTTCTGTTTGCAAAGACCAAATTATGTTGATTTGGCAGGAGGCAATAATGCACTTCCCATTTTTAGTCTGCTGGGAATTTAAAGATGTAGTCAAAACAACACGTACAGCCTGTCTTCCTTGGCATGCTCCAGGCCCACCAAACAGACCATGATTTTTGATGCAATTGTAATGCATATCTCTATATGGTTTCAAAATGGGCATAGAGATATCATGAGTATGTTCTTCCTCTTACGCAGAAGACATCAGTTTACTAGGCAGTCCTTCAGTGTGGCACAGGACACAGTCGCCCACACATGCTCAATGAATGTGGTCGAAAACCTATCCGAATGTAGTCTGAGCAATTTAAGTAAGTAGCTCACTATTGAGAGGCAAAAATAATCGCTGCTTGCATTATAAACAGTTGAGTTATAGCCTATGTGCAATGCACATCATCACAGATTTGTCATGATGCAACCACTGTAGCAGCACTTTGTCTGCACTTTGTGTGTTTGTTGTGTGCACTTGTGCCTTTTTTACCCTGTTGCTCTCTTTGTTCATGATGGCTTTAAATGGTTCAGTTTAATAACCACTGATACAGACACTGTAGTTCATTAAATCTGCTGGAGAAGAATACAAAAGCTTCAGGACTAATTATTATGTTGCTGATGTCACCTCGTGCCTTAGCCCTGAATGTGTGCACACATTGTACATGAGGATGAGAAAGATAGAGGCAAAGAAGTATATGATAATTACTGGGGGGGGGAATATAAATTGAACTAAAGATTTCAAGACATTAATTAAAAAAATTAAGACGCTAAATGTATTTACCCATCAAATTACTTTGTTATTGTTTGATAATCATTTCGGTGACGCTGTTCTAATTAAACTCTGTCCGTCTCCAGCTATTAAAATGTGCAGCACTGCACTTTTTGCCATCCTGATTGATAGCAGCAGTCGATACAATGATGGAAAGTCATGTTCACATATTCAAAGCAGGCCTCCCCATCTGCGTGTTGATAACCTGGACATGTTAACCCTTCAACCTTGTGCTGCTGTGAGTCACCAGATAAGCTCTAGAACTTGATGTCTCCATCAGCCTCATCCCTAATGAGCCCTCATGCAGCCACTCAATAGGAGGCCTGCACTTGTGGTTAATGTCGTCTATTGAGCTGAAGCACTATTGGCTGTCAAAGGAGGGAGACGACAAGGGAGAATGGAATGATGTGAGAGAAGTGTGGAAATGTCAAGGACATTCCTGTTCATCACTTTTTGAATCACAACTCTTCCTCCCTCTGTCAAACACTTGAGGTACAGTTCAATGTAATGTCACCCTGAAGTTTTCAAGTTCAAATCTTGAGTCCATGTTATACGCATTAAAAATCCATCGAAATTCAACTCCAACCACAGCAGCGCAGCCTACTTGTCGTTACGGTTACGTCTTATTGGCTTTATGGGAGAAAATCTGCAGTAAAGATTGATTTGTTAACTGCAGGGATTTGTGATGTAGAAAAGCAGCAGGGTTGCCAGTTTTGCCACACAGTATAGATCTATAAATGATGATTTTGTTGCATTCTGTATTCCCGGCACCTAACACACTATAGTAGGTGTGAACAATCCAATTGGGGGTCAGTTGAAAGTGTGGAGACCTGGCTCATAAGGGGCCTGGCTCTTCAGGTGAATCCAAGGTCTCTTTTGTCAAACGGCACCAACTGGTAGACACGCTGGGCACGACCGATTCCTCTTTGGCTTTGATATAAAGAAAATACCTCCAAAGAAATGTAACAGCGAGCAGTAACAAGACTACTAGCGGACATACACAAAAACAATATCATTGATCCATCACACGCACAAACAGTGGAGGATGAGAGAAGGTCAGACATGGAATAAAAATAGAAAAAATAAAATTGTGTTGAAGTAACCTTTGTGTTGATTGAGAGAGAAACCACACAACAGAGTAACCAGACCTGACACAATACTGTCAAAGGTTGGTGCACAGACTGAATAGTTTTCATTTGTATTTTGCCTTCCCTAAGTGTATTCAGCTGCTGTGCTGCCCTGTTGCGGACAGTGGCGGCGGCGTATGTGTGCAGAGCGTGTAATGAAGGCTGACACACTGAGGAGGCAGCAGTCACCCTGTCCATTAACTCTGAAATCCTGATTCCAGTCAGCTATACTGCAGCAGAGCCTCTGTACTTATGCTGCACTCACAACATCGTGCACACACACACACACACACACACACAATTTGTCTGAATGTAGGCACAAATTCATCCAAAACATACCCTAAAAGGACATTTTGAAAAGTTGTACTTTACCGGTGATAAGTGAAACTGTATACAGAGAACTAGGAAGGGGGGGTATGTATTTTCTGCTGAGGGGAAATCAGTGGAAAGTGTTTATTTCAAGGGTTTCTCCCCTAGATAAGAGATGAAACAAGAAGCAGCTAACATCAGGAATGGGGATTAGGACCAAACTGCCTCCCCGCGGGAGAGAATGATAAAGACTAGAAGAAACTTTAAGATATGTGCTTGTGTAGTGGGGGAAAGGATTAAAATGACAGGTAGGAATATCAAGAGCAGATTGGGACATCCTGGTGGAAGGACACTCAGTGCAGGCAGGAATTGAGAGATAGGGTCGGGCTTACGTTACTATCTGCCTTTCTCTCCAATTATTACAGTCCTTACTCCTGGATACACAATCTCTCCATGTTTCAATTAGTTTCCCTTGTCATATAGTCTCTTCCCTGTCACCCATGAGTATTTTATGTAAACTTTTTACACCAATAATTAACTGTCACTGTTACTTGGGGCCAAAATAATTGCAAAGTTGGCCAGACAACTTTAACCGTACTGAAATATATCCACTGTCTGTGTTAACTTACATCATACTACAGCAGTGTCTCCACTAACAAATGTGCTGAAGAGAAACATAACTGATTACAGTTGAGTTAAGACGTATTAAGACCTGAGATTCAAATCATGCGTAATTAGAGCAACAGCATATTCTCAGCAGTGCTTAATTGTTGTCCCCCAGAAATGTCTGATTGCTTCATATCTTGGTTGCTCAGAGCTTATATGGTTTTAGCAACAGGTTTTATTTAGAGCCTGTAATCCATCCTGTTTAGCCAATTAGTATAACACAGAACAGATCTATTTATTCAGTCGATTTATTGCTGCTTGATAGAATCAGTTACAGAAAACCATCAATGTGGTAAATGTGAGTTTGAAGGAAGGTAACTGTCTTAATTAAGAGAGTGCAGATGCTATTGTTGCAAACAACTTGTCTTTGCAAAGGACTCTAGGGGCTCATGGTACGGCCCCCCCTGTGTTTGTGTGTTATCTGAGCGAATCCCATAAGAACATATTATGAAGCTGTGCTCACTGAAAACCTGAGCTCCATGCATGAAAAGCCTTTTTAGCACAGGTTGCTCTTTTTATAGACTTAAATGTGCAAATCCCTCTGAAAACATGAAATACAGTGAAACATGTCTGTATGTACTATATCTGCGTTTGACTACTGTACATAAATATCATCGACTCTTTTGAAAACCAGGCATGTTATTAACCACAGATTAAACTGCAGCTCCAGCCATGTATCTCTTATGTGCAGGATAAAGCCAAGTGCATTTTCTCCCCAATCTGTTCCCTGCAGATTACCCATTGTTGTTGTGTGTTAATCTCAGTGATATCAGCGAGGCCTCGGCTCTCCCTATCTGGAGTTTAAATCAATAGGCACTTCCATTTATCGAACATGGACACCAACAGAGCATCATAAACGGCTTATGTCCTAAATAAGCTGTTGTACAATGCGCTCTGTCTGTCGTTCTGACGATCTCCCTTTTTTCACCCTCTTTCACAATACTCGCACATTAACTGCTGTTCCTCTTCACATAGGCTGTGGATAAATTATATGTGATTCAGCAGGCATTTTAAACACCGGGGCGTCTCATACCCTAGAGCTCTGCAATCTGGCGCCACAGAAAGATGATGACTCTTTCGTTCTCTTTCTCGTACTCTCTCTCTCTCTTTCGCCCCTCTCCTTTCCTATCTTCCTGTCTTGCACCATGCTCTGGCCCCCTCTCTCCACAGCGCTACTGTTGGGTATTCATTGCGTCTAGAAATTGTATTTAAAATCCTTAAATCCTTGTCAAAATTTCTCCCTGTGTGCAGGAGATTACTGTGAGCCAGTATTATTCTGGAATAGCTTTAGCAGGCACTCTCCCTCCCCACCACCCTTTGAGCATGTACCCTGATTATTACCTTCACAATGGCACATAGAAAGGAATCGTTTTCAGGTCCTAGTAAACCTGTAAATCACCTCCTGAAGTTGTTGCAAGGTAAGAAATAATCACTTGAAAAAAGGGCTGTTTTTGGTGCATTGCACTAATAACAATAAAGACCCAAAGCAGCTTGGAGTCACAGTGTAAGTTGCACTGACACCTCATTTCGTCTGTCAAAGTGCACCAGAAACATCTCTTTACTATATTGTTTTGGCTCACTGAGACTAATATGCTCAGAGGCCAGTTGTCCATGGCCTCAGGTTAGGGGGCCCCTCATAGACATCATGGATGAGGGAAGCTGAGGTGGAGATGAGCCCATCTGGCTCAGACAGCTGGGTCCACAGCTGGAGGGACAGACAGTGACAGCTGATTCACCGCAGAGAGCTGGGCTGCAGCTATGGATGGATGGATGGCTGGAGGGAGAGGAAAGAACCAATGGAGAGAAGATAAGTAGAGGTGAGACAGAGAGAGATGGGGAAAGCTTGCCAGCCAACCAGCAGCACTTTTATTCTGCATTTCTGCAGCACCCAGGCGGAAAAAGACAATGTAATTTGTCTTTGTAGAGGTGAAATCTACCAAGCTTGGCAGGTGTCATGAGTACATTAGTTTGCTTTTTTATTGTGGCACCAATCAGTAATTTGTATCTTAAATTAATAACTTGTACCCACAAACAAGCCTTGTCACCATTGACTCAATATTTTTGGGGCATATCTTGAAACATCGTTGGAAAGCATTTTTATACAATACAAGTACACAAATGAAAACAAAAAACAGTGTCTCGTTAAGATTATATTCTCCCTCACAATTGTTTGTTCCCCCCCCCTTCTTTCTGCACTGCAATTGTGTGCAAGTGACTGTGAGCAGACATAGACTGAACAGTACTAATATGTTTTAGTACCAAAACACAACTTGCAGCTTCTCTCCTGACTGTGCTTCTCTCTGAAAGGAGTACAACAGACAACAACCTGTAACTTTAGCTCTTACTACTCTTTATTTTTAAAGCACATAATCAAATGATTATAAGGCATTAATTTCTGGAAAGGATAAAATAAAATAAAAAAAGAACTTCTGACACCACCAGGCTTTATAGAGATCAGTTCAAAATGACTCCGTGACCAAGGAGCCTTTTTGGAGCATCAGCCGTGGCCCTGCGGTCACCTGAGCCCCATCTGCTCCTGTGTTGTCAAGACAGGAGTCAATAATTTTGACTGTGGGTGAAAAAAGAAGCTGACTCAACTGATGAGACCAAGGTGAGGCACCATTACAGCACCCTGAGGGGCAAGCCATACCTCTGCTGATTAAATATTCAACATCTTGACCCACTGATAGTTATCAGATCTATCTAATTATCAAACATCCAATTAAATAAGACAGGGAGAGTTAACATAAGATTGGCAGACAATGTCATTCAGAATATGATCGTTAATGAAATCTCTAAGAAAATGGCTTTTATGGTGATGGGATAAAGGTAGAAAAGGAAAGAGAGGGGGAAAGTGATTTATATATTTTCCCTCATCTTTTCTCTGTCTCCCCCTCTCTCCCCTTGAGGATATATCATTTCGCATGATTAAGATGTGTGCAACCTGCTCCTCCATTCAAGCGAAACAGGAGACACCCCCCTAGCCAGTTATCTTCCCTCTCTCTCTCTCTCTCTACCGAGCTAATGCTTCCTATGCCCACAACACACACGTTTCCCTTTAATCCATCCCCTCTAATTACCAAATATACTATACCTAAATTTTTTCCTCTCTGCCTTTCATCCCGATCTGCTCGTTTTCATTAAACCATTTTCCTTACCCCTGTATTTTTTTTTTCTATTACTTTTGAAGCCAGCAAGTCAAATCTTGTTCATTATCCATCTCGACCCTGTTTTTTCTGTCCATCATTTAACACCATAAGAATACAATCATTTAACTTGGCATTCTTATTTTTCAAAGCTGGTGTAGCCAGTCTATGTAAGCAGTCTATGGTGTAGCCACAATGCTATTAGTGGATTTCTGTGTCGATAACTCTACTCACAGGCACCCATCAGCTGCATTGATGGCTTAATATCTTGCTATCATTCACCATCGTGCTCTTTTTTGTGGTTGACATTAAGGGCATAGGTGGTTCAATGTATGCATATATTACTTGCAGAATAACTGATGCTGTGTTAGTGGAAAACCAATATACTTTAATTGCCAAACCTCTCGTAGAGAAGCATATTAAAGTGAGTAAATAAACAGTTGAATCAGAGGCCATAATCAGGCTGCAGTCCCATGTGCCTGCCCTTCCCTGCCTTAGAAAGCACACTGACAAGACTGAGTGCTGCATATTTTAAATTCACTTAAGATGACATAAAGTTTTAAAGAGAAAAAAGAACAGTTTGAGACTCCCCAGAACAAATTACACTTGTGTTGTTCAAATGCCTGACATGATCTATTTTTATATTTTCTAGTCATGAAGCTTTGTGTTGTCTTGTTCTTTCTGAAACGCAAAGGTTATGAGGGATGCATCATAAGTCTCTTAGAATCAGGTTGCGATGGGTGGTTTGTTGTACAATGTGTCTTTAACTTCTATTGTTACCTTTAGTTTCTTCCAACCATGACTATGATCACGATGGTGCCCTAGCCTCAGAAAAAATAATGATCATATATAATAATAATATTGTAGTAAAAAAACAGTTGTCCCTTAAGGTACTGGGCTCATTTGGTCTCAGGTCATTGTTCACCTCGCTTCACCTTCTTTGCCTCCTCTTCTTTTGCCAATTAGAGTTGGCATGGTTAACACGTTCGCTCTTTCCGCAACCGGGACAAATAGAAACGCTATCAACAGCAGAGGCACTTCCATTGTGTCGTAAATCAAGCCTTCATTTTTTTTCTGCATAATTTCCAGCCTGGCAGTAGAGTGAATGTCATTAGTCTAAAAGAACCTTCTTTTTAATGGAAAGATACAAAAAAAAGTTTGAGTAGACATCTTTAAGAACTGGAATTTTATGGAGACCATAAAGTTTGATCAGGCAAGTATTTTGTTCCAAAAAAGGCTTTGAAGTACTTTTGAATATCTTCTCTGGTAGATGAGTTTACAACTGGCAATGCGTATCCCAAACCAATCTTTCATTGTCTTATATGAGTAGCCAACATTGGCGCTCAGCATGAAGGAGGTTTCTCAACAGACTACTTACATAAACGGCGGACACCGGGGACGCAGTATGGCAGAAAGCTACTGAATAGCACAAACAGGAGACAGGAGTGAAAAATTGATGACTTGCTTTTTGTGTTACGCCTACCCCTGCTGTGCGAGCAATGAGATTCTGCGTGTCCTACTTTCCTGACCTCACCCAATCCGAGCCTTTCCTCTCTGGGTTTCATGTGTATTGCTGCTTAAACCCTTGAAATACATCTATACATCAAAATAGTTTATATAACCACCCTTAATAGTCTTAAAAGAAAATTCCCTCTCACTTTGTGTTTCCATCGCTGCTGCTTCTTAACAACGGGTGGCGTCTGAACTGTAATTAATTAAGTGTATAATGGAGAGACGGTTTCCTCAGGATTAGACGATAGACAGGAGGCTTTGATCCCACTTCTGTCAGTAAACTAATCCCACTTCCTCTATCGGTGACCTCACTTCCCCTGAGGGATTTTGGAGTTTGTGGTTTCATTGGGCCGAGGGTGGTGTATTTAGCTCCAAGGCTTTTGGCCTTTGGGACCGGGATGTTGCATCACACGACAATGAGGACCTTCATGGCAGTGTGTGTAGTGCAATTAGTGTACATGTGTCTGGAGTGATTGCTCACCTGTGTGTATTTGTGTGCTCTGTATTCCCTGTTTTTCCTGTGCTGGAGGGGAGGGGAGTGGGGCAGCAGGTGTTGGCAGTCCTCTGTGTTTCATGTCGTAATGAGTTCCCAGATCGCACACTCTCCTCACAAGGACAAAGCTATGGTGTCAGGAACAGTAATTGAACACAGAACATGTTTTAGAGGTAGTTTGATCATGAAAACCGTAATAAAGACATTTCATTATAAGTAGTTGGCTTTACATAGAGATTAATTTGACATTTACACGGTTTGTAGTTTGTGTTTGCTTTTTTTGCCTTTCTTCTCCCTTTCTGTTGGAGACATTTTTGACACTACATTTTCAATGTTTTTGTCATGTCAAAAACATTTACATTTGCTAATATACCTTTATTTAGAAAGATGTATTGCCTTATTAATCAACCAACCAAATCAAGCCAGCAGCGCTATTTTCACAATATGCTTATAAAGACTTCATCTCCAGTGCTCTGCAGAAATATGGGGATGGGTGAAAGGAAAATAGTCAGTGGATCTGGATGATCTATTCAAAGCCCATGGCCTCAATAAGATCCAATGACCTTGTTTCAAAACCTTTCATCTTATATTTAGGAACAAAACATGGATTTGCATTTCCAGGACTTTAATTAAATTTAGTTATTGAACCAGTAGGTGAATTAATAGGATCTGGAATGAAACTTAAAAGCGTAAAATTAACACAGCTTCTTCAATAAATTGACTACTCAAATAAATCAGGAAAGAAAAAATATGGAAAATGCAATACCTTATTCAGTCATAGACATGAACATCCCAAAAATGAATACCGAAATATCAACATTCAATCTAATTGTATTTGTATAGTGACATATCCTAATATGCATTATCTCAAGGCACTTTACATAGTAAGTTTGACACCTTAAAAGTTGCAGAGAACCCCAACAGTTCAAACTAATTTACTATTTGCTCTATACAATAAAGTTTAATATTTTTACACAATATTAAATGAAAGCACCATCTACCCATTCAGAACTTATTAGAAAGGCCTGCATCCACTCATCTGGTAGAATGACAAGTTCCGACGCATCATAAAATTACCATTGAGGCTAACACAGTTCCCAGTAATAATTCTGTGCTTTATTGACAACTGTGTTTTCTCCAGGTGCACCTGCAAAAAAGGTTATGCGCTATCTTGATTTTGTATCATCTTCCTCTAAGTTCAGCAGTTCACATGCAAAATCAGGACCTGTGTCACCCTGTGTGTCATATCTCCCTCACCCTGTCGGCAGCAAACACAGCATCTCTTGTCTTCCACCTGTTTGTGTCTGTGTGCATGTGTGTGTATATGAGTGAGAAAATCAGTATAGTTCTGACCCTGTCCAGTGTAGAAGACCTACAATGGCCTTTCCTGATTTGGCCAATTTTCTTGCTTCTTGTCTACAGCACTGAGCTCCTGTCCCAGCTGAGATCTCTATCAGCCATGATTTATCTGACACACAATCTCCCTTCATCTCTAGCCTTCTCCCTCTCTCTCTCTCTCTCCCTCTTCTCATTCCTAATTCCCCTCCCCTTGCAATCCCTTGTCTGCATTTCTTTCTGCACTGCACACATCATTCTCTGCATCATTATTATGCATCCCTTGTTTTTTCCACTACTCTTAGCGTCATGATTTTCTTGTCTTCCTCACCTCTTCTTCTTTTTCTGTCTTGCCCACACTAAGTTCCCTGGCCTCTTCTTTGACAAGAATATCTGAAAATTTGTATATGGTGTGCAAGGAGTAAAACAAACATGCATAGGGAGGAATTGGGATTGAAAGGAGTATGAGCTGAGCGCAGACGGGCCGAACCAAAAGACAAAAAGAGAGGAGAAATAATTGATAAGGAGACAGAAGAATGAATGCATTGGAGGAATATGAGAAATGTATATTTACAGAGGATGGGGGAGAAGTAGTGCTTATTAAATGTCTCATTGTGTTAATGATTCAGCTGGTGTCAGGGATTCTCACAGCCCCCCTCATGAATCAATCATTATCTGCTTGTGTCATTTGTAGTTGCACTAGAACTAACTTTTTTACATTGGTTGTGCCTTTTGGCACCGCAGTACACATTACACCTTTTCTTGGCAGTTCCCATATGCATAGGTCATTTCTTAACTAGGGCTGGGTTTGATTCCATTGGATTTGCTCGAATATAGATTTATGTAAGGATATTTTAGGGTACAATACAATACCAATCTTGCCTGGATATGAAAGACATTTTCACAGATTGAAAGCTGTAAACTCTGCAAGTAAACCTCTTACTTGGTGCATTCTTAAAAATACGTATTTTGATTATTATGATTATCATGATTATTAATAATATAATAATATTGTTGTTTGATATTTTGTCCCAGAAATCGTTGTGATAAATGCAACCATGTTAAGTTACAGATATAATTATATTATATC
Source organism: Limanda limanda (assembly GCF_963576545.1). Classification (NCBI taxonomy): domain Eukaryota; kingdom Metazoa; phylum Chordata; class Actinopteri; order Pleuronectiformes; family Pleuronectidae; genus Limanda; species Limanda limanda. The sequence goes on from NC_083657.1 coordinate 14,640,404, forward strand.
ATTATCATGCAAGTACACACTTTCAAAGTGCAATGACTTTAATTCTAAAGAATATTCAGTCTGACATTTGAATGAGAAACATAATATGACAATATCATAAATTAATAAAACATAAACAACAGACATCCAAAACAATAAATAAAATGGTCTCTCTGTCAACAAAAATTCTTCTTGAATAAATATTAAACAATCGGCTCAGGGTATATATTATCAGCACAGTAAACAGAATGGTTATGATTTAGAGGAGCTTTTAGCTTGTTATTGTATTAGGTTAGTATCACAGCGTTTCACCTAGGATTGTGTGTGTGTGTGACAAGTGTCACACACACGTCGGTTTCAACTCTCCAGCGTCTCAATCAAAGACAAAGTATAAACGTCAGTGTTGTTCATGTTCTAATAATGTTGACGAGTGTGTGTGTTTATAGTTAAAGTGTAAAGTAAGCTCCGGTCAGCGGGATTGTTAAGGGAGGACACTCATACAGAGACTCTGACGCTGCTGTTGTTCTGACCCTGAAGCAGTGCTGCTATTCGTTTTACAGCATTGGTTCGTAGTGGAAACTATGTTTTCACACTTTCTCTTTGTCTCTATTTGACATACTCACCTCGATCACCTCCTGTTCTCCCTCATCTCTGCTTCACGTGTGTCAGTGTGTGAGTGAGTGGGAGCGGGGCCAGCCTGTGTGTGTGTGAGTGTTACCTCCACAGAGGAGATGAGACGAGGAAGTGACACAACAAGTGAAATACAAATACAAAGACACACCTGCTAAATGTTTGGCACATCTGTGCGACCAAGCAAAACTCAGGACCGCTGTAAAATGCTGTGACTAGTGGATCAACACACAGGGTTAGATAGTAACAGATTATGGATCATGAAAATAAATAACTCAAAATAGCATCTAATAGATTTTAGTCAGAAGAAAGTTACATTGCCAACTGTTACATGATAACCTATTACGTATTTATAATATTGCTACTTTGAATTGTAAATGTATTTATTAACAAACCAAAATGGTGTCTGACTTACAGGGTTTCTAGGACAAACTGCTCATCATAAGGATTCAAGACAAATTAATATTTGAACATTTTTGTGAGCGAGTCCATTTTTGATTAAAATGCTGTACTTTCAATGTTTAGCTTTGAACTAATCCAAATGTAGGGTTTAGATTCCAACTACTATACATTTACTAATCTTACCCAACAATGTGCGTACACACACACACTAGTATGTGATTGTCGTACATACTCTGGAGGACGTGCGTGATGACAGCCAAGTCATTGGTGTAAGAAATCTGTATGTGTTGTTGTTTGTAAGTGTCTGTCTTTGTCTGTCTGGAGTCCCTGTGTGTGCGCCTGTGTCAAAACATCAAACCCGACCTGCATGTGTGCCTCCCATCTTTTCTGGGTGCGTGCTCTCCTTCAATTCTCTCCACTCTTTCCCCTCCCTCTCTCTCTCTCTCCCTCCCTCTGTCTCTCTCTCTCGCTCTCTCAGCTCCTACCAGACACATACAAACACACACTCGCTCTTTCTCCGCTCTGCCCAGCGTATCATAGTCACCGCCTGTGTATTGAAAGGATCTGAGTGTGTCCACCTTTCTTTCCTCGGCTCTGTTTCTCCCCCTGGTTTTTTTTGCCTTGCTCAGAACGGAGCCGCGTGCGTGTGCTATTTAAGTGTGTGTGTGTGGGGGGGGGTGGGTTGTCTGACTTGATCGGAGGAAAAAGCGAAGGAAGAGCTGTGCGGGCAGGAAGGATGCACTCGCTGCTGCAGCCTCTGATTCAATTAGCATGAATTTCACAGCAGAGGCAGCAGCGGCAGTAGCGGCAGCATCATCATCAGAGTCTCTCCCAGCAAGCCAGCAGCAGCACCCTGTGTCGGAGCTCCACCGAGAGGACCAGCGGCTGCTTCTCATCTGCCTCCCACCCTGGAAAGCAGCGTTTAAAGGGGCAGAGGAAACTGATTCATTTTCCGAAAGGGTGAAGAGTAATCGCTCGTAGGACGGAGCTTGCTCACAAGTCTAAGGATTGGAGGATTGTTGTTTTGAACTGGACAGCGACCACTCTGATGCTGCTTCAGAGTTAAGGTTATTGCTTAATCCAGTGAAGGTGTCTTCTTGGTGTGGGTCTGCGTTCCATGACCCATATCGATTTATTTAGTAAGAAAACAAGAGAGGGAATTCAGCGCCGCCGCATTTGGAAATAGACGACCGTTTTCTCCTCCTTCACACCATCTTTCATTTCTTCACAGTCCTGTTCTTCTTTTTTATTCATCTCTTGTTTTCCTGCTCTTGGCTGCAGACTGAACGGGTTTGCAGCTCCTCCAGGGATTCAAAGCCCCGAAACGGGATTTGGCTGCTCCTTCATCACAGCACCCTTGTCTCTGCTCTTCTTTTTTCGCCTCTCCCTTTTGCTCTCTGTTTTTATTTATCCATGCTACTGCTCATTTAAGTTGTCTCCAGAAAGCTCTGAAGGGATGGTGGGAGTCTTTTTCTTCACAATGGAGGCTTGGATTATGGGAGGAGAAACCCTCTGAAGATCTCCCAAGTCGAAGGAAACCCTGCCGAACAATTAACTAAAAGCGCTGTACACAAGATATTTTTCAAGGAGCTAAGATGGAGTCTTGTGTTTGATAATTCTGTGCTGCTAAGCTGTGATTGTTTGCTTTAGGGTGACAAGAAAGTTGCGTGTCACAGAAGAGGTTTAGGTTTTTAGGGAAAGAGTGGGAGTTCTCAAGGATCCAGTCAGAAGCTTTTGGATATCGACACTAGACTGTTGGAGGATTTTTGGGGTCTTTCTTCTCAGTAAGGAATTTTTGTTTTTCCTTTTCAATCACTTTTGGGATTTTCAAACAAGGATCCTTTTTCTTCCTTTTTTGGGCTTATTTTGTTTTTTTTTTGTTTTTCCCCTCCCCTGGGGGCTTGAAAACCGGGGATCATGGGCCCCGGATTCGTTTGAGATGTTCACTTCCTGTTTGTGTCGTGTGAGGGGGAGGGGCCTTATGCCCCTTTCAGGCCCTGCCCCCATGGAACAGGAAGTGGAAGTGGAGGTGGACAGAGGGGTGCTATTGGTACCAAGGCCAGCGGCAGCATCAACTGTGGTTTGGGCCAGTCCGGCCTTCCTTTTCCGGCTTGTTCTCTCTCTGGCACTGCTGGTGTTCCCCTGCCCAGCAGTGGCCGCCCGAGTTTCCTCCTCCCTCAGTACCACCCACCATGTCCACCACTTCCACAACAAGCATGGTACTGTGCCTATTGCCATCAACCGGATGCCCTTTCTTACACGTGGGGGCCATGGTAAGAGTATATGTTTTTTGTTAGTCTTTCCTGGACACTTCAGCCAATTATTGACCGTTGATTTTCCTGAGCGAGATGCCAAAGTACATGTTTGAGAATGAATGAGAGGAATGACATAGACCTAGGGGGTCAATGACAGTTAATTATTTTCTGAGTTGATTTAAGCTGGCAGTGAGCTCCAACTTGACTACATGAGCCCAGGCATTTGGTTCATCCATCTATTGATCTCTGTCATGTCTGGAAAGACTGCAAGGAGCCTGGCCCGGGTGACCAACCTCACTGACACAACTCCCCATAGGCCAGTGTCTTGGTTCATGTCCCCGAATTGGCAGAAGATGTTTCCAGAAGCTCTTCCCTTCTGGGCTTTTTGCAGCACATCCCCAGCCAGCTGAGTTCTGCTGCTTGCCTTTCAAGCTCAGCAGCCATCTTGGGTCTGATGTGTTGAACTGTAGCCAATTTAAATTCATGTAATCACCCCCCATAGCATGATTGTTGACGCGTGATGGCAGAGAGTAAAGGAAAAATGTCCACAACTGGTTGTTGGGATGCTAAAACTTGCATGGTGTGCGTCACGGTACATTATGTACTCAGGAAAATCCATTGATAATTGTCTGAGCACTCCTTATAGTGTCCTACTTTCTATAGTATATGTCTCTGGCTCAGTGCTTTGTGGTGCATCAGTTGCTGCACTGTTCTTAGCCTAAGCTGTCAGGGATGAGGCAGAGTTTCACACTGATGATTCCTTTGATGTTCCCCACCCCGAGCTTTTACCGCTGCAATTTGTCGCCCCCTTTTCCTCTGAATTTGTTACCCATGCTCCTCCAGATACCCTGTACATATATTACTGTGACACAACACATTCACAGCATTTACTTATCCCTCAGCATGTTCGTGCTCATGTCATTCCATTTAAAGCCATTCTTCTCTCTGTTTGACCGTCCGTTTCTCCCCCTACCTCCTCCCAACCTCTCCTCTCTCTCACTTCAGTATACCTACCTGTAATCTGTATCAATCAATCCGGTGTCAGTTGGTCAGAGGAGCCTCACACAGCCCTCTGCGGTCGATTGGCTGCGGTGAGCCTCTATCAGCGTGCAGTCTCTTCCCTAGTGCTAGGTACTGCAATGGATTTATGGTTACCCACATTCTCCTCCCATCACACAGCTACAAGTTCACAGTCAGAGTGTGACCGAACACACTAATGAGGGCTAACCTGCGCCATAGAGGGGATATGCAGGAATCTTCTCAGGGTCTCGTCAAAGACAAATTGATTAGGGATTTTTCGACGTTGAATGCAAGTATAATGATCCATTAAATCCTTGAATTTGTTCAACTTATATATATATATATATATATCATCTTTAGCTCTTAATATTTTTCACTGAATTAAAGGTGTTTTTATTATTTTCAGGAAGGTGTTGATGAGTAAAAATAATGTTTGTTAAAGAGTAAACAGTTAAAAGGTTTTTGAGAAATGAATGCCAACAAAAAATGTTTAATAAGGTCCAGTTTATAGCATACCCTTTACTGTACAAACACAAATTAGAACTAGAGGATTTCTATCCACCCGGCTTTGTCACACTTTAATGACAAATATGATCCACTGCATAAAACAGACATAAAAGAAGGAACGGGGAGGAATTCTGCATTTCTCTATTGATTTGTTTTTTTTCACTAAGAGCTGAATTGGCTGTCAGTTTGGGTTTAAAAGCAGCTGAAAGCGTGGTCTGCACTGGCTGTGTTTTCCAATTTCATTGTAATGTTAATGTGCACTGATTTATTTGTGGTGCTGCTTAACAGGGGCTATAGCATTTGTGTTTTGAACACTTGTCAAACATTTTTTTATTTGACGTAGCAAGATGTGATTGATGGGAGAGAGAGAGGATGATCTTTGGTTTGTTCAAAGTCTCACAAACCTTCACTTATTATAAGACAGATGAGCATATTAGCACTTCTCATCTGTGTTGTTGTTGTTACATATGTTGAGCATGAGCCAAGTGTTGACAGAGCAATCAGCAATTCCCATCTCTGTTTTCAGTAACTGAGGCTGAATCATTTATTTTTCCAATATAAAACTGACAGCGTTCCGTCCCAATGCACACTTTCTCATTTTGTCATTTTAAAGTATACTCCCTAAAAGCACAAGGCAGTCCATCCGAGAGAAACACTGAATAACAGCACACAGACACTTTCTCCCTTCTAAAATTACACCTCAAACTATCCTTCTTATTCTTTTTTTCTTTAGCCTTCTCTTCCTTCTAGCTTAGATAATTGGATTGCACCTCTCACATCTCGAGCTGCTAAGCTATTTAAATTGACATAATTAACATAAAAATGTTCTTCGGTTCTCTCTGTGGATTTATGGCTGCCAGAAGATATTGGCCTGCAAGAGAAACGTCTGTTTGCCCCGTGGATAGGAGAGGCTACATTTCCATAGCAAACCATGAGCTCAGGTCCAAGTCGGGATGTCGCTCCGCACCATACTTGCCTGAGAGTCGTCTTTCTGTTCTCATGTGCTGCAAGTTTAGCGGTCATGCCTGCAAAGAACAGATCATTAAAAAAAGCATCTAAGTAAAAGCAAGAAATAATTTAAGTTGTAGGTTGGCTGTATCCGCTGTTCTTTTTTTTCCCTGGCAGTATGCTGAAGCAATTACTAATGTACGCCTACACAGTAAACACTTTTGTTTCTCATTCGTTTTGCGTTGTTTTTAGTAGCACACTTGAAGGTTTTTTCATTTTCATTACAAAACGGCGCACAAACATTAGAATGCTGCCCTTGTCTGTGGAGTCAATTTCAGTCGCCACCATAAAAAGTTCCTTTGCAGTCTGGCATATCAAGTCCTCGTCTGAAATGCCAGCTCTCCATGTATTGTCAACCAAGTGGCATAGCTTATTACCCGCATTAATAACCCACTCAGTGATAAGGGCCCACTTGTTTCAGAGCCTTTTCGGTAGACAGTTTCTAAACTAGGTTTCATTTTCCCAACACTGTATCACTGCCTTTGCCACTATAGACACAGACAAGTTCCCTCCAACTTGTTCAGCCCTCACGTTGACTTTAAAAGCCTCCAAAATCTTTCCATTTGCAGGGGCACAGTACGCTCAACAAATCTTAGTGTATGCTAGGAGAGGAGGCACCTGTCATCCATTAAGCCGTCACCGTGGCCTCGAACCCACCCCTGGGTTTTAGCATATCAGGTCTATGAGATTCAAGGCTCAGTATTATCTGCAGCTCTCTTCCCACAGTGTAATTATTACGCTACAGCTGTCTGGATGAGCCCCTACTGTTGTCACTTGCAGGCACACACCCACTCTATGAATACACACATGCAGCACTGCCGATAGAGGTATTTCAGTATTTAGCACATTGAAGACATATGTAGAGGTAGACGTGCATTACATATTGGCTGAAAGGATATTGTGCTTACATGTACCATGTTTCGTAAAATGTGATGATAAAATGGAAGTCGGGAAGGATTTACGTGGAACCACCTTGGATGAGCTGTTCTCACACAGCACTAGGTTTATGCACATATCTTCCTCCGTGTCTTTAAAGTGATCAGCAAACCAATATCTGATTGGGCTATAGCATAGGACCCACTATTTGCCGTTGTTTATGATCCTCCAACGTTGCCATGATCCGGTGAGACAGATGAAGAGCTGCCTGTTTTAGAACAACCTAAAGTGTCTGTTTAACCAAATACAGGTTTCTATTTGTAAAACAATTCATTACTCTCTAATCAGATGCTGCTATTTATCACCAACATTACCCTGATTACAGCTAATTGAAGGGTCTTGTCAAACCGGGGCATTTTTTTTTTCCTTCTCTTCGTGGTGATGCATGAACCCTTACATATATACATGCATATGCTTCTAAGCTACTGTTGCATTGGCCTCTCACTTAGATCCATTGGGAATGTGATAGTTACTGTTGCAACCTAGTCTTCCTTGTGACAAGTCTTATACGTCTCTGTGAATCTTCCTGTACAGATGTGTAGCATTTAAAGTACCTCGTATGTTCCTTATAAGATATTTACAGTCCATGCATGCATAAGAAAACACTGCAATTAGAGAGATTCCACTGAGGTGTGAACAGCCCACATCCTTCTGAATAAAAAACAATTAGCTTTCAGGTCTTTTTATTTTTCCTGTGATACTCACTCTTTTGCACCAGTGGCATGACTGGTTGTGTCTGGCTACATTGATTGAACACACTAACACACAAACACACACCTATGCACATGTTG